>NC_056734.1:394504026-394644026 GCF_019279795.1 Protopterus annectens | reverse complement strand
GTTGGACGGAAGCCTTCTAGCTTATCAGTGGGAGTAGTAAGCAGCAGGTAGCCTATCTACCACAAGAGGAGTGGTCCCTGGCCCAGAAATTGTAGTTATTGGCTGTTTGAGCAGTTTTTTTTCCATCTCTTTCAACTTTCTGGTTTGGAAGACGCACTTGTGCCCGTTTCCCTCCTTTCCTATAACTAGCCTAGTCCAGTTACAGAGTTGCTGTATCCAGGATTGTTAGTAAGCTTCTGAGCCTCCAAGCCTTTCTGTGTTGGAGGAAAGCCTTCTAGCTTATCAGTGGGAGTGGTAAGCACTAGGTAGCTTATCCTCCACGGGAAGAGTGAGTTTTGACCCAGAAATTGTAGTTTATTTAGCCGTTTGGGCAGTTTTCCATCTCTTTCAACTTGCTGGCTTAAAAGCCTACATTTGTACTTGTTCCCCGCCTTTCCTGTAACTAGTATAGTCCAAGTATAGATTTGCTGTATTCCAGGACTCTTTGTAAGCTTCTGAGCCCCCCAAGCTTTTCTGTGTTGGAGGGAATATTCCAGGACTCTTTGTAAGCTTCTGAGCCCCCCAAGCTTTTCTGTGTTGGAGGGAAGCCTGCTAGCTTATCAGTGGGAGTCATAAGCATTAGGTAGCCTATCTACCACAAGAGGAGTGATTCCTGGCCCAGAAATTGTAGCTATTGGCCGTTTGGGCAGTTATTTTCCATCAATTTCAATTCTGGTTTAAAAGCCGCACTTGCGCTTGTTTCTCATCTTTCTGTAACTAGCCTAGTCCAGATACAGAGTTGCTGTATCCAGGACTGTTGGTAAGCTTCTGAGCCCCGCAAGCCTTTCTGTGTTGGAAGAAAGCCTTCTAGCTTATCAGTGGGAGTGGTAAGCACTAGGTAGCCTTGTCTACCACGAGAGGAGAGGTTCTTGGCCCAGAAATTGTAGTTTATTGACCATTTGGACAGTTTGTCCATCTCTTTCAACTTTCTGGTTTAAAAGACTACATCTGCACTTGTTTCCCATCTTTACTGTAACTAACCTACTGGGTAGCACTAGAAAGCCTTAAACTGATACAAGCCTTCTAGCTTAGGAGTGAGACTGTGGAGTGATTAAGTATCGATTTTCTGTACTTTCTTGCTGAAATTAACTGTTTTCTGCCTAAACGCATATTTTGCAGTGTTTATTGTGATTGAAAAGCTTGTTTTTTTCACATATTGTACTTATTTGACTACCTGCACTTTTAAAAAGTTGTTTTTTGCTTAAATAATTTGTTTAACTGTTGTAGGCTACACACTAAATTGCAATAGCCTTTTCTGATCGTTTAAAGCTGTTTTAAGTGTATTTTTTACTGTTTTTGCCTTATCTTTTCACAAAAAAAAAAAAAAAATTCCTTGTTGCCTGCCTTTCTAAACTAGTATAGTTCAGTTTTCAGGCTAGCGCTAAATTCAGGGCTATGATACTAGTTTCTGAGTTGCCCATACCTTACTTGGATAGAAGGAAGTTTCTCTGTTCACCTGTGAGAGAGGGGAGCTTTGAGAAACCTATCTGTCCCTGGAGGAGTGGTTCCAGCCCAGAAGTTGGTAGTTTATTGGCTAATTTATATCTCTTTCATTTCCCTACTATAAAAACCGCGGTTGCACGGTATTGCGCACCGGGCAGTGCCGGTTAGCTACGGTTAAATTATTCCCGGCTCCACTAAGTCTCCTCCTCTGTTTTTCCCTTGAAACTAGTCTAACTCTCAGCCTAAGCACTCAGAAAGCATCTTACAGCCCAGCACTTGCTCAGACCTAATAGCAAGCACTAATATACCCTGACACTGATTGCCCAGCAGGGAAAGGCTCTTTATTCACCCCTCACCAACCAAGTGACTAAGCAGCTCACCCTACTATTCAGGCAACTTCGGGTGCGTTCTCCAGTCCAGCTGGTGAATCTGGGTATCCTAAGGCAGTGTTAAAACTGCCTCACGTACACAGACAGCCCTCTCCTCCTACCACAAACCACTAACACATGCGAGAGATGCAATTATACAGCCAAACTGGAAGCTAAGCTGCCTCCACCCAAGACTAGAACAGACAGTCAAGAGGAGAACGTTAACATTTGCACCACAACTCCAGCAGCACACAGACCTACTAAAACAACACTGGCAAAAAATACACAAATGCACAAAATCATACTTGGAGGCTCTAAATAAAAACCTGCAAAAGCATCAGAGACCTCCAAAGCAGACACCCAAACAACTTGCACTTCCCGTCACAAACCAGACAACACATTAAACACAAAATCAGTGTGCCGCACAATCAAAGCCCTTAAGGCGAAATAACATACCTAACACACTAGTAATAGGTGAATCTATAGTCAGGCACACTGACATCCTACTCACTAGGCTGGATAAGCAGAAGGTTACTGTTAGCTGCCTGTCGGGAGCCAGAATCCGCCACATAACATAAGCACTCAGGTCACTCCAGAACAAGTACAAATATGACTCTGTCACTGTTCATGTTGGTGTGAATGACCTGAGACGTACCTCCCTGGACTACATGAAGAGAGACATGGAAGAGCTCTCTGATCATGTAGCCCAGGCTGCTATGACCCTGACCCTGAGAAGCATCCTGCCCTCACCAAGAATACCACCTCAGTATAAAGAAAAAATGATAAATTTCAACAATTGGCTAAGCTTCTGGTGTCATTCAAAGGGGATCCAGTGTCTGTCAGCCTGGGACAACATGCTCGACAAGCCGCGTTGCTTCGAAAGAGACGGCTTGCACCTGTCACCCCCTAGGCTTTCATATACTGGCCAAGGCTCTTGCTGCACCCATACTGCCTTTTTGGCAAGGCTCAAAAGTCAAACCCATCTCCGTAAACAGCACAATTAACAAAAAACTGAGGGTTATGCTACTCAACACTAGGAGTTTAAATCTCAAAATGCACGCGCTCGAAGCACTCGTCAGTATGGAGAATGTCGACATCTGTGCAGTAACTGAAACCTGGTTCAAGGCTCCAGAGAGCACCCCAGCACTACCGGGCTACAACTCAAACCATACGTTTCGGCCACAGAACATGGACCGAAACTCAAAAGGAGGGGGGTATATCCATATTCATCAAGGATACCTACACCTCCAGGTTAGTGGCGCAGCATGATACCTCTGAGATCATCCATGTGCAACTAACATCGGGCAAATCTGCAATGCAAATTGTGGCCTGCTACAGACCACCTTCCATGACCCAGGACCACCACTCCAACTTGCTGGAGACACTGGAAAGCATGAAGGTCCTACCAAACACCCTGATATTGGGTGATTTCAATTACCCTACCATTCACTGGGAAAACTACTCAAGTACAAATTGCCAGGCCCAGCGCTTCCTAGAATTCATCAACTCAAACGCCCTGGATCAGCTAGTAAACTCCCCTACCAGAGGTGTAAACAAACTGGACCTGGTCATCGCCAACATGGCCAACAGGTGTTCCACACCGGAAGTCAACCAGTCACTGGTTAGATCAGACCATAAACTAATCACTCTAGATGTCACCACCCCACCACCACCCCCAACTAAAGAAACCACAGTAAAAAAAACTTTTCTAAAGCAAACTTCACCTTAATTAAGACAGAGGTGGTAAGTTTCACAGCCTCCATGCTAAAGGATAACGCTGCCCAAGATGCAGAAACCTTTACAAATGCACTCTATGAGCACCTACAAGGATGCATGGATCGTGCCATCCCTAGCAAAACCAAGACTCACTCCTCTAAGAGAAGGAAACCAGTTTGGTGGACCCTGCAATAAACAGGCTATACAATAGAAGGAGGAAACTATTTCAGAAAAAAAGCAAATCCCAAGAAGGAAAGACATCCCTGATCAGTATCAGTAAGAAGCTGAGGTCCCTCATGAAATCATCCAAGGCTAACTTCGAAAGAAAAATAGCCAAGGATTCAAAAGATAACCACAAAGCCTTATTTAGCTATGTTAAGAATCTAAGTGGCAATTTGTAGATATGCACTGAACTAGTGCAAAATAGCACAAAATATACTGAACCTACTGATATTGCCAACATCTTGGCAGATAGATTCAGTGCAAACTTCACCCCCCTCTCACCTCCAAAAGAGCCCACAACAATACCGGAAAAGTGTAGTGTCCCAAAAATTACAGACACACAGGTGAAAACAGCCCTTTCAAAAGCCAAAAACACAGCATCAATGGGACCAAATGGTGTCCCAGGCTGCGTCTTGCACGAAATACAGAACTAACTAACCCCCCACCTAAACACGCTGTTCAACCTCAGCCTCTCCACAGGCTACGTGCCCACAGAATGGCGCACAGCAACCGTTATTCCTCTCCACAAAGGAGGGACCACAACTGACCCTGGTAACTATCGCCCCATAAGCCTGACTAGCCTGGTCTGCAAGGCTATGGAGCGCATCATCATGGAACTCATTAACAAAGACAATGGGAACCTCCAAACACATGACCCAACCCAGTTCGGCTTTAAGGGCAGATAATGCCTACTAAACCTGGTTGACTTCTTTGAGATAGTCACAAAGGCAATAGACAAGGGAAAGGTGGTTCACACAGCCTACCTTGACCTCGTCAAGGCTTTCGACACCATTCCCCACTCGGGTATTACAGAAAAAATCACCAGCCTGAACATAAACCCTTACGTCACGAGATGGGTTGCCAACTGACTTACAGACAGAACTCACACAGTAAGAATAGCGGGCTCCAGGTCCAACTCTAAACCAGTCACAAGTGGTGTCCCGCATGGCTCGGTCCTGGGACCCCTACTGTCCGGCATATACTTCTCAGAAGTACATGCAAACACAGGAGGACTATGGCTAACCAAGTTCACCGATGACTGCAAACTGGGAGCCATAATTGACTCTCCGGCTGACACGGACATCCTCAAAAGGGCCTTACTGGGACGGACACCTGGTGTCAAAGTCATGGCCTCAAGCTAAATGCCAAAAAATGCATAGTCATCCCATTTGGGAAAAACAAAATACCCACGAATTACCACATAGGTGGCAGCCCCCTTAATACAGAAGAGGTAATAAGAGATTTGGGGACCTAAGCAGATAGTAATCTCTCCTTTGACAATCATATTGCCAAAGTAGTTAGGAAATCCTTCTATGTGGCCCATCTAATTACTAAAGGGTTCGCATATAGAAATAAAGAGGTTATAGTGCCCCTCTACTCGTCACTCATTAGACCCATCATAGAGTACAATGCTCCATTTGGGATGTACCTCACAAGACACTTCCAACAGCTGGAAAGACCACAAAAGTACCTCACCAAGAGGATTACTGGTCTCAAACATATGTCTTATGCAGCCCGACTGAAAAAACTCCAGCTGTAAGCAGTGGCATATCGCTTACTCAGAGGTGATCTCTGCCTGACTTACAAAGCCATGTCTAACTCAGAATTGATGGACATGCTCCACCTAAAGAAATACAAGTCACTGCGAGCCATGCGCTCTAGTGAGCTAAACCTCGCCACAACAATAAATAGAACATGCTGGAGGGATAGATTCCTGTCACAGAGACTCTCCATGCTTTGGAACAAAATTCCAAATTACATCAGGCAGAGCCCATCACTAACACTCTTCAACAGAAACCTTGATGAGTGGATGGGTAACAGAAAATACACCCCTGGGATAACTTCATTGGCTCTGCTTGACAGAGGATCAATTAATTAATCAATGGGGCGGCGAAAGCCGACACACTCTGGCTAGGCTTATAAATGCCCTTGGGCAGATATAGCCAGTACCTACCTATGAACATATATATATATATATATATATATATATATATATATATATTATATGTATATATGTGCACACACACACAAACACCCACATTGCCTAGAGGCAACAGTAAGTAAAACAGTGATATTTAAATAGCCAATGCACTAGACTTGTAAAGATATCTGTGCTAACAACTTGACAGTTCTGGCTCAGTGAATAATGTGGGATTGTTATTTGAATGCCATTGCTTATAAAGCATATTAAAAGTAGTGACCATACCAATTTTATGCAACACAATCCAAAATTTGTCAGGGCATACTCAAGGCCCACCATTTTCCCAAGATATATGCAAATGTCCCAATTCATTACCTTAGTTGTTGTTGTGTCGTTCGGCTTTTCCCGTTTAGGGGTCGCCACAGTGGAACTCCGGTCCATTAATGATTGGCAGTAGATTTTTACGTGCCGAGTTGCCGGCCCTGACGCATAACCTTCAACGAAGGTACGCCCATTCACACATGTCTCCACACAGAAGACGCTCTAGCTGAGAGTCGAAAAGGACATCTTACTGTGAGGCAACAATGCTATCGCAGCACCACCACCGCAGTATATCTACTAAATTATATGCCGACATGAAGCCCCAATGGTCATTTAATCTGAAGATTATTTTTAAGCAAATAAGCTATGCAGATTGCTCATTCACATGCATCAGCTATTCTCCAAGCAGGAGTGCAGAAGGGAAACAAGTAAGCACATGGACATGCTGCCATGCCAAAGACTAATAATGTTCATTACAACTTTCAAAAGGTCTGAAAGATTTACTAAGTAATAACATAAAATGGTTTCAATCTTATCAGTTCATTGCAAACTGCTTGAAGCGCTTCACAGATTCGTAACTTCGTGGATGTTTTGAAGACTTAAATTATAGGATATAACCACTTCTCATCACTACATTCAGTGGTCAGTAGCATTAGTTGTATATTGACTTTATTAGAAATGATAAAAGCACTAAAAGCTATTTTTAAATCTTACTGTATTTGAGCAATGCAGTTTTCATTTATTTTTGCATTAATTAAATCACTGGGTATGACTGACTTCCCAATTTTCCTGGATAAAAAAAATGTTTGATTTTTTTTTTTCATCTTTAAGAAATTAAAACAAACCCTAGAAAAATATAAATTTTACCTTAACATTGAATACTGCTTCATCATCTCCAAGTGGTGGTGGAGGAAAAGACCCGGAGGGCAGCTGAAGGTTGCTAAGGTCTTCCATTGATGGAGGAGGTGGAGGAGGAAAATCTCCTATAAAACAAAAAGCAATACTATAGATAAGTAATAAAGGGTTATTAGGGTGCATGGTATGAAAGCAGTGCATTTTTTCAGGTCAGCAACTGAGACGGATTTAATTACTAACAGCTTTAATATGGCACAAAAACTACAGATGTAGCTCAACTGAAGAAAATACATAAAGTCTTCACCTTAATGTTTCCTTTACAACAATTTTAAACAAGGCCACATATTTCAGTGCAGCATAAAATGAAACATTTACTGTTGAGCTTATTCTTTATATGGGACATGCTCCTGAAACAAATGGTAGGATCTGCATTCATGTCTCTTTTCATACATCTAATAACATACTGCTACACTGGCAGCTAAAGTAGGGTGGCACTGTACATAACTCAGTGAAATAAGCTTTGTTGCCTCTTCAATCACAAACTAAGCTGTGATGACTAGTTTATAAAAAATGGTTGCTGGTGTACAACATCATATTGATGTAACATGTACTCAGTTTATCAGAGTTAGACTTTTGTCACTTGTGTGCCTATCCTAATGACGTAACAGTGCAAGCTTAACAAGATCAAATTAACTCAGCTACAGTTAAAATTGTAAAACAATTCCATTATTTAAATACATACCAGTAAAGGTATAAACTGGGTGCCAATATATTAAAAGTAGTAAACATACAATAAATTATCACTAATACAACCTTCATATTTGCCACTTTCTTTTTAGTAAAATTTTGTCTTTTGGGAATAAAGACTGGTCAGATGTCTGAGAAAAACATTTAAACTTCAAATCATCATCCACCAGTCAGCAGTCTTAAAAATCAAGCTTACCCAAAAATTGAACTCAGTATAACACATACAGAAATGTACTCCTAGTCCACAATACAAATGGACAAAGCAATATATAACTATTATTTCCCATGGGCAAGAAAATTTAAATAAATAAATAAAATCCACCCAAAATGTGGCTTGTTGGACTTGAAATCATACTGGAATAAGCCAACAAATCAATAAACAAGTAAAGTACAGTACAGAAACAGTGGCTATAAGTTTTTATAATAATTTTCCACTGTAGAAAATACACATGTGGAATGCAGCCAAATTCTAAAATTTTATAAAACAGAGAGAAGAAAACAGTCCAAAAGGGACTGGTGTCCACCCTAAATCTATTACTCTCCTATAATGTACTTAATTGTTACAAAATTTAATTTTATTGGACATTTCTCTACATAAACAGCACCACAAACTATCCATCTGTGCAAAATCCCTCTGACCTCCAACTTGAAGTCTCCACAATTAGTGGATATGTTGCAGTGACTGACCTGTCTTTCAGGCTTTGCTTGAAGTGTAAGAGGATACATTGCATTCCTCCTGCATTTACAGAATGTATTACATTCACTGAGCACTCAATTGTAAGTGAAGGAAGTTCTACAAACAGACAGAAGGAATACTCACTGCAAATTACTGGTTGAAGCCTGCATCTGACTAGTGCAGTAAAAGTAATAAAAAGCAAAGACTGCTTTTGGCCCCGCAACGGGAAACCACACCACTTGCACCCTTAACGAAAATAATCAACTTCTAACTCAGTTCAGTTTGGGGAGGCAGTGTCACCGCTTGCGAGATGACATACACAGAATGTCTGCATAACAATTCAAAATGCTGTTAACAGACTGACAAGCAGGTTAATCACAGCAGAAGAAGTGAGAGCAATGAATAAGGAATTTATGGATTTTTTTTCTTTTTTTCCACGGTATTGATCAGTCTAGAGTTACTATCTACATAGACTCACAATCCAAGTGATGCAGATCCCATGTACGAGGTACAGAGGTCTTGCCCTTGCAGATGAGTGTGTGTGTGTGTGTGTGTGTGTGTGTGTGTGTGTGTATGTACATGTCACATATACACACTCCTCTGCTACTTTAAACACACCAACTCTGATACTGCATAACCATGACGGAAAAGGGCAAATTTATTTATCCCACTGTCTTCAATTTTCAAGAAGATACAAACTACGCCATATTTTTTAGCAGTGTAAATAAATGGAAATTAGAAGTTATGTACTCACCATAACGTTCCATCTGAGTACGTGACTTCATTTGGATGCAACCTGTGGGTATCGGATCCGACCTCGGATCCGAGCTGGCATTTCAAAAGCTTAGGATCCGAGCTCCTAGCTCCTCCCTCTACCCATAATCCCCTGCCAAGCCCTAACTGACCTCAGATTGAGTTTGCCTAGTGAATACTAGTATAAAAAGTATCTGAACACAGGAATAACTCTTACTCTATATAGGTCAGGGGGATGGAGGGGGGGGATGGTTGCATCCAAATGAAGTCACCTACTCAGATGGAACGTTATGGTGAGTACATAACTTCTAAATCTGAAGTAGGCAGACTTAATTTGTCTGCAACCTGTGGGACAGAGTCCCCAGCTACCTAAATCTTGGGCGGCCGTCATGGAAGGATGTTCCGGAGCACCGCTGAGCCAAAGGATGCTCTCCCCCTGGAAACAACATCCACCTTATAATGAGAAATAAAGGTATGAGACGAGGCCCAAGTGGCTGCTGCACAGATATCATCCAATGGCACTCGGGACTTAAAAGCGGCTGAAGTGGAAACTGCCCTAGTAGAGTGAGCTGTAACCTTCTGAGGAGCAGGCCTACCTGAAGTGTCATAAGCCTGCAAAATTCAATTAGCAATCCATCTCGACAGTGTGACTTTGGAGACTGCTTTACCCATAGCAAATTTAGCAAAGGAGACGAACAGTTGATCTGATTGTCTATGACCAGCCGTTCTGTGGATGTAGAAGCGCAATTGTCTATGAACATCTAAAGAATGCAGCTTATATTCTCCTTTGTTTTTATAGTTGGGAAAAAAAACAGGTAAATTGATTGATTGGTTAATATTAGATTCCGAAGAAACTTTTGGAAGAAAAGATGGATTGGTCCTGAGGCACACCCTATCAGGGAAAAAAGGAGAGGTAAGGCGGTTTGACGCATAGAGCCTGGAGTTCCGACACTCTTCTGGCTGATGTGACAGCTACCAGGAAGGCAGTCTTCCATGAAAGGTACTTTAGATCTACAGAAGCTGCAGGCTCAAAGGGGGGAGCAGTAAGGGCCTGTAGTACTAAGGATAGGTCCCAAGGTGGCACAGCTTCTTTGACCGGTGGCCTCAATAGAAAAACTCCTTTAAGAAAGGTCTTGCAAAGTTTTGCAGTCATGAGGGGAGCTGACTCATGACCCACATGATAATGGGAAATCGCTGCCATTTGTACCTTTACCGTGGAAGAACTGGCCCCCTGATGAAAGAGGTCTGTTAAGAAGTCCAGTACCGCCGACACTGGTGCCGAAAAAGGATCAACATTGTTCTGAATCGCCCAAATAGAAAACCTTTTCCATTTGCTCCGATAAACCTTCCTAGTGGAAGGTTTATGAGCCGCCACTAAAATGGCCTTGACAGGTGACGAGATACCGGGAGTCCTAATCAAGGATGGAACTGGAGCAGCCAGGCTGCCAATCTCAAGGTGTGTAGATTCAGAATCGGGAGTCCTTGAGGATGGGAAATGAGATCCGGGATCGGATCCAGAATCCAGGGTGGATTCACTTTGTGAGACCATACATAAGGGAACCAAGGCTGACGAGGCCAGAACGGGGCAATGAGAATCATTCTGCTCCCCAAACTGTTGGCTTTCTGCAAGAGCCTCTGCATTAGAGGTAGTGGAGGATAGGCATAAAGGAGACCGGGAGGCCAAGCATGCACCAGTCGTCTCGGGGATTCCCAGGTGGGGAAGCAGAGCGAAGAAACTGTCGCATTTGGCGTTTGAGTGAGAAGCAAAAAGATCGCAACAGGGTTGCCCCCAGATGGCAAAAATCTTCTTCGCTACCAGAGGATTGAGAGACCATTCGTGAGGGGAAAGAATGGTGCGACTGAGCTTGTCCGCAAGTATGTTGGACCTTCCTGGAATGTGCGTTGCTACAAGAAAGCGTTTGGTGGAAATTGCCCATTCCCAGACTCTCATGGCCTCTCGACAAAGGGGATAGGACCTGGTTCCCCCCTGCTTGTTGATGTACCAGACTACCGATATGTTGTCTGTCTGGATCGCAATAGTCCCTGTAGGAAGAAGGCTGTGAAGTGCTTGCAACGCTAGGAGCACCGCCCTCATCTCCAGGACATT
This sequence comes from Protopterus annectens, assembly GCF_019279795.1. Taxonomy (NCBI): domain Eukaryota; kingdom Metazoa; phylum Chordata; order Ceratodontiformes; family Protopteridae; genus Protopterus; species Protopterus annectens. The sequence goes on along the minus strand of NC_056734.1, from coordinate 394,632,858 downwards.
TATATGCAACGAGGTCTCTGAATTGTTCCACGTGCCTTGGACAATCTTGCCCGCAGAATGCCCCCCCCCACCCGAGGCGAGAAGCGTCCGTAGTCACCGTGGCTAGGGGGAATGTTGCACAAAAGGGTCTCCCTGCTAGAAGCTCCGGTGACTGGAGCCACCAAAACAGGGAGTCCCTGCATGCCTTGCTGATCGCTATCGGGCTGTTGAGAGAGGAGTACAGCGGAGACCACTGGACCTGTAGGGTCCATTGAAAAACCTGCATGTGTAAGTGAGCATGGAGAAGAAGTGGAATAGCTGCTGCCATTGAACCCAGTGCCCTCAGGACCGAAGCCGCCGTCGGAAACGGTTGCAGGACTGCTGTGATATGACACCTCAGGCTGGACAGTCGATCTGGAGTGAGGAAGGCCCACATTGATCTTGTGTCCAACCTTCCTCCTATGAAATCTATAAGCTGTGTGGGGTGCAGTAAAGATTTTTCCAAGTTTATGGTGATGCCCAGCCTTGGGGCTATAAGGAGGAAATAGTCCCTGGCTGAGCACAGTAGATGCCTTGATGATGCCGTGAGGAGCCAGTCGTCCAGGTACGGAAAGACCTGTAATCCCTGGAGTCTCAGGTGGGCCGCTACTACCGCTAGTACCTTGGTGAACACCCTGGGGGCAGAGGTGAGACCAAAGGGAAGGACCCTGAACTGGTAGTGGCTGGCTCCCAGCCGGAAGCGAAGGAACCTCCTGGACCGTCTGTCCATCCGAATGTGGTAGTATGCGTCCTTGAGGTCAATAGAGCATATCCAATCATTCTCCCGCAAAAGGGGGAGTATAGATTGTAGAGTGACCATCCAGAACTTTTGCTTGGTTACAGACAGGTTCAGCAGGGAAAGGTCTAAGATCGGTCTTAAGTCCCCCGTTTTCTTTGGCACCAAGAAGAACCTAGAGTAAAACCCTGATCCGGACTGATCTCGGGGGACGCGCTGGATGGCTCTTTTGTCTAACAGCTGCTCGATTTCGACAGCTGCTGCCTCCCTTTGGTCGGGTGGTACATCGGGGAGGCTGCGGGATCTGGGGATTTTGCTCAGGGGGATGGCATAACCTCTGGATATCACACGAAGCACCCAACGGTCTGATGTGATTGACTCCCAAGAAGTCAGGTGCCTCGAAAAATGCCCCCCGACTGCCTCAACAGATGGACAGTCGGGCAACCCTTCAGGGCTGTTGCGTGGGTCTGTCAGAGAAAGGTTCTCTGGACCCAAAGTTCCTAGGAGCCCCTCTGCCTCTGGGACGGCGACCTCCTTGTCCTCCTCTGCCACAGAAGGGCTGGTTATCCGGAGCAGGTTGGGACTGCTGCGACTTCCGGAACCACATCTTCTTCTGTCCCTTTTGGTTCTTCGAGAAGGACCTCTGGGGAGCTGAGAAGCGGACTCCAATGGCAGACAGCATCTTCCCGTCCTTCTCGCTCTGGACGAACGTTTCACGAACGGCTTTGCCAAACAAGGCAGAACCATCAAAAGGGGCATTCACGAAGGTCGCTTTGAAGGGCTCAGCAAAGTCACAGTGGCGGAGCCAGGCCTGACGCCTCATGATGAGGCCCGCTCCACTAGCTCTAGCGGCTCCCTCAGTTGCATGAGAAAGTAGCCGCATAGAAGTATTAGAAACTGATCTGAGAGTGGCCATTCGGGTGGAGTACACATGCTTGTCCTCCGCCGACATGGACTCTGGGGGAGATGCCGCGTACTCTTTAATCAGGTCTCGCTGCATCCTGATAACACGTGCCATGTAGTTCAGCACTCTCAAAGAGAAGGTTGATGAACTAAAAGCTCGCTTCCCAATGCGATCCATCGAGCGGGACTCTTTGCTCGGAGGATGCATAGAGGGACTTTCCTGGGCTAATTCCCTCTTTGTGGCTGCGGCCATCATCATAGCATCTACCGGGGGGCCCTTGCTCCAATGAGTGCGGTCCGTCGGTGGGCTCAGGATTCGATCTGGACGCTTGGGGACAGGCTCAATGGTGTCCGGTTCCTTCCATGCTCTGGTGGAAATAAGGTCCACCAGAGGATCGGCAGGAGGGGACACCCAAGAGGTAGATGGGCCCGCCTCGAATGCCTCCAAGAACAGAGACTCGTCTGAGGAGGCATTGGGGGCAGACCACCCCCCCCGATTCTAAGCATCTCCATAATGTCTCCAAAGGAGACGTCCTCCGGGGGTGACCTTGGGGAGCCCTCCCCTTCATCCAAGTCTGTGTCTTCTGTAATGGACTCAGGGGAGTCCACGTGTCTCCTTTTACACTTACGCTTCCGAGGCACTTCCTCGGGGGGAGTGTCCGAGGAGTCCTCTTCAACAGCCAGATGTTCCAAAGGAACTACTTGGGACATCGAGGCGGGCTGTCCCTGGGACCGGCTGATAGGAGCCTGGCCCAGCTGCAAGGGAGTGCGGGGTGGAGCCGTGGCAGGGACCGGGGGTCCGGTAGTCCTCAACAGTGCCCTTTCCACTACGTCGAAAGCCGAGGGAGAGCTGGCCTCTCTAAGCCCCGAGAGCCGACCCCCACTCGGATCCGACGCACGGATCAGAGCCGAAGCCAAGACCGTCGGATCCGAGAGACCGGTGCGCTCCGACCTAGACGGAGCCGAAGACACACCAGCTCCCTCGGATCCGAGGCTAGGCCCTCGGCTCCGAGAGGTCAGGTCCGAAGTACCCGAAGCACTCAAGGGATGGATCGGATCCGAGGTGCGCCGACTGATCGGATCCAAACCACCCCCGGATCCAACTCTGCCCGGCTCCGACAGCTCCGAACCCGGGAGACGGGTCGGAGAAGGAGCCAAGGGGGCGAAAAATGGGGTCAAAGCCCCTCCCGGTTGGGGGGGGGCTAAGAGCACTTCCATTTGCATCTGGGCCTGGATGAAACGCCTCATCATCCGGTCCATGTCTGCCTCTGACATAGAGAATGTGGATCTAGATGAGGCCACCGAAGCGGACCTAGAGAGCCACCTCGGAGACCTGACTGAAGGGCTAGCCTCCTCCTCCTCGGGCCCAGAAGAGAACCGAGGGGAGTGGAGCCGAGGAGGAGGAGATCTAGAAGACACAGGAGAGGCCCGCTTGGACAGAGGGGCCGAGCTTGAGGTCTCGGCCCTCCGTTTGTGGTGCCTATCCTTGTGTCTCTCCTTCTGTCTCTCTTTCTCCCTAATGGTCTCCCTCTCCTCCGGCTTTTTGGTGGGAGGTTGAGTCCCTGCTGAGGAAGGGGAGACCGCAGCACTCAAAGAAGGCTGCTGGCTAGCAGGGGCAGAGGCCGAAGCCGCATCTGGAGGGAGAAGTCCCGCCAGAACAATCTTCGACCTCCGCTCCCTTAAAGCTCGGGGGTTGAACCCTGCACATATGGTACAACCAGATGACAGGTGTTCAACCCCCAAGCATTTAAAGCACCGAGTGTGGCCATCAGCTGGGTAATAGCTTGTGGCCACACTCGGTACATTTTGAGAAAATTGCCTTAGGATTTTCTGCCATACTAATCCTTAGGCCTAACACACACAGTTGACACAAACACACCAAAACTACGCAAACCCGAGAAAAAAATTACAAAGGTAAAGAGAGGAAAGCCTAACGCACACACTCAAACTGAGTAAAGAGTAAAAATTAAAGATTTTTCAGTCAAAACTTATCTTCACAATTTAAACTGTCAGGAGCTCAAGGAGTCCGTTGCTACATGAAAAGCGGCAAACGAAATCTGAGGTCAGTTAGGGCTTGGCAGGGGATTATGGGTAGAGGGAGGAACTAGGAGCTCGGATCCTAAGCTTTTGAAATGCCGGCTCGGATCCGAGGTCGGATCCGATACCCACAGGTTGCAGACAAATGAAGTCTGCCTACTTCAGATGTACAGTTTTGTACCTACCATAAATGTAGATGTTCGAGTGTATTCACTGCTGCAGTCATTATACTTGGGTTATCCTGCCGTCAGGTGGTCCCGCAGTCATCCAGAGTTCCAAAGTCTTGGTCCGGCTTCGGTTGCTGCCGCTTCTTCCCTGACGTCAGTGCGCCAGGGGTATATAAGATGCAGCCGATGCCATTTTCTTCAGTTTTTCTTGCCCCAGATGTCAGGTTCCCCCAAATAAGTAGGCAATACATATTGCTAATAAAACATACATAAAAGGTAAAACCAAAACTTTCAGTTACCAACAAATACACCACATAAGTAGTATAGGGTAGAAAGATATAGATAAGTCCCAGCTAAGAAAGAGGGGATGGAGGGAGGGTAACCTGGACTGCAGCAGTGAATACACTCGAACATCTAAATTTATGGTAGGTACAAAACTGTACTATCTTCATCGTGTTTCACTGCTGCAGTCAATACACTTGGGTTGAATCCCAAAGCTGAGGTAGGTTGGCTGGTTCTATAGAGGATTTGGGGTGGCTATGAGGCCCTGCAGCACTGCAGTGGCAAAGCCAGCTCTGGATTTAGAATAAAGAGGCAAGGGATAATGTTTGGTAAAGGTGTGCAATGAACTCCAAGTTGCAGCTTCCAGGATATCTTTGGTAGGTACTCCTCTAAGGTAGGCAGTTGAAGTGGCTGTTGCCCTGGTGGAGTGTGACCTAATGTTGCTAGGTACAGTTTTCCCATGCTGTGTGTAGGAGAAACGGATACAGTGTACTATCCACTTTGAAATGGTCTGATTTGAAACATCCTTTCCCTGCGATCCTGCAGTATATGCTACAAACAATTGCTCAGTTTTCCTGAAAGCTGTTGTTTTGTCCAAGTAGAAATGTAGCTGTCTGTGTATGTCCAATGAATGCAGAAGTCTCTCCCCTTTATTCTGGGGAGTTGGATAAATAGTTGGCAAGTGAATAGTTTGGTTAAGAGCCACGCTGGAGACAACCTTTGGCATACATTAAGGGTTTGTTCTTAAAGAAACCCTGTCTTGGTGAAAAATGATGAAACTGCACTGCCATTAGTGCCTGTAACTCTGAGACTCTTCGTGCTGAGGTTATTGCCAGAAGCAGAGCAGTTTTCCATGACACATATTTTAATTCTGCTGAATTGGCTGGCTCAAAAGGAGGTAAAGTTAGTTTTTCCAAGACAAAATTGAGGTCCCAAGTTGGTGTTGGTGCTCTCCGGGGCGGTCTTATGTTTTTAGCCCCTCTGAGGTACTGTTTTAGCAATGGATGACAGAAAATAGGAGGATCTGTGTTGTAATGAGCCGAGATGGCAGAGGCGTGGATCTTAATGGATGAAAAGGATAGGCCTTTGTCCAGCATCTCAGTTAAGTATTGTAATATCTGAGGAATACTTGGGACGAGGGTCAAAGCTTTGAGCCTGGTTCCAGGCACAGAATCTCTTCCATTTTTCTGAGTAGGATTTCCTGGTGCTAGGCCTCCTGGCCTCCAAAATGACATCCATAACAGCTTTAGAGAGAGGTGTTGTCTGCTTGACTAAAGAATCTGCCATGCAGCCAGGTTTAAGGTTTTGAGCTGGCTGTGCAGGATCTGATTGTTTTGTTGAATCAGAAGATGCAGAATTTGAGGTAAAATCCATGGTGGGCCTTGAGCTAAGTTCTTTAAGACTGGTTACCAGTACTAGCGTGGCCAGTCTGGGGCAATCAGGATCATTTTTGGCTTTTCTTGTCTGGCTTTTAGGAGTACCTTTGAAAGGAGAGGCAGTGGTGGGAAGGCATAAACTTTTAGGCTTCTCCAGCTGAACGAGAGAGGATCCACTTTCCATGCTTGTGTGTGGTGAGTCCTTGTGCAGAAATTCTATAGTTGGCAATTCATTGGGGAGGCAAAAAGATCTATGTCTGGGCTCCCCCATTTTTGTGTTATCATGCTGAATACTTGTGGATTTAATTTCCACTCGTGAGGATCCATGATGTTTCTGCTTAAGTCGTCTGCCAGAGTATTTTTCTTTCCTGGCAGGAATTGTGCTTGCAGATGAACTTGATAGGTTAGAGCTGTGTTCCACAAGGTCATGGCTTGTCTGCAGAGGCGATAAGAATGAGTGCCCCCTTGCTTATGTACCACATAACTGTGGTGTTGTCTGACTTTAGTATTAGTTGTCCTGGATGCAGAAGGTCCTTGAAAGCTGTTAGGGCATTTTGTACAGCTAGCATCTCTTTTTGATTGATGTGAAGATGCATTTGGTCTACGGCCCACTTGTCCTGAATACATTTTCCTGCCATGTGTGCGCCCCAGGCGTAATCCGAAGCATCTGTTGTTAGTGTCTGCCTGGCTATTGGTAGAGTGAAAGGCTGTCCCTTGTTGAGGTGACATGCCTGTGCCCACCATCGAAAATCCTGTTGTAGGCAGGGAATAAGTGGTATTACTGCTTCCAAACTGTGACAGTGTTGAGTCCAAACACTTTTTAGGTACCATTGTAATTTCCTCATATGCAGTCTGGCATATGGTATTAGTAGTATGCAGGATGCCATGAACCCCAAGGCCTGCAGAATTTTTCTTGCAGAGAGTTGGGTTCTTGTTGCCATCAATTGAAAGTACTGAGTCAGTTGTCTTTGCTTGTCTGGCGTGAGATAAGCCATCTGGGCCGTTGTATTTAAGCTGGCACCCAGGAATATTATCTCTTGTGAGGGCACTAGTTTTGACTTCTTTTCGTTTACTGTGTACCCAGGGCAAATTAGCAATCTTTTTACAAACGCCAGATGCTTTAAAAGAATGTCCTCACTCTCTACTTGAATAAGGTGTCATCCAAGTATGGATATATTTGAATTCCTTTTTGTCTGCAAAATGCAATTACTAGTGCCAGGCATTTTGTGAAGACCCTGGGCGCAGTAGATAAGCCAAAGGGCAGTGCAAAGAATTGGTAATGCATTGAACCAGCTATGAATCTGAGGTATCTTCTGCAATTTTGTCTGATAGGGACATGCAGGTATGCCTCTTTGAGGTCCAAAGTAACAGGGCAAGCCTTCTTGCCCAGCATGGGAAGAAGCTGCTGAAGAGTCAACATTTTGAATTTCGGAACATCCAGGTAAGTATTTAGAGTAGATGGGTCCAGTATGGGTCTCCAGGCTTTGTCCTTTCTGGGGACCAGGAAATGTCTTGAGTAAAATCCTTGTCCTTGTTCCTGTTGTGGCACTTTTTGAATAGCTCTCATGTCCATGAGGGCTGTAATTTGTATTTGTGCCTCTGCCCATTGATTTGGTGGCAGGTCTGGCATTCCTTTTAGCCTTGGTAGAGTGTGAAAGTGGAACCTGTAACCTTGAGAGACAATATTCAGAACCCATTTGTCTTGGGTGATTATATACCAATTTTGTGAAAAAAGTGCTAGTTTTCCCCCTAAGGGAGCTTCCAAAAGGTAAGTGCTTGGCATTTGAAGGGCAAAGTCATTGGGACTGTTTCCTATAAGGTTGTGACTTGTCTTCCCCTCCTTTTGGGGTTGAAGCACCCCACTGTTGTGGTCTGTAAGAGCCTTGGGGCTGAGATCTGCCTCTTGGGCGTCTGTATCTGCCTCTTTGTGGTCTGTCTGACACTGGAAAGGGCCAATTTCTGCTAAATCGAGGTGGCTGTACCTGTAAGAAATCCTTCACTGTTTGCATAGATTTTGCCTTATCCTCTATTTTCTTTAATACCTCCTCTGCCTTAACACCAAATAAAATATCCTGCTGTAAAGGAGCATCCAATAATTTTGCCTTAACATGATCAGGTAAACCTTGTTCTTTTAACCAAGCATGCCTTCGTATCACAGATGCTGTAACTGCTGCTCTACAAGAAGCCTCTAAAGAATCAAAACCACATTGCAGAGTATGTTTTCCCACTTGTTCAGCTGCACGCAATAAATCCTGCATTTCCTTATAGTCAGGATGTTCTGAACTTGTAAGCATTTTCTGTTTTAACAGAGACATTAAATAGTGTTGGTATTTAAGCATGTGAAACTGGCAATTTAAAGCCTTCACTGCTAAAGTTGCAGAAATGTAAACTTTCTTCCCCCATCTGTCAAATGCTCTAGAATCCCTGTCAGAGGGAACTGGATTTTTAGCTGTGGAAGCCTTTACCCCTTTGGGACCCTAGGAAATAGTTTCTGGGTCAGCAACAGAGTTTTTATAAAGAAATTTGTGAGAGTCAGGGACTCTGTAGTACCTGTCTGGCTTGACTGGAGAAGGGGGCAAAGAATCAGGATTTAAACTGGATTCAGAGAACACATCATCCACAATATCCAACACTGGCGGAATAGCAAGGGGCATGTGCTAAGGCAATAAAAGAAAGTCTCTGAGCCTTTTCTTGGATTCTGAGTAATCCTGGCCCTCCCAATGGAAATGCTCCCTCAGGGTATGTAAAGTTTCCCCAAAAGAGTAATCCTCAGGAGGAGAGGCTGAAGGAATTGATTCTTCAGCATCAGAGTCCTCATAGGGGGGTAAAGAGTATCCCTGGTCTGAAGAGGAATCAGAAGAAATGGAAACCTGGTCAGAGGAATCATAGTCTGTATCCTGCCTAGGCCTTTTATCTGGAGGGGGATGGGAACCCCTGATCAGAGTAATTAGGTATTCGGCCATTTTAAGCATCTGTTTTTTAGGCATGGAGGCCTGTCCAGGTGAATGCTGTACTTGCTTCGTTGTCTTTAATGGAGTTTTAGACTTGGCTGTAGATTTAATGGTAAGTTGTGAAGGTCTGAAAACACCCTCAGAAGCTGATGCCTGCTCAGCGGCTCAAGACCCATCTGAGGGGTTAGTTTCCGTAGGCCTAATACCTTGAGTTTCCAGAGGCCTAGACATCTCCACGTGGGAGTGGGAGTCGGAGGCGGCCTGTGGCTCTGAGGTAGCGGGTGTCAGGGGCTGTGAAAACGCCTCACTGAGAACCGGCAACTGGCCTAAAAGAGGCTTCATAGTCAGTTTTGGGCCTCGGATGCCTGTCCTTATCCTTGTCTTTGCGCTTTTTGTGTATTCCGGTCGTCGGTTGTTCTGACGGCATGGTATAATTGAACCTTCGGCCAAAGTAATGGCGAACAAAGTCAAACCAACGTTTAATAGTGCGTTTGTTAAATCTAGCACAAAACTGACAACTAGTGATGTCGTGGTCTGGGCCTAGGCATGGAATACAGTAAGAATGAAAATCCTTATGAGGTATTTGCTTCCCACAAGAAATACAATTATTAACTTTTACTGACATCGGTCTGAGGCAAGAAAAAGTTTCCCCAATGGGGTACTTAGCTTTATTGAAGACTTCGGTTCTGAAATTCGAATTGAAAATCTCAGGAGTCGGCCGACCGGCACTTGCGAACTGCTTTAGCTTCAGGCACCGCGCAGCAAGAAAGACTGAAGAAAATGGCTTCGGCTGCATCTTATATACCCCTGGTGCACTGACGTCAGGGAAGAAGCGACAGCAACCGATGCCAGACCAAGACTTTGGAACTCTGGCTGACTGTGGGACCGCCTGACGACAGGATAACCCAAGTGTAATGACTGCAGCAGTGAAACACGATGAACATCAGCCAGATTCACTGACGCTACAAGCTGCAAAGAGCTGATTAACTACACACATCAATTAAATGGTCTGACATAATCCAGCAAACCACCTTTCTGACTATATGCTGCTCAACAAAATGAATACCACTATATATTTACAATATTCTACTGGCAGACCCCAGATAAAGGGTGTGTTGACAGCACAATTCTTGATATACTATGCAAATAAGATTTTGATTTTTTATTGTACTTCTCATGGTGCTGTGGTAGCATTGTCACCTCGCAGTGAAACGCTGTCTGGTTCGATTCTCAGCTAGAGCGTCTTCTGCGTGGAGACATGCGTGAATGGGCGTACCTTCGTTGAAGGTTGTGCGTCAGGGCTGGTAACTCGGCACGTAAAACTCAACTACCAATCATTAGCGGACTGGAGTTCCACTGTGGCGACCCCTAACCGGGAAAAGCCGAAGAGACACAACATTGTACTTCTCATACTGTTTGCAGATGACATTGTGATATGTAGTGAGAGTAGGGACCAGGTTGAGGAGACCCTGGAGAGGTGGAGATATGCTTTAGAGAGGAGAGGAATGAAGGTCAGCAGGGCTAAAACAGAATATATGTGTGTAAATGTGAGGGAGGGTAGAGGAATGGTGAGGATGCAGGGAGTAGAGTTGGTAAAGGTGGATGAGTTTAAGTACTTGGGATCAACAGTTCAGAGTAATGGTGAGTGTGGAAGAGAGGTGAAGAAGAGAGTACAGGCATGGTGGAATGGGTGGAGAAGAGTGTCAGGAGTGATTTGTGACAAACAGGTACCAGTAAAAGTGAAAGGGAAGGCCTACATGAGGGTAGTGAGACCAGCTATGTTATACGGGTTGGAGACGGTGGCACTGACGAAAAGGCAGGAGTCAGAGCTGGATGTGGCAGAGTTAAAGATGTTAAGATTTGCACTGGGTGTGACTAGGATGGACAGGATTAGGAATCAGTATATTAGAGGGTCAGCTCAGGTTGGACAGTTTGGAGACAAAGCAAGAGAGACGAGATTGCATTGGTTTGGACATGTGCTGAGGAGGGATGATGGGTATATTAGGAAAAGGATGCTACGGATGGAGCTGCCAGGTAAGAGGAAAAGAGGAAGGCCTAAGAAAAGGTTTATGGTTGTGGTGAGAGAGGACATGCAGGCGGTTGGTGTGAAAGAGCATGATGCAGAGGAGAGGAAGAAATGGAAACAGAAGACCCCTCCCGGGAAAGTACAGTTTTGTACCTACCATAAATGTTGATGTTCGAGTGCACACCCTGCTGCAGTCATCACACTTGGGTTATCCTGTCGTCAGGCAGTCCCGCAGTCGGCCGGAATTCCAAAGTCTTGGTCTGGCGTCGGTTGCTGTCGCCTCTTCCCTGACGTCAGTGCACCAGGGGTATATATAATGCAACCTACGCCATTTTCTTCAGTTTTTCTTGCCCCAGATGTCAGGTGCCCCCAAAAAGGTGGTCAGTAATTAGTACCAAATGGAGTAACCTCTGCACAAACACAAAATCCCTTCAGCTATAAGCAAATACATCAGTAAGGTATTGAAGAGATTTAGCCAGTAGATCAGAGGGGATGGAGGGAGGGTAACCTGGACTGCAGCAGGGTGAACACTCGAACATCTACATTTATGGTAGGTACAAAACTGTACTATGTTCAACGTGTTACCCTGCTGCAGTCATCACACTTGGGTTGAATCCCAAAGCTAAGGATGGGAGGAGGTATCATAGAGGGTTATTGGAGGCTATAAGGCCCTGCAGAACTGCAGTGGCGAAGCCCGCCCTAGTCTTAGAGTAAAGAGGTAAGTGATAGTGTTTGGTAAAGGTGTGTACTGAACTCCAAGTTGCAGCTTCTAAAATCTCCTTGGTTGGAACCCCCCTGAGAAAGGCTGTAGAAGTAGCTGTTGCCCTGGTAGAGTGGGACCTAATGGTAGCAGGAACTGGTTTTCCATGATGGGTATAGCAGAAACGTATGCAACGACCTATCCATTTAGAAATGGTTTGCTTTGATATAGCCTTCCCTTGAGAAGCTGTAGCATAGGATACAAAGAGCTGGTCAGATTTTCTGAAAGCCTTAGTTTTGTCCAAGTAGTAATGAAGTTGCCTGTGAATGTCCAAGGAATGCAAGGGTCTCTCACCTTTGTTCTGTGGATTTGGGAAGAAGGTGGGTAAGTGGATGGTTTAATTTAAAGCCACACTGGAAACCACCTTAGGCATAAAGGAAGGATTAGTTCATAGAGAAACTCTGTCTTGATGAAAAATGAGAAAAGGTTCCACTGCCATTAGTGCCTGTAGCTCTGAGACTCTTCTAGTTGAAGTTAATGCTAACAGCAGGGCAATCTTCCAAGATAGGAACTGAAGATCTGCAGAGAAAGCTGGTTCAAAGGGAGGTAGCGTTAGTTTTTCCAGAACAAAATTGAGGTCCCATGTTGGCGTAGGAGCTCTCCTGGGTGGTCTAATGTTTTTTGCCCCTCTGAGGAACTGCCTTAGAAGAGGATGCGAAAATAAAGGTGGATCCGTGTTGTAGTGGGCTGAAATAGCTGAAGCATGGATTTTAATGGAGGAAAAAGAAAGTCCTCTGTGCAACATCTCAGTTAAATACTGTAGAATGTGAGGCTGAATTGTGTCTTGGCCTTTAGCTTGGTTCCAGGCACAAAACCTTTTCCATTTGTCCGAATAAGCCTTCCTGGTGCTTGGCCTCCTGGCTTCCAGAATAACATCCAGAACTGCTTGGGAAAGAGGAGCTGGCTGGATGTTTAGTTGATTTGCCATGCAGCCAGATTTAAAGTTTTGAGCTGGCTGTGAAGAATCTGATTGTTTCGTTGAGTGAGCAAATGGGGAATTTGTGGCAATATCCATGGTGGGCTGTGGGCCATATTCCTCAATAGCAGGTACCAGTGCTGGCGTGGCCAGTCTGGGGCTATGAGATTCAGTCGTGGTCTCTCCTTTTTGACTTTCAGAGGTACCTTTGTGAGGAGAGGCAATGGAGGGAAGGCATATACTGTCAGGTTTTTCCAACTGAAAGAGAGTGCGTCCACTTTCCAAGCTTGATGGTGAAGTGTCCTTGTACAAAATGTTGTTAGTTGATAGTTATGAGGACTGGCAAAGAGGTCTATGTCTGGAAGGCCCCATTTTTGAGTTATCATTGCAAATATTTGTGGATCTAGTTTCCACTCGTGGGGATCCTTGATGTTTCTGCTGAGGTCGTCTGCCAATGTGTTCTTCTGTCCTGGCAGGAATTGAGCTTATAACTGAACTTGGTAAGCCAGAGCTGTGTTCCATAAGATCATTGCTTGCCTGCATAGAGGGTAGGAATGTGTACCCCCTTGTCTGTTTATGTACCACATTACTGTGGTGTTGTCCGTCTTTATTGCAAGTTGTCCTGGATGTAATAGATCCTTGAAGGCTGTCAGAGCTTTCTGTACAGCTAGCATCTCTTTTTGATTTATGTGCAGATTCCTTTGATCTGCAGTCCATACGCCTTGAACGCACTGTCCTGCCATATGTGCCCCCCAGGCGTAATCTGAAGCATCTGTTGTGATAGTTTGCCTGGCTGGGGGCAAGGTGAAAGGCTGACCCTTGTTGAGGTGACATGCCTGTGACCACCATAGAAATTCCTGTTGTAGGCAGGGAATGAGAGATATCATTGTGTCCAAGCTGTGGCTGTGTTGAGACCATACGCTTTTTAGGTACCACTGTAATTTCCTCATATGCAGCTTTGCAAATGGTATAATTAATATGCAAGATGCCATGAAGCCCAAGGCCTGCAGAATTTTTCTTGCAGTTAATTGGGTCTTTGTTGCCATTGTCTTGAAATATTGAGTCAGTTGTAGTTGCTTGTCTGGCGTAAGATAAGCCTTCTGGGCCGTTGTATTCAAGCTGGCACCCAGGAATGTCATTTTTTGTGAGGGTACTAGTTTTGACTTCTTTTCGTTTACTGTGTACCCCAGGCAGTTTGGTAGATGCTTTACAAAGGCCAGATGATGTAAGAGAATGTCTTTGCTTTCTGCTTGGATGAGGCAGTCATCCAGGCATGGGTATATTTGAATTCCTCTTTGTCTGCAGTATGCAATTACTGGTGCCAGGCATTTTGTGAAGACTCTGGGCGCAGTAGACAAGCCAAAGAGCAGTGCAGAGAATTGGTAATGGGTTGAACCTGCAATGAAACGGAAGTATCTTCTGCAACTTTGTCTGATAGGGACATGCAGGTATGCCTCCTTGAGGTCCAACGTTACTAGCCATGCTTCCTTGCCCAATATGGGAAGAAGCTGCTGCAGTGTTAGCATCTTGAATTTGGGTACTTGTAAGTAAGTGTTTAAAATTGAAAGGTCCAGAATTGGTCTCCAGGCATTGTCCTTTCTGGGTACTAGAAAGAGTCTTGAGTAAAATCCTTGGCCTTGCTCTCGAGGAGGTACCAGTTGAATGGCTCTCATGTCCATGAGAGCTGTAAATTGCTTTTGTGCCTCTGCCCATTGATTTTGTGGCAGGTTTGGCATTCCTCTTTTCATTGGCAAAGTGTGAAAATGGAATCTGTATCCTCATAAAATTATGTCTAGGACCCATTTGTCCTTTGTGACAATGTGCCAGTTGTCTGCAAAAAGTGTGAGTTTTCCCCCCAAGGGGGCTGCCAAGAGCGTATTGCTTGGCCAGATGAGGTGCAAGTCATTGAGTTTGCCTTCTGGTAGATTGGGACCTGTCTTCTCCTCCCTTCTGTGTTGTAGTGCCCCATTGGTGAGGTTTATACTGGGCTTGTGGTTGTCCCCTGCCCCTTGGACGTCTGTATTTACCCCTCTGTGGTCTGTCAGTAGCTGGAAAGGACCGATTTTTTGTTGGCCAGTTTCTGCTGAAGCGAGGGGGTTGTACCTGTAGGAAATCTTTGACTGTCTGCATAGATTTTGCCTTATCCTCCATTTTCTTTAAGACTTCTTCTGCTTTAACTCCAAAAAGAACATCCTGCTGTAAGGGAGCATCTAGAAGTTTTGCTTTAACATGATCAGGCAGAGTTTGTTCCTTTAACCAAGCATGCCTACGTATAACAAACCCAGTGACAGCTGCTCTGCAGGAGGCCTCCAAAGAATCAAACCCACATTGTAAGGTATGTTTGCCCACCTGTTCAGTGGCGTGCAACAGATCCTGTACTTCTTTCAATTCAGATTGTTGAGGGAGAGTGGTTATTCTTTGCTTTAACTGAGAGATTAGGAATTGCTGATACTTAAGCATGTGAAATTGGCAATTCAGTGCCCTCATAGCTAGTGTGGCTGAGGTGTAAACCTTTTTCCCCCACCTGTCTAGTGCTCCGGAATCTCTCTCAGACGGTACAGGGTTTTTAGCCATAGAAGCCTTAGCCCCCTTGGGATCCTGGGAGATAGTGTCTGGGTCAGCTACAGGGTTTTTGTAAAGAAATTGGTGGGAATCAGGCACTCTATAGTATCTGTCAGGCTTAGCCGGAGCAGGAGGTAGAGAGTCTGGGTTCAAACTGGATTCTAAGCAAACATCATCCACAATGTCCAAAACTGGTGGGATGGCAAGTGGTCTGTGTTGGGGGAGTAAAAGAAACTTTCTGAGCCTTTTCTTCGAGTCAGAGTAGTCCTGACCTTCCCAGTGAAAATGTTCCCTCATAGTGTGTAAAGTTTCCCCAAAGGAGTAGTCTTCAGGAGGAGAAGCTGAGGGAATAGAGTCCTCAGCATCAGAATCTTCATAAGGGGAGAAGGAGTAATCTTGGTCCTCAGAGGAGTCTGAAGAAATGGACACTTGTTCAGAGGATGCACAATCTTCCTCTTGTCTAGGCCTTTTGTCAGGAGGGGGCTGGGAACCCCTGATTAAAGAAATCAAATCTTCAGCCATTTTGAGCATCTGTTTCTTAGGCATGGGGCCTTGAACAGGAGACTGAAATGCAGTCCTTTTAGATTTAGTAGGAGTCTTCGTCTTAGAAAACGTTTTAATGGTGAGAGTCGTCGGTCTGAAAACGCCTTCAGAAACCGATGGTGTTTCTGTAGTACCGACGTCTTTTGCAGCAATGTCGTCGGAAGGGCCTGAACTAAATGGCTGCATCGGCCTGGTGCATTCCGCCAAAATTTCCGTAGCGGTCTCGGGTTCCAGATCTGCAGTAGTCAGGGGCTGCGTCGGAGCCTCACTGAGGACCGGAGAACCGGAGACCGGACGGACCAGCCGAGGCCTCGGAATCTGGCTTAGGCCTGGGCTGTCTGTCCATATCCTTGCGTTTTTTGTGCACGCCGGTAGTCAGTTGCTCCGACGGCATGGTGTAGTTAAATTTCCTACCGAAGTAGTGTTGTGCTAAATCAAAGCGTCTTTTAATAGTATGCTTATTAAACCTAGCACAAAAAGGACAAGTAGTGACGTCGTGGTCTGGGCCTACGCAAGGTATGCAATAAGAATGAAAATCCTTATGAGGTATTTGCTTCCCACAAGAAATACAATTGTTAACTTTTTCTGACATCGGTCTGAGGCAATAAAAGTTTCCCTAATGGGGTACTTAGCTTTATAGAAGACTTCGGTCTGAAATTCGAATTCGAAAATCTCAGGAGTCGGCCGACCGGCACTTGTGAACTGCTTCTGCTTCGAGCACCGCGCGGCAAGAAAGACTGAGGAAAATTGCGTCAGTTGCATTATATATACCCCTGGCGCACTAACATCAGGGAAGAGGCGACAGCAACCGACGCCGGACCAAGACTTTGGAATTCCGGCCGACTGCGGGACCGCCTGACGACAGGATAACCCAAGTGTGATGACTGCAGCAGGGTAACACGATGAACATCAGCCGAAAGAAGAAGATGATGACTGTACTTCTCATACATCAAACGTTTATCTAAATCTCTAGAACATTATCAAGTTTCCTTGAACCAGTTATATTTACACTACTCACTAAAAAGGCAAAACAAAATCACACAACAAGGATGCAGAATAGGCATAAATACATCCCCAAGAGTTTAGACTACAAAAACCAAATCCCTACAAGCCCAAACTTTCATTTAAAAAAATGATAAAAAATAAACAAGTACTGCCACTTACTTCAATATGAAAAAAGTAAACACGCACCACCTGCCTTTAACAACTCACAAAATGAAACCCATTACTTCTACAATGAAAACATAAGTTGAAGCAAAAGAACAAAATTTAAAATAAAATGCTGTACAAAGTTAACTGTGATGTCCCAACTAACTCTGGGCCAGTAATCAAGGACTTCACCACTGATACCAGAGAGGGATGTTCACTTGGAACAAAATGGATACACCCAGTATTTCCAGATGCAGCTCTCTGCATGCATCAAGCACAATTTCCCTTAAGAGTACACAGGGAACACACACAGCCCGGGGACTGGGTTTCTCCCCCCCCCCAAGGTCCCCAGTAAGGCTCCCCACTGGCACAGCTGCTGAGTTAAGTTCTCAGCCAAGTGTCCAAGCCAAGTCCTCCACCACCCTCTGTGAAACCAGTGCTTCATTGTCTATGCTCCAAGTAGCTGGCATACATACACTGTGAGATTTGATTTTCACACACACACACACACACACACACACACACACACACACACACACACACACACCTGGGAAACGCTGCCACATACTATAAGGTAGTTATCCCTGCCACCAGAGACTACAAAGCCAACCACCTAAGGCTCTTGCAATTGCACCCAATTATAATGAATGAAATTAATATTAATACAAAAGGTAATACTGGCCAAAAAGCCAGGCTTCAGGAGTGACAGCAGTGTCACCAATAGATATAAGTACTCTCGAAGGTTAAAATATTTCTCTAAAGGACCAGCCTTAATGAAAAGTTTAAATATATTTAATAATAAATAATAAAAGAACGTGAAAATACTAAATATCTATTTACAATAAGAACCAGAGTTTCAACCACAGGAAATATTAAAATAACACAGATGAAGAGATTCACACAGACACAGAAAAACAGTACTTAACTAATTTCGCTGCATCTTCCTGACTAATTTAACGAGTTACTATTCCCTGGTTTTCTTGCTAGAGCAAGGCAAGATGCAGTAGGTGAGGGATCCTGCCATGTCATTTAGTCTCTTCTAATATTAAAACATTATTTCTCTACAAAATGACATCACATACATCTGGCCATCTGACTTCTGGTTCCCAAGCAACCCCACATTGCTAAAAACTGTCAGGATTTATCACATATGTGTCAATAATACACACACACAGAGCCTTGTTAATATCTGCTGCCTCTCGTAGAAGTCATAAAACACTTTCAAACCTCCACCCTTTCAGAGTAGCAACTACTTCACCAGAATAACAACGCAGGAAGCTTCCTAATACAGACGTTTTGTCTCTGGTTGTATTTAAAACTGTAAGATAACATTCTTTATGGTCTAGGTCCAGTCATTTAATTTTCTTACTATTTCTCAAAGTCAGGTGGATTGAGATTAACCTCTTCTCTTCCAGTATTCTCTGTTACAATATATACATTTAAACAGTTACAATAATGCATGTACATTTCTTTTCTGCCAGGCAGGGCACACTGTTGTTACATTTTTAACACAAGCACCTTTACAAATATATTTCCAACACAAGCATCTGTACAAATCAGTTTGATATCCGAATAACACATCATTCTTTACAAAATTCCAGTTAGCTGTGCTAGTGTCTGTTATACAGCCACTGCTCTACTTCCCCTAGCATAGCTGGCAGTACCTCCTATTATCACATCTCTTCCCCCTTTGAAGTCTTTCAAATGCACTTTTTGAAACATTGCTTGAGAGGAATGAGCCTGTCTGGGAATATATTAACCTATACCCTTGACTTGATATCCCATCTGCAATGGCATTGCCAAACCCACTACAGTGCTGCACTATCATGTCATAAGCATGCAACCCTAGGCTCCACCATAGTAACTTGGCATTTTGCTGGCTGGCTTGATGTAGCCATAGATTTCCCCCTCAGACTCCTAAGGTTTCATCATGTTAACATGGTACTATTTGTGCCCCTGCATCCTGCTTAGCCTGTCATACCAGACCTTTTTCTGCTGCTGGGCTCCTGCCAGGTTTTCATTGGCCAAGCCCATGAGCTCACTAAGCCTTGCCCTGAGGTTTAGGACGTATGCCACAACAGACTTTCTGTGGGATTCACACTCATCACAAATCAAATCTAACCCCCCCCCCCTCACACCCTATGCTCATACAGCAACTCAAAGGTGAAAAACCTGTGGATTCCTGGGGTACCTCTCTGTATGCAAATAGCAGATGGGGCAAATATTTGTCTCATTCTCTCCTAAAGTGGTCTGCAAATGCCCATAGCATGGTCTTTTGAGTAGAGTTCAACCCCTTCACAAGACCATTAGTCTGGGGATGGTAGGGAGTAGTCTTCAGGTGCTTCACCCCAGAGAGGTTCCACAGATAAGCCAGCAGGTCTGACATGAAACTGACACCACTGTCAGTCAGTATTTCTCTTGGGAAACCTACCCTGCTGAAAATCTCTAACAAAGCATTTGCCACCTTCTCTGCCTTGATGGAGGACAGAGCCACTGCCTCAGGGTATCCGGTAGCATAATCTACAACCACTAGGATATATTTCTTCCCTGTGGAACTTGGAGTACTCAGAGGCCCCACAATATCCATAGCTACTGTCTGAAATGGCTCATCAATCACAGGCAAAAGCATCAAAAGAGCTCTGACCTTGTCTACTTTTTGGCACTGTTTACAGGTCCTGCAGCACCCTGTTACATCCCTTGCCATCCCAGGCCAATAAAAGGTATGCATAATATGTCCCTTGGTATGCTTTATGTCCATATGACCTGCAAAAGGAATGTCATGGGCTATGGCTACAAGTGCCAGATGGTACGCTCTAGGCACTACCAACTGTTGTATTACCTCACCCTCTAGCCCTCCCTCAGGAGTCCACTCTCTATACAGTAACTCTTTGGTCCAGTATACAGATTCCTCTTTTCCTTGAGAATCAGGTGCCTCCTTAGTTACCGCCCTCAACCCTTGTAATGTACAATCTGACAGCAGAGACTGTCTCAGCTCTACTTTTGTGACTCTTCCCAGCTCTCCTTCCACAGGAAGTCTGATATCCTCTGACAGCAGTGCCTTGCTGTCAGCCTGGGTACTACCACTCACTTCTGCCCTTGCAGTCACTCTGTCCAAGGGAACATCAGTACCTATCAGCAGCCATGGCTCACCTTCAGGCTCACCATTATAGGGCATCTCTCCCTCCTTGAAAAAGCGACACCACCAGCCCTGGCTTCAGATGTGGTGTCTGTAGCAAAAGGTGCTTCAACAAAGTGTTAGTTTAAGGGTGTGCACACTTATGCAACCAGCTTATTGTACGTTTTTTACTTTTTATATTTTTCCCCTAACAGATGTGTTTTTCAATTGAATTGTACAGGTAATAGGTGACATTAAAGGTGGGAAAAGTTTTGAAATTATTTATTGTGGTCTCATTTTTTTATATCACAAAAACCTGGCATTTTAAGTGGGATGTGTACACTTTTTATATCCACTGTATATATATATATATATATATATATATATATATATATATATATATATATATATATATAAAATGAATATATGTGTACATGTATATGAGTACATGACACTGTCTACTCAGATAATCAACAGAAGCAAAATCAATAAAAACTGGTCAATCAAAAATAAGTAAGCCCCCTAGCACACCCCCTACTAATTGTATACACCAACTCTGAGATCACTCTACTGTCGGGAAATGCAAACTCCCCGTAGCCCCACTATTTGTGATCTTGCACTGAATAAAAAAGTTGGCAATGTTTGATCAGTTGATTTTCAATAAGCTGGGCTGACTTCTTGTTGTAACAATTGCATCATTTAACCACCTCAATGACACCCATACATGTGTGTGTGTGTGTATGTATGTATATATATATATATATATATATATATATATATATATACACACACACACACATATATATATATATATATATATATATATACACACACACATATATCAAGAGAGATAAATGTATATAAAACATTTTTAAATTATACAAATTATTAAAATACAAAGTCCTAAATCAGGAAAAAATCTAGCTGAATGTATATTATTTTATTTTATAAATCTGTTAACTAGATAAGCCCACTGGTCAGAATGGTGTCTTCCAGGGGTGCCTCAAGAGCACTGTCTGAGCTAGTTTTGTTCAGACTCACACAGTAGGCAAATGGAGGTCAGCAGAATCAAACCCTCTACCCTTGAAAACAGGAAGCAACTCAGAGCCTTAACCCCCTGCACTAACTGCCACATACATTACAATATACACATATGGACAAAGCTGCAGACAACTATATCCAAAGTATGATTTTTGGATGTTTCCTACTTGAAGTTATTCATTCAGAATATTAAATGCATTATTTTGTGTGTGTGTGTGTGTGTCTGTGTGCAAGGCAGCCTAGAGTGGATAAAGTGAGTGCAGGAAATGGATTAAATGGTTTGGTACTCGTTCGTTAAGAAATGTTCAGCTGAACACTTACAAAATATGATACACCCCCAAAAAGTTGCATTAAGGATGCCTAATGGGACTTACCCTGCCAAGGATACTGTACATCTGGCCAGCATGCCAAAACTTATGCTCTCCTTCTGGCAATTACATATATGTACCTCCCCGGGTGCGCAGTAGCAAGTCCCACCTAAACCATGAATATTTGTGTTGCTGAATTCAACGGCCACATGAATATTCATCGAGTATTCAGCACTTAGCTCAAGGGGCACTACAACTGAGTAATGTTTTTGTTTTTTACATTTCTGCAGGGGCGCTGTGGTGCCCTTCATCCCCCCGAATCCCCCACACCCCCTGCAAATTAAATATACCATTCCAAGATAGCACCACATTGAGGAAAAGGATAAATTGTATGCATGATATCACCCTCAAATCTGCACAACCATTAGGTAATGTGTTTTGTCTTTTTTTACATTTTTACAAGGGGACTGTGCCCTCTTGCACCCCCCCCCCCACACACACACACACTCCCTGCAAATTAAATATACCAGCTCTGAGATCGCACTACATTGAGGAAAAGGGAAAACTGTATGCATGATGTCACTGTCAAATCTGCACAACCATCATTTGAATACATCACAGCATTTTGGGATGTCAGTCATGAACGTGACACACACATCTGAGCGAACCACCAAGGGAGGTACGCATCATCCTCCTTCCTTACATGCTGTACATTCAGCCTTAAACCTAGGCACAAGTTTGTGCTGATACAAGAGGAATACACAAAAGCAAAAATCCTCAGAGCTTTCTTCTTGCCCCAAGAAAAGACAGAGTCTAATGCTGAAAGAAGGCAGACTCAGATAAGTATAAAAATTTGAGAAGGGATAGGAAAAGGAATTCCATTGCAGTTTAGGACAAAGAAGGAAAAATGTGAGTTGGAGAGAAAGTGGATATGTTGCAACAGTGCATTCATACACAACTGTACTATGTTCTTAACAGTAATGCTGAGAGATGAGACAATTCCCAAAAGCTTTTAGGTAGACTGCAAGGGGGATAAAGAACTGGAATCCATCAACTCTTGCAGTATGCTTCTGGCAAATACAGCTTTAGAAAAGGCATTAATTTGTAATGTTTTGTAAAAGTTTGAATGAACTACCACTAGCACAGATTTGGAGTCCAGGTTTTTCAAAAAAAATGTATCTGAAGAAGCTATAGCCTTTGTAGATTAAACTTTAACATTACTTAGGAGAGATTTGCCATGAAAATAATAATAAAAATAGATGGTAACAGGTACTTATCTCAAAATGCTTTTTTTCAGATACTGAAAGATGTTTTACCTACAAAAGAAATTAATAAATTATCAGATTTTCTGATTTATTTAGTGCTGCCCAAGTAAAATCTTAACTTGTCTGTGAATATCTAGCTTCTAGCAGCTGGAAAATCCTTTCACCCTTATTTTTGAGAGTTAAGAAAAAAATGCAGGATGGTGAATAGACTGATTCAGAGACATTTCAGAAACTATCTTAGCCACAAAGGATACGTTAAGTTCTAGGGAATATTCTGTCCTTAAGGAAAACCAAAACAGGTAGAAAAGACATAAGAACTTGCAAATCAGAAACCCATTTAGCAGAGGTTAGAGCAACAAGAACTGTTTTTCCTGTATAATATTTCAAAGAATTGGAAGAAAGAGGTTCTAAGGAAGGTAAAGTTAATTTCTTAAGCATGTAATTCAGATCCCAGGGAGAAGGAAAGTACAGCTGCCCAAGTCCTACTTGCCTGTAACAGTATATATTCATATAACATACTCCCTTACTGGCATTCATGGAGTAGTGCCCTGCTGCCCTCCTCTGGAGTCTACTAAAGCTCAGATCTCCTCCTACTGCCCATCTGTGGGTATGATTTACCAGTCACCAGGCAATAAAGGGACTGCCTTAACAGACCCAAAGGCAGGACCCTTTCAGTTTTCTAGGGTCCAGCAGGAAAATAAGATGAAAAAACAAACTTTGCAAACACCTGATGTCCCAAACATCCAAAAAGGGGGTAATGTCAGTAAGGCAGTCTGTACTATGAACATCTACTGTTACAGGTAACTTGAACTTAGTGAGCTGTACAATGGTCAACAAACACACTACCATACTGGTATCCAGGTGGATACCCAAAGTTTACCCAACCTGAAGGGAAGAAGGCTAAGGGTCTGGGAGCCCATGAATAATGGTCCTAGCAAAGCCTGCTCTGGATCCAGAAAAGATAGTGTTTCATAAAGTTATGGACAGAGAATAAAGCTGCTGCCTTTAGACTACTTCTAAAGTCCACTCCTTTCTAATATGCCACTGAAGAGGAAAAGGCACCGGGGGAATGCGGCTTTACCTTGCCTGTATTTGCCTTGCCATGGTGGGTGAAACAAAAAAAAAAACAATACCAGAGGAAAACCAACATGCAATGGTTGGTTTAGAGAGAGAGGTTGACCCTTCTTTCTCTCTGTGTAGGAAATAAAATGCTTTTCAGCCTTCCTGAAGGGTTTTATACGGTCAAGGTAGTAGATGAGCTACCACTGCACATCCAAGTTATGAAGTATCCTCTCTCTCTCTCATTCTTAGGTTCTGGGAAGAACACAAGAACACTGACAGACTGATTGTGAGAGAATTCTGAGACCACTTTTAGTATGAAAAGGGTGTTAGTGAGTAATATCTATCCCTGTGAAAAATAAAACAAGGTTGCCCCACCACGAGTGCCTACAGCACAAAGACTCACCTTGCAGATGTCACAGCAATAAGTAAAGCAGTTTTTTACATTAAGAGCTTCACGCCAACCTGAACAGCAGGTTCAAAAGGTGGTAAGGTCAATTTTTCCAGAACACAGCTGAGTCCCACGAAGGAGGAATTTGTTTGCGAGGGGGGTCTCATATGCAATACTCCCTCCATGAACTGGTTTACCAAAAGAGAAGAACAAAGAGGGGGAGTAATGGTAGACAGGCAGAGATGGCTGTTAAATGCACTTTAATGGATGCATATGATAAGCCATCCTAAAGTAGCTCATATGAATCTTTCAAGACCAGAGGGATGTTAACCTCAAGTGGCCCGCTTTTTCCATTTAGGCACCACTTCAAAAACCTCATTCATTTGCAAACATAAGATTTTCTAGTAGCAGGTTTTCTGACCTCCTTTAATACTTGCTGCACATCCTCACAAAAAAATACCTAAACGGAGTCAAAAGTGAATCATCCAAGCTATCAGTTGCAGCTGCTCCAAACTGGGGTGAACCAGGCGCTCCTGCGACTGTGTGACCACATCTCGAGTATGAGGAATTATGTGGTAATTGTCCTTGGCCAATACCATTAGAAAGGAAAACCAAGATTGCCTGGGCCAGTAGGGAGTGACCATAATGATCTTTGGCATTTCTTTATTTGGCATTTCTTTCTGAATCTTCCAAAGCAGTAGTGAATAAGTGGAAAGGGTGGAAATGCATACAGGAACATTCTCGTCCAAGGGAACGAGAATGCATCTGTCCACCAAGCATGGCTGCAAGGATGTCTGGAACAGAATTTCTCCAGCTGTCTGTACTGAAAGGAGGTGAACATATCTATTTGAGGCATTCTCCACATCTGAACTAGATTCTGGAGCACCACTGTCTTGACTTATCACTTGTGTGGGTCTCCCCAAGATCTGCTTAGTCTGTCTGTGACAATATTTTGCTCTGACAGAATACGTGATGCCTAAATCAGAGAATGCTCTGAATCCAGCTCCCAGGTCATCACTGCCAACTAGCAGAGAGGATTAGACCTTGTACCCCTTGTTTGTTTAGGTACCACATCACTGTGGTGTACTCTGTAATCAGAAGAGGAAGACCTGGAGTCCACAGGTGGCGAAGTACTTTCAAGGAGTGGATCACTGACAAAATTTCCTTGATACTGATGCGTTTTCAAGCATCCTTGAGCTTCAAAGTGGCTGCATTTGTGCTTCCATTGACATCTCCCTAAGAGAAGTCGGGTGAATTTGTCTGGACTGATTGCATCAGAACAAGTGTGAAGAAAGGAATTCTTGGACTGATACTCAACTGTGCTTTCCATCACTGTAACTCTCATCTGATGAAGTCCAGCAGTGGCAACTGGGCTTCCAGGGAATAAAAGTTCTGAGCCCAACAATTTCATACATACCACTGAAGTTTCCTCATGTGGAGATGGGCCAGCGGTATCATGGACACCATTTGTCCTAGAAATTTTAGGAATTCTCTTGCAACTTTCCTCCTGCAGAATTCCTGAATCATCATCTAGTAGGATAGGACCTTGTCTCTGGGAAGAAAGGACATTCTTTTGTTGGTGTCGATTAAAAACCCCACAAAGATGATTCTTTGTGAGAGTGACAGGCATGCCTTCTGAAGGTTCCCTTGAAACCTAGCTAAGAAAATAAGGTCAAAACCTTCTCTAGTGATTCCAAACACTTGGATACAGGACTCTGCATAAATCAGCAAGTCATCCAAGTAAGGAAAAATGAGAATGCAGCGAGTCTGGCCGTGAGCCATACTATAGCAAGGCATTTCATAAAAACTTGTGGTGCAGTGGACAGCCCAAAGGACAATGCAAAGAACTGATACTGTCTCAAATATCTTCTGAAGTGATGAGCAATGGGGATATAATGATATACATCCATCATGTCCAGGGTCACCATGAGGTAGTGGTTTGGCAGAAAAGGAAGCACTGTCTGCAGAATGAACATCTTGAACATAAAGACCTTGATAAAAGTATTCTCATTTGTAGAATGCACTGACGGCCAGGCTGCCTTGTTAAGAGCTAACATTTGACAAAGGGCACCCAGAGGGGAACCTGGGAATGATGGGTGCTAAGTCTCAGCATAGTCATAGATTGGAAAAGGGATCCTTCTCATGACTGGCACTCCTCCTGTCAGGTTTGGTGGAGTTCTTGTTATGTCATTTCCTTTGGTGCCTTGTTTTATTGTTCCTCTGTGTTTTCTGTTGGTCAGGCCACGAAAAACTATTCTGCTTACTAGGAGGAAATATTGAACATTTCAGACACCCCTTGCATCAATTTACCTAAGTCATCCCAGTGTTTTAGGATCTGATTAGCTGCTGTACCAAACACACCATCAGAATCAAGCACAGCATTGATAATCTCATGTTTTAGATCATCAAAAAAGTTTTGGTTGCACAACCAAGCATACCTCTTTACCACCCCCGAAGTCACTGCATTTTTAGAAACAGTATCATCTCCCTCCAACGGCACTCTTTAAAGCATGTTTAGACACTTGAGAAACATCTGGAAATGGCTTAGTGGAAAATCACTTTGGCTATAGTGTGCAGGGTCCTAGGTTGGAGACTTGCAAGGGCTGATTATACGTGCTGGAGGGATAAATTCCTGTCCCAGAGACTTCCCATGCTTTGGAACAAGATTGCAATCTACATTAGGCAGAGCTCCTCACTAACACTCTTCAAGAGAAACCTTGACGAGTGGATGGGAAACAGAAAGTTTACCCAGGGGATCACTTCAGTGGCTCTGCTGGACAGAGGCACAGGGAACTAATCTAAGGGGGCAGCGAAAGCCAATCCATTCTGGCTAGGCTTATAAATGCCTTCGGTCAGATAGCCTAGTACCTACCTATGAACCTTTTGGAAAAGTACAGTTGTGTATACTTACCATAAATGTAGATGTGTGTATAGTTACCATAAATGTAGATGTTTGAGTGTATTCACTGTTGCAGTCATCACACTTGGGGTTATCTGCCTGCAGGTAGCCCTCAGTCAGCCCAAATACCAGAGACCTAGTATTTCTGCGTCGGATGCTGTCACTCCAGGACTGACGTCAGGTTGTCAGGGGTACAAAAACAGGCAGCCAATGCCATTACATCAGTTTTATTTGCCCCAAATGTCAGGAGCCCCCAAATAAGGAGCTAAGTTATGGTGGTGAAAACACCACCAGTAAAAAGTAAATATCAATACCAATACCCCTGAAAGGGGTAAGTAACAGTCATAGAGAGCAGAGAGAAAAAACAGGGGGCTGGACAGGGGAACCAGGACTGTAACAGTGAATACAGCCGAACATCTACATTTATGGCAAGTGTACACAATTGTACTATATTCTTCATGTTTCACTGTTGCAGTCATCACACTTGGGTGGATTCCCAAAGCTGAAGAAGGGTGGAGGCAGTCAAGAAGAGTTAGGGCTGGCAAGTATGCCTTGCAGGACTGCTGTTGCAAAAACTGCCATGGATTTGGAAAAGATAGGCAGGTGGTAATGCTTGGTGAAGGTGTGCACTCAACTCCAGGTAGCAGCTTCCAGGATGTCCCTGGTAAGGACTCCTCTGAGACATACTGCAGAGGTAGATGTTGCCATAGTGGAATGTGTTCTGATCCCCTGAGGGGTTGGTTTCCCATGGTGCTTGTAGCAGAAATGTATGGAGTGTGCTATCCATTTGGAAATTGTTTGTTTTGAAATGGCCTTGCCCTCTGCCCCTGTTGCAAAGCTGATTCGCAACTGGTCAGATTTTCCGAAGGTCTTAGTCCTATCAAGGTAGAATCTGAGCTGTCTGTGCACGTCCAAGGAGTGCAGGATCCTTTCTCCTTTATTTTGAGGATTAGGAAAGAAAGTTGGCAAATGGATGGATTGGTTGAGAGTCACACTGAACACCACTTTAGGCATGAAGGAAGGGTTAGTCCTGAGGGAAACCATGTCAGCATGAATAATGAAGGGTTCCACAGCCATAAGTGCTTGTAGCTCAGACACTCTTCTAGCTGAAGTGATGGCCAGAAGCAAGGCTGTTTTCCAAGAGTGGAATTTAAAGTCTGCTGATGCAACAGGTTCAAAAGGGGGGGAAGCGTGAGCTTTTCCAGTACAAAGTTAAGGTTCCAAGCAGGAGTGGGTGCTCTCCTTGGTGACCTTAAGTTGTTTGCCCCTCTCAGGAACTGTTTGATAAGAGGGTGCGAGAAGATAGGTGGCTCAGTGTTGTAATGAGCCGAAATGGCAATGGCATGTATCTTAATGAAGGAGAAAGGAAGGCCTTTGTGGAGTAGATCTGCAAAGTAATCCAGGATTAGAGGCGGGGAGGGCAGAGTTGTGTCTTCTCCTTTAGACAGAATCCAGGAGCAGAACCTTTTCCACTTATCAGCATAGGATTTTCTTGTACTGGGTCTTCTGGCTTCCAGAATGATGTCCAGCACCTGCTTGCTTAGGGTTGCTGGGGGAGAATTCAAGGAATAAGCCAGGCTGAAAGATGTAGGGTTTGCAGTTGTGGATGCAAAATCTGTCCCTCCTGCTGAGAGAGCAGGGTTGGGTTCTGGTGTAGTTGCCAGGGTGGCACTGGTGACAGGCTGTGCAGGAGTGGGTACCAGTGTTGGTGTGGCCAGTCCGGGGCAATCAGAATTGTCCTTGGTCTGTTCTGTCTTATCTTGAGTAATACTCTTTAGAGAAGGGACAGAGGGGAAAAGGCATAGATTGCAAGATTTACCCACTGAAAAGATTGGGCATCCACTTTCAAGGCCCTGCTGTGAGGATTCCTGGTGCAGAATTTGCTGAGCTGGTGGTTGTAAGGGGAGGCAAAGAGATCCACCTCTGGGGTCCCCATTTCTGAATCAGAAGGTTGAAGATGCTGGGCTCCAATTGCCACTCATGTGGGTCTAAGAGATTTCTGCTTAAGTCGTCTGCCAGTGAGTTTTGTTTGCCTGGCAGGAATTGAGCTTGCAGTTGGACTTGCATGTCCAAGGCAGTGTGCCACAGGGCCATGGCTAACCTGCAGTGGGTCGGAGTGGGTTCCCCCTGCTTGCTGATGTACCACATAACTGTGGTGTTGTTTGTTTTTATTAGCAGTTGTCCTGGACAGAGTAGGGATCCGAAAGCTGTCAGGGTGTTCTGCACAGCTAGCATCTCTTTTTGGTTGATGTGCAGATGAATTTGACTTGGGTTTCAGTGGCCCTGAATGCATTTGCCATCCATGTGTGCTCCCTAGGCATAGTCTGATGCATCTGTGGTTAGGGTCTAGGTGGTGTGGGGTTGAGAAAAGGGCAGTCCCTTGTTGTGGTAGCGTGCTTCTATCCACCAAAGGAACTCTGTCCTTAGACAGGGTACGATAGGAATGACTCTTTCCAGAACCTGAGAATGTTGGCACCAAAGACTTTTTAAGTACCACTGAAGTTTCCTCATATGCAGTCTTGCATATGGAATTAGCAGTATACATGAGGCCATGAACCCTAGGGCCTGCAGTATTTTTCTTGCAGATAGCTGGGTTCTGGTGTCCATTTGTTTGAAGTAGGCTGTCAGACTTATTTTTCTGAAGTGAGGAATGCCATCTGGGATGCTGTGTCCAAGCTTGCTCCCAGGAATACAATCTTTTGACTGGGTACCAGTTTTGATTTCTTTTCGTTGATGGTGTATCCCAAGGAAGTGAGAAGGTGTTTCACAAATGTCAAGTGCTGCAACAGCAACTCCTGACTGCCTGAATCAGGCAGTCGTCCAAGTATGGTAAAATTTGGATATTTCTTTGTCTGCAGTATGCAATGGCTGGAGCCAGGCAATTTGTGAAAACTCTGGGCACAGTAGATAAGCCAAAGGGAAGTGCTGAGAACTGATCATGCATAGATCCTGCCCTGAAACGTACACACTTCCTGCATGACTCCTTTATGGGAATGTGCAGATAGGCTTCTTTTAAGTCTAGGGTGACTAACCAGGCATCCTTGGCTAGCATAGGAAGAAGGTGTTGCAGGGTAAGCATTTTGAATTTTGGTACCACCAGGAAGGTGTTGAGAATTGAAAAATCCATGATTGGGTGCCAAGAGCCCTCTTTCCCGGGAACCAGGAAGAGTCCGGAGTAGAATCCTTGACCCCTCTGTTCTACTGTAACCGGTTGAATAGCTCTGATATTGAACAGGGAAGTTACTTGGCTTTGAGCCTCTGCCCACTGGTTTGGAGAAAGGTTTGGAAACCCACTCGGGGTTGGCAGTGAATGGAAATAAAATTTGTACCCCTGCGATACAATGTTAAGGACCCACCGGTCCTGTGTGATGGACATCCAATTTTTTGCATGAAGGGCAAGTTTTCCTCCTAGGGGCACAAGCAATTAGGCAGGGCTGAGCAGTGGAGTAAAGAAGTCATTGTGACTTTTTTCCATACGGAGGTGGCTTACCACTCCCTGCTTTAGGGGTGGGGGCACTCCATTGCTTAGATATCTGCATACCCTGAGACTGTAGTCCAGATGGTCTGTTTCCCCTGGGTCTGGTTTGAGAAGGCCTGGAGGGGGCTGAAAAGGACCAGTGTTTGGATAGGCAATGCCTACTGAATCTAGGGGGTTGCACTTGTAAGAATTTTGTAACAGTCTGCATAGACTTAGCGTTTTCTTCCATCTTAAGAACCTCTTCTGCTTTGGTACCAAACAAACTGTCCTTGTTCAAAGAAGCATCTAGTAACTTTAATTTGACATGGCCTGCAATCCGCTCCTTGAGCCAAGAATGTCTTCTCAGTACAGATCCAATGACTGCTGCCTGGCAAGATGCTTCTAGGGCGTCAAAGCCACACTGCACAGTATGCTTACTGACTTGACTTGCGGAGTACATAAGCTCCTGCAATTCTTTATTTTCTGCACAGTCTGTAAAGGTTGCCACTTTTTGTTTGATAAGTTCCATAACATGCTGCTGGTACTTCAGCACATGAAACTGACAAATCAATGCCCTAATAGCAAGCGTTGCAGAGGTATATACCTTCTTACCCCATCTGTCCAAAGCTCTGGAATCCCTGTCCGAAGGGGGATTCTTGGCTGTTGTAGCCTTGATACCTTTAGGCCCTTGGGAAATGATCTCTGGGTCAGCAGTAGGATTCTTGAAAAGAAATGTGTGAGTGTCAGGTACTCTGTAAGTACCTGTCTGGTTTCCTAGGGGCAGGAGGTAAAGTGTCAGGAGTAAGACTGGATTCCATAAAAACAAAATCATCAACATCCAGGACAGGGGGTATTGCTAAAGGCCTGCCCTGAGGCAACTCTAGGAATTCTCTGAGTCTCTTTTTGGACTGAGGATAGTCTTGGCATTCCCAGTGGAAATGCTCTCTAAAGGTATGCAAGGTTTCACCAAAAGAAAAATCCTCTGGAGGGGAGGCAGAGGGAATGGATGCTTTCATTCATATTTATATTTATATACTCTTTCCTGTATTTTTTTTACCAAAGCCCTTTAACCTGAAACCGGGTCTATCTCAATTTGTAGACAGACCAAACTGTCTAAACCCTTATTGTCGACACCATATCATCAACTTAGTTCACTGAACAGTTCTGACTGAGACTGCAGTACAGGAGGGATCACAGAATCTGCCCTTTTCCCCACAGTAATGCAATCTTGGAGTTGATATAAAGAAAATTATTAGTGTGTGGGCAGTGCAGGGTAGCTTGCCCCCTGCAAAAACATTGTGTTGTTGGCAGGTGTTATG
This sequence comes from Protopterus annectens, assembly GCF_019279795.1. Taxonomy (NCBI): domain Eukaryota; kingdom Metazoa; phylum Chordata; order Ceratodontiformes; family Protopteridae; genus Protopterus; species Protopterus annectens. The sequence goes on along the minus strand of NC_056734.1, from coordinate 394,601,578 downwards.
TTGCTTTAAGTTAGTTTTTTGTTTAACTACAAATGTGTTTTTTTGATAAACTGACATAGATCACTGAGACCTTTAGATTAAGCCCCCAGGCCTTGTCTGATCTATCTGCGGAGACAGTGGCGGAGCAGAGATCTGAACGAGAACACCAGAGTGATCCACCAATTTAGTTATTCACGAATGTTAAGGCAGGAATCGGGGCAAACACAGAATGACAGACAGTGCTATACGCATACACATTTCAGGTACCACAGAATGTTAGTAATGTGTAGTTTGGCAAGTGGAATCATCTTTTTGGTGGATGACATATCACAGGACTCAGATTCTTTCTTGCTAATGTCAAACAAGGTTTGTCAGGGACAAAAAGTAATCTGTTAAGAACTGAATCTTGTCTAATGGAAGAATCAACATCATAAGGGATGTGTCAAGGTAACAACATAGGAACACAAGAAAATGAGAGGGAAAAAGCCTGGAAGTGTTGAAATTCAGAGTGAAATCTAAGTAATGAAAAAGACTGATAGTGAGCTGCAAGTTTTGCAGAATTGTTGTGAACTGAAGTGTACTGAATCAGAAAGTTATCTAGACAAGTGTACATGTGAATACCCAGGAGACTACAGAATGCCATGACAGGGGTTATATACTATGTGAGCACTCTTGGAGCACTGGAATGCCCAAAAGGTAAAGTGGTAAATTGAAAGTGTACTTTCAAGGCACAGAACTGTAAGAATATTTTGTAAAGATGATGAATGAGAATGTGCTGATAAACATCCTCGAGGTTTGTGGTAACCAGAAAAGGGTTTTAGAAAAAAAACAGTTATCACACAGCATTAAGGCTACAAGTTGTTAGCAAGTGGTTTCCTACAGTCCAGGGTTCGATTCCCTTAGTCTTCATTTGCCTACTGTATGAATCTAAGCAAGTCACTTGACCAGACAGTGCACTGGGGGTGATTGGGAAACTGTGCAAAGCTCCTCAATGATCTATTTGACTGTATCCTTAATAACTATATATCAAAGCAAAACAACTTTGCAGATTAACCTCTAAACACCTTATTTTCTTTGGACTAGGAAAAAACCTGGAGTAGACACACTTTCATTTTGGAGCAGGAATAGCAGATTTTATTACACTCTGGTATAAAAGGTCTGTAATTATTGGAGAAACCAGGTGCTGGTTCTGAGGCATCTATGGAATTTAGTGTTAAAAAGGGAGAAAATTCCACTGAAGTCTGAAAATCATTTCAGAATGATTTTCAAAACCCATGATTATCAGTGATCTTTTTCCAAAGAGGAAGTTTGAGAAAAGGTTTGTTTGGAAGATTGGAGGCAGAATAGTTGAGGTGGAACTGGGAGGTTTATCTGAAAACAGCCCTTTGGCTTCCTTGAAATCAGATTTGGGTTTGTTCTACAATTTCTTCTGTGATTATTTACTTTTTGCTGAGTGGGAATTTTGTGGTAACAAAGATTAGGTTTAGAGGGGAAATGTCTGAAAATTCGGATTGGGGGAAAGAAAACTTTTCTTTTTTTGAAATCCTGCATGCCTTTCCCCTTCTTCCAATTTTCTTGAAAAAAAAACCAGCAACAGGGAGGCCAAAAAGATAGTCTTAATTCAACGGAACATCTAAAACCTTTGTTTGCCATCTTCTGGCAGTGATTGGAGAGACAGCCAGGAGTACCTTCGAGCACAGAACCAGCAGCAGCAGGACCAGAAAAGCATCTGCCACATCATATGCACACTTAATGGAATGGCAAGCAACCTGAGAGACAGATAAAAATCATATTTTGTACAGCAGTTTTTGAATCACCGTTGAGAAGGTAAGGAATAAGTTTGGCTATGTTGTCAAATATGAATAACTGGTATCGGATCATGTTCATCTGATAAGTAACATCACAAAAAGCTAAAGAAACTGATGTGTATTACATTTTTCCCATTCCTGTCCATACTGTTCCTATCAATAGGGAGGATATTTGTGGATGCAAAAGTTATAAACGGTTAGAGTGAATCTGTAGGGTCAGAAATAGGACTTTTGTACAGATACGTATGAGTATCAGGGATCCTATAATACCTGTCAGTCTTTTTTGGTGCAGGTGGTTGTGATTTAGGAGTTACAGATGCTGAAAAGAGATGTCTCTCTAAAGCTTCTAGTAAAGGAGGGACAGCTGATGGCCTGGGAGCACCCACAAGTAAGAGTGTATAGCATCTCTTTTGGGATTCAGAAAGCTGCTTTCCCTTCCAAACTGAAATGTTGCATTATCTTCTGTTTCTCCAGAGACGAGTTCTCCCTGGGGAGAGCTAGACGACAAGGTGACAGGCCTGTGATTTCAGAAGGAACAGATATTGTTCCTCAAACAGTAGTACAAGAGTACAATCATGGTTTCTTGTTGGCAGAAGAAAGATATTCATTTTTTTGTATTTTCTTCTTAGGGAGTTTCCAGGTTAAACATATAAGAAGGGTACAACACTGGGCATATCTCCCTCAAAGAAACAAAGTAATCTTCTAACACTAATATTTGAGGAACATCACCATTCCTTCTGAAATCACAAGCCTTGTTTCAGCTTCGAGGACTTGACAGTTGTCTGACTGGATGGGCAGGATGTGTCTAAAAGTCTGTTCTGTGTTGGCCTCCAATGAAGTCGTGCTGGAGGTTGCAAGCTCTGTGTGCTTGTCAACAGCCCAAAGATAGACATATAACTCTGGCCTGGAGAACAAAGTAGAAACAGCCATATCTTGCTTCTGCGTTTTTTTTTTTTTTTCTTTTCAGCTGTCAAATGACATCCAAGGTAGGAACTTCTGAAAACATGGTGGCTTGTTTTGAATACTTGAATCCTTTGTTCCCTAAATTTAGAGAAGAAAGACAACTTCTGTGGGTTTTTTTTTTTTTTTTTGGGATGAAAGCCAGGGGAAATAGAGAAGTCCCCGATGTTATGTTGTGGTAGTAGGTAGAAAAGACACATATAGTACATCTATCCTTATATGGAATCTGCCTACCACAGAGGTATTTGGTTTTTGTAGATAACATAAACAAATTTCCAAGGTAGACATACCAAAAAAGAGATAGCATTCCCCAAAAGGATACTTAGCTTTGCCTCAAGAAGCCAACAGGATCCTTTCAAATGGCTGACAAACCAAGCTATAAATAAAGTCTTGTTTCACAGAATGGCAGCAAGAAAGTTCTGAAGATTGTCATGCTCATATGTCCCTTTTTTACCAGCATGTACTCACCATGTATAGGTCTAAGACTGGACAATACAGTATGTGAAGAAGAAGCGCCTAAGCTTTGGCATATCAGTCATATATACAGTATCCTTGGCAGAATGCATTCCATCTGTCACCATTACTGCAACCGTGATTTTATGATGAACAGCTAATGAAACAGCCTATTTTAGCCACTTTGGTAGGAAATAATAGCTGTGTTGGGGTGCCTATGAATTTGGCTTGGTCCCTCATTGACCATATACCACTAAATGGGATCTGGCTACAAAGTCATACATACTGTCACAGAAATGCGTCACTTTATAGCTTTATCGATTACTCTATGTTATCAATGCATTACATTCCAAAAGACAGAATGGCTGTTATCAAAACCATGTCCTTCATAGATGTCTCCTTGCTACATACACAGAACTGTTTTCTATGACAATTGCCACTCATATGTGACTATTAAGTAATACAGCACTGTCTACACTCAGAAGACAATAAGAGACAATGTCTTTGGTACAAGAAAATAAATGAATCACTTTGGGTGAAAGAGCACAACCTACATTTGGTAAAGCCTTTTGAATTACTACATATGGATTTAAGACTTTCTTGAACTATCTTAACTTTTAGATTTCAATAAGCTACATTTCTTCAACTGTTCGCCAAGTGTGCATGTATAACCTACATTAACTGCTGTTCTGTTTGTTACGCCTCATGATATTAATTTAATTTTCCAGTCTAAGTTTTGTAAACGCTGGATGGAATTTACTTTGTTCACATATCTATTAGTCTTTGCTTCTGTAAATATAGTACTACTTGGTACCTATACTTTATTTTACGGTTTGCTTTACTATACATTTGACTGGCTTAAGTATTTTCTACAGCTTGGGATATGGCTGAAAAGGGTTCACAGGGCCTGCCCACTTAGCTTCATTTAAAAAAAAGAAGAAAGAAATAGAATAATAAGGTCAAGCGGTTTTCTTACCGCTCCATGTTGAAAGCTCTGCAGTGCTGCAATGAAGAAGGCTGTGCTTCGATTGCCTTCTACAATACATGATGTTTGGATATTAAATGATGATCACAGTTCTGCGGCTTTGGCATCTTTTACAAAGTTTTGTAATGGCTTTCCACACTGTTACCACAAAGTACACATCTCAAAAAGATGATTGTACGTCATGATCTTTGAGGTCTTTTGAAAAGCTGTTAAGGCACATGTGTATGTCCTAAATACCCACTGGTTATCACACTACTGGCCATATCAGTAGCCTGGAAGGTGCACAAGTGGCAATGGAAACTAAATCAGTTACATATCAGTTACATTCTGGCCAGAAGGCAAACCTATAATCATTTCCACTACATGTTTCTGCACAGAACTTTTAAAGATTCAAATGTATACTGAATGGGCAATGGCAATGAGCAACAAGACAGAAAATATAAATCCTGTTTATAAAGTGGTTCAGATCTTTAGATACCCCCTCCAAAGGACTTCGGTACAGGACTTGTGATCAGTCTGAAGATTTTGAGTCTGTAAAGAGCCAGTAACTGCAGCCATCAGAACACTTCCTGAAAGGCCAGCAGCTCAGGACACCAAGATGCCACCACAAGGTAATGACTATGTCATAATCAGATTTCACCAAATGAAATTTAGGTCATTTGGGTGTTGGCCAAATGGGTGCCAGTCAAATGACTTTTAGGTCAAATGAAGTAGATCCTCCCACAACATGCAAGTTCAAGAAAGTACACTTTCTTTGACTAGTCTGCAGTTTATGTAAAGGGATACTAAGCAAGTTGCTGCTGGAGCAATTAGGTATTTAAATTTGAATTCTTGCCTCCACCATAGGACACTAAGACAGCATATCAGAACTGGTGTCTCAACTTCTCATACCCCTTATATGAAGACTTAAGAAGGGTAAAATACAAAGGACAACAGCTTGTCATATGCATTAAAAATGGTCTTTGAAGACAGACTGGGTAAACAATTTAAATGACTTATGGTGTCAACATTAAACTAGACATATCAGACTCATCAGAAGATTTCACAGGGAGATCTGGTCTTGTCTTAGGGCAGCCATGATGGTGCAGCGGTTAGCGTTGCCGCCTCACAGCAAGAGGTTCTGCGGTTTGATTCTCGGCTGGGGTGCCTTCTGTGCGGAGTCTGCATGTCCTCCCTGTGGTCACGTGGGTTTCCTCCGGGTGCTCCGGTTTCCTCCCACATCCCAAAGACATGCAATAGGTGGATTGGACACTCTAAATTGGCCCTAGGTGTGTATGTGTGCGTGTGCGCCTTCTTTGGAAGGTTGTGCGCCGGGCTGGTAACTCGATACTGTAAAACTCCACTGCCAATCATGAGCGGACAGATGATCTGCTGTGGCGACCCTAACCGGGAAAAGCCGAAAGAAGAAGATCTTGTCTTGTCTTAAATCAGTCTAAATGTTCCCATGCCCAGATGGAAAGGCATTATGTGGCCCACCAAATTAAGCTGGAATGATTTTAGATTTTTTTTCTTCTGTATCTTTGAAAGCATCTGTTTGGCTGGTACATAAATACAAAAATATGCAAAAAATACTATCAGCCTGTATCTCATACTGAGTTTCAGAAATGATGGACACTCGAGTGTGGAAAAAAAGTGTCTTTCTGAGGACATTACAATTAGGGAAAATGTAAATGTGAAAGTATTTCTGTCGAGGCACAGGAAAAAAAAATCAAGAAAGTCTGTGATCCCTGTTTTCACTGTACGAAAGAAAGCATATGTGGGACTTATACAGATGTGAGAGCTACAAATTAACACTGGCTTCAGGGTGATGCCCATAGGAAGTCTGACATGAAAGGATGAAAGCATGAACCAATAGCAGAACTGTAATTTTAGTATGAGAAACTGTGTGTCACTAGTCACCTTGAAGCAGGATGACAAGTTGATAACTGAAACGGAACACTAAACCATTGTTTCCTCTGATAAACAAGAACTGAGTGATTTCTTTGTACGTTTTCCATCACTGATGCTCTGCTAAGTAGACTGTCAAATGGAAAGAATATAAAAGATAAATGCCAGCTGTACTACTTTTCAACAAAAAGGCAAAGGGTTTACATTCTCAGAAAATAAAATAACATTTTGCACCATAGGAAAGTGTAGTCACAAAATGCAACTGATGTTATCACTAATTTCAACCTACCAGGAAGCGTGATTTTTAAAAACTTAAGGTTTAAATTTTAAATGTGCACATGTACTAGGTATATAGCAATATAACAACTGGAAAAAAAAAAACGTAAAGTTAGTTACCCTCAGCTGCACATTTATTAAAGTGCCAAAAATAAATTAGTTCTTTAACCATACTAAAATAAAACGAAGTAGCATAAATTAATCGTGTGAATCTTTAAAGTGTGCGCGGCTTCACTCAGAAGCCGGACTTGTTAAAGTAAGAATAATGTGATGAAATAAAATGTCTAGAAGCAACTATGTGATGTTAATACAATGTGAAAAACAGAAGAGTGTTGGTGTTAATATCACAAATGAATCTAAGTGGAGTGTGCTGTATGTGTGCTCTTAAGGGAAATTGGGCATGACACAGAGAGCTGCATCTGAAAATTCTGTGTGTATCGATGTTGTTCTAAGTGAACATTCCCCATTGGTGTCAGTGGTGAGGATTGATTACTGGCTAAGAGGAGGGATGTCACAACATGGTCTTTAAGTGTTACAACCTCTAGGCTCTGGAGGAGCAGTCTTGCATGATTTGGGGAGAAGTTAAGGGATCCACGTCTCATGAAAGCTACTGAAATTCTCTCAGTGCAGACTCATTTTAAGTTCACCCTACATGATGATTTAAGTTACCTGCCTGACATCTCCTTAACAGGCATGGACCCTATAGTACAAGGAATAAATTGCACTGTGTTTTATCACTGGTGCTACAGAACCTTACTCCCTGCCTTACTTATATTTGCTGACACAGTCTTTGTTGCTTGCCCCTAGTTTTGCCATCTATGCAAAGCTTTTCAGTATTGTGCATTACATTCCACTACTACAATAATACCTTCATAATGTATCAGCCAGTCCTTTGGCTCAGAAAACGACAGCCTGCCTGTAATGATGCATACATGAATTTAACCATCAGCCTCAGTACAACAGGGCTGGCTGGGGTGGAAGAAAGAGAAATTAATGGCCTGCTGGGAACTTCCATACCGTAACATCATTTGTTGGAAGGTGGAGGCTAGCATTAGATGATAACAGAGTTCCAAACAAGGGTTCAATTAGGAAGTAGTCCAGTACAGTGCCTAAACGAAAGCATTTACTTCTAAATCTTATGGTATCACATTGCACAGTAGTCTTAATAACTATAAATGTGCTCCTTGGAAAAGCAAAATGGAAGGTATGATTATGGGGAACACAATACAAAGTTCAAGGGGAAGCCTACAGTTTGTCACTGGCCAGTTGAACAATGCTCATTACATTGAGAGTGGAAGGTTGCTAGTGACTTGTAATGGCACTAAGACTCAGAGGACAGCAACAGAGTGAATGTAATATTTGCCATGTAATCTTGTAGTTCATATACAGTACATGTGTGTTATGTGCAGCTCTATCTGTATAAATAAACATATATATATATATATATATATATATATATATATATATATATATATATATATATAAACATATATATATATATCAATCAATGGATTCACTATGTAATTTCGAAATACTGAAATCCCGAATTTCAGTATTTCGAAATTACATAGCCGAAGACACCAAACACCGAAACCCTAAAACCGCGAAATTCAAAATCTCGACGCTACACTACAGATACAACACACAGAAACACATGCACACAACTTCACCCCCAACTCACATATAACATCCTACACTACAGATAAGCAGGGGGGTAAGCCGCCCTGCACCCCCCACACCCCTCCTACTTATATATACTAATTCCGAGATCGCACAATCAGACACACACATCTACTCACTCCCACGCATTGTACACACATCACAGTCAAAACACACACACTGACATACACTAAAGCCCATAACCAACAGACATACACATACATACATACCCAAACTCACATCTTACCATTCACACACCACAACACCAGAAGTGCTAATTCAAAATCTCAGTACTTCGGGATTTTGAATTTCGCGCTTCTAGTTTACCGGTATTTCAAGACATATATACACATACACACACACACACACATGTGCATATATATATATATATATATATATATATATATATATATATATATATATATATATATATATTTACACACACACACACACACACACACACACACACACACACACACACACACACACGTGCGTGTGTTGGGGATGTAAGGACTTATGATTCTGTGTTTTATTATCATGGGAGTGTCTCTGTTTTGAGCATTGACCACCCATGATTTTAGGTTTTGGGGGTCAAGTAATCAATTGTCAATTAGAGATGTGATTATTCATAGCAAACCCACTCAAGGGTTTCTTCTGTATTTCATCACTTCTAAATTCCCCAAGGCTTACACAGGACAAAAAAAGAACTGGTCAGTATGTCAATGCAATACAAACACACAAACAATGATTTCCAGTAAGAAAGCAATCGGAGAGCACTGGGGAAATGAACTTGACTATTTTTAAATGTCACCTACTTTGCACTTGTGTAGGGTAATCAGTCTAAGACTGTGTTATCTAAAATATTCTCACTTACTGCAGGATAGAACAATTTGAGAGACATTATTTTTAAGTATCTAGGGTTTGAGGCACAACCTCCTATGTGAGGGATAGAGGGGATAAAGTTATTTTTGAAAACAAACTTTAATGGTATTAAACTGAGTTTTAAGAATATGACAACTTTATTTTACAAGTGTACTTTAAAATGCACATCTTGCAAATTTGGGACTTGCACTTCTGTTAGGAAGCCTTCTGCAGATGCATATTTATGCCGACTAATCATCTTTGCATCTGCTTACAGAATTTTCTCCTTCCATTAAGTAAGATGCCCAGAATGCCATATACAAGCACCTGACTTGTACCAAGATTCTTATGTAATAGATGGTACAAGCCAAGGGCTGAAGTCAAGGATTACAGGAAAAATTATTAAAAAAAGATGAGGCAGCTACATAGATAAAACTGACAGACTGATAAGATCTTTACTGAGATTTTGTGTGTGCAGTGCCTGGTTATAAATTAACATGGGGTTAAGAGCCAACAGTAGTGCTCTCTGAATCTGTAGCAGCACTTAATCTTTAATAGCAGATATGATGCTGGTACATGTTTGTGTGAATACTGCCCTTCCACAAAGGTGATTCAAGAAGTGACTGAGCAAGTAAAAGCCTGTTAACCTTTTACTGTTCTGAGTAACATCACAGAAAAGGTTATGCATGGCAAGCTAGAGAGGTTTTTGAATGCTAATTCCCTGACTGGCAATATAAAAACTTCACATAGCTAAGGTGTTTCTACTTAATCTTTACATACTTCCTTGAGAGGGTCACCACTGCAGTAGGAACATGAATATAGTAGACATGGTGTCCCTAACGTTCATAATGTCAGGTAGAAAAAATGAAGGCTATGGCAGTAAGTCAAAAAATGGGAAAGTGGATGTCAACGTAATTGACTAGAAACAAAAGCTGTAGTGAGAGGGGAATGTCATTAGAAATGTCAGTATGGAATGTTCCAGGGTTCAGTGTAGGAAACAGCCTCAAGTATAACTCTGTCAGAGATGACAGTGTGTTTGGAAGCCAAGATCAACTTTTATTTATTTACTTTTTTGAACATATTTGCGCAATTACACATTTCAGCAGAGACCCAATACTGTGTTCATTCTGATAAGGGGAAATCCATGCAGGGTTTAGGAAATCCTCATACAATCTTTTTGAGGACTGCCTTTAGATGTTTCACATTAGACAGAGCTACCAATTAGACAGATGGCACCTCTGCTTAATGTCTTATCTAGAGAATAGCATATCAGGAGTGCAGCGCCCCCCCCCCCATATTGCAATAAAGCTTTTGAATTCTAAAATTAATGTAAGCACCTAGTGCAAGAACAAAAATCTAAACTTTGTCGTATTTCAGCACCAAAAATAAACGTGCAATACTTGTTGAGCCACTGACACTGATTATGTATGCCGATGCCACAAAAAACTGCTGAGGTAATCACTGCTGAAGGACTGTGCTACACAGATACCTGAAATAGCCGGTTCTGTGGGCAGCTAAATGGTAATCAAGATTTAAAATAGAAGGTTATTTACTCTGGAGAGTGGAAAAGAAAAAACACACAGTCTGTTGGGGTGCCCCTTGAGCTGCCAAATGGAAGAAAACAATTTGGGGAAATAAGCACACCTAATTTGGCATGTGCTATGCAATGTGAAAATATATTAGTGAAGGCAAATTAGATAATGGGGTGCACACTGAAAGGTGTGGCTTGCAGGAATGTTGGGGTTACCCTCCAGCATATGCAGGATTGTAGTATGTCCACATCTCAAGCACTTCATACATGTCTGGATGTAATGTAAAGAGCAATTATTCTGTTAGAAATATGCAATGCAATGTAACTAAAATGGTACAGAGTGGCTAGGCTGTAGCAGAGGCTTAAAAAGAAATGGAAGGCATATTGCAGAAAAAAGAATAAAGGGGATATGATTTGGGTATCTTGAAGTAATGTGAAGACAGGTGGGGGCAGTGAAGATGAAGCACGGATTACAGGAAGAATGGAAACAGATGGCATACAGGAAAAAGATCTACACTTAGGAAGTAAGTTTATCAGAGATGGTGGTAGGGTCCTATAATGTACAGGCTAAGGCACTGGTGTAATCAATGTCTTCCTGTTGGTTCAGACATACTTAGGGCAACTCAAGGAAAGGTTCAGACAAAGGTATAGGAAAAGACATTTAATTTCTTTTATTTTATTTTTTATTTGTTTACCGAGAAAGCCCGAATGGGTTGTTGCCCATTTTCAGCAGATGCCTAAAGAGAAAAGTTCCAAAGACAAAGCAGTAATGATATCAGAAAAACATACGAGTAAATATTAGTGCAGTTTAAAACTGGGTAAGAACTAAACAGTATAATGTAGAAACACAGCTTTGGTATGTACATTAATTGGTGGATAAAGTACAGTTGTGTAAGACGAGCTTACCATAAAAAGAAGTTATGTACTCACCATAACGTTCCATGTTTGTAGTCCATCTCGCCCTTCATTCTTACATATGGGTTAGGAGCCGATCCTCTGCTCTGACTCGGCTGATTACAAAGCTCGAAGTCTCTCAGTTGGCTCGTGGCAAGGTAGGTATACCATAGTGCACTAGTAAGAATCCCCAGATCTTGTTTGCTGCTGCCTAAAAAAGTGATAGACAGTATTTCCACAAGGAACAACAAAGATGAAAGGTCTCCACCCTACAGAAGATAAATACTACCTTGTCTCCAGACTCTCCAAGGATACATGGATGGGGGTAGGTGGGTGGGTTCGTAAGAATGAAGGGCGAAATGGACTACAAACATGGAACTTTATGGTGAGTACATAACTTCTTTATGTTTTGTAATCCTATCTCGCCTTCAGTCTTACATATGGGACAGTGTCCCTAGCACCTTTTTCTCGGGTGGCTCACGGGAATATACTCCTACGAACCATGGAACCAAAGGAGGCTCTACCCCTAGAGGCCAAATCCAATTTGTAATGAGTAATAAAAGTATGATGGATAGCCCAAGTTGCTGCTGCACATATACTGTCAATTGGGACTCTGGCTTGAAAAGCAGCAGATGTGGATACAGATCTGGTAGAAAGAGCTTTAATTTTAAATGGGAGTTCCTTGCCATAAGAAGCGTAAATAAACGAAATACAATTTGAGATCCAATTTGATAATGTAATCTTAGACACTAGCATACCTTTTCTTGTCTCAGAAAAAGATACAAACAATTAGTCTGATCTCCTAAGCTCCTTGGTTCAATATGTATATAGAATCTTAACTGCCTGTGAACATCAAGTTGATGAAACTTATATTCTGCACTGTTTGAACGATTAGGAAAAAAGACTGGCAGTTTGATAGTTTGATTCAAATTAGATTGAGAGCAAACCTTTGGGGTGAAGGACAGATTTGTACGAAGTGAAACTCTGTCTCTATGAAAGATCAAGTAAGGAGGTTTGACTGACAGTGCTTGTAACTCTGACACTCTTCTGGTGGATGTAACAGCTACTAGAAAAATGGTCTTCCATGAAAGGAACTTCAATTCACAAGTATGTGCAGGTTCAAAAGGCGGGGAAGTAAGTTTGGACAGAATGAAATTTAGATCCCAAGGAGATATAGGTTCCTGAAGGGGAGGTCTCAGCAAAGTAGTGGCTTTCAGGAAAGATTTACACAATCTGTAAGCCATAAGATTAGGTTCATGTGGTCCCAAATGAAAACTGGATATCGCTGCCAATTGAACTTTGATTGTAGCAGCAGCTAATCCTTGATGAAAAAGTTCAGTTAGGAATTCTAACACCAAAGGAATGGAGGCTGTGGCAGGATCTATGTTTCTATTTACTGCCCAGATAGAAAATCGTTTCCATTTGCTAGCGTATAATTTTCTTGTAGAAGGCTTGTGGGAAGATGTGAGGATATGAGTAACTGCAGGTGAGAAATCATGAAGCCTGACTAGGGATGGAAGTGGAGCAGCCATGCTTGTCAAGTTGAGGGTATGGAGGCAGGGGTGTAAGGTAGCTGACATGCGTGTCAGAAGGTCTAGTACTGGGTCCAGAGTCCATGGATCATCCACAAGGTGAGGCCCGAAAAAGGGAAACCAAATATGACGTGGCCAGCAAGGAGTGATAAGAATTGTTCTGCTTCCCAATGTCTTTGCTTTCTGGATCACTTTCTATATCAGCGGAAAGGAAGGGAATGCATAAAGAAGTCCTGGGGGCCAATTGTGAACAAGTGCATCTCTATGTCTCCCCCGGGGAGGGGATAGGAGAAGTTGCTGCTACATTTGGCATTGATTGGACTGGCAAACAGATCGCAGCAAGGCTATCCCGATTTGCCAGAAATCTATTCCGCAACTTTCTGATTCAGAGACCACCCGTGAGGCATCAAGATTGCCCTTGCTGAGCTTGTCGGCTATCACACTGGTTGTTCCCAAGATATGCGTTGCAACTAGAAAGCGATGGGAAGAAATTGCCCACTCCCAAACATGAAGAGCCTCTCGACATAGGGGGTAGGATCTAGTTCCTCCTTGTTTGTTTATATACCATACCACTGACATATCGTCTGACTGGATTGCTATCGTCCCTAGAGAAAGAAAGTCGTGAAGTGCTTGCAATGCTAGTAGCACTGCTCTCCTCTCTAGAACACTGATATGCAAGTGTGCCTCATGACCTTGCAATGTGCCTTGGACAGTCCTGCCTAGATAATGCCTCCCCACCGCCACCCTATCTGGGAGGCATCCATGGTCACAGTAGTAATGGGTTGGTGAGGAATGAAAGGTGTTCCTATTGTTAGTCGATTGGGATGAATCCACCAACGAAGGCCCTTTTTGCAAGATTCCAGTATCAGAATAGGACGAAACAGGGGCAGTTGTTGAAGAGACCACTGGGAAAAGAGTAGCCATTGAAGGATTCTCATAGCAATCAGGTGTATAGATTATAAGGTAAATTATTGGATATGCATTTTTGTATGTATTTACATGCATTTCCTATGTGTATTTTATACAATTATTGTCAAATTTGAGGCTGGGAGAATATATAAATTTGTATTTATTTGACACATGCTTCTTTACGGACAAGGTAATTAAGGCTTTGGTTAATTGGATTAGGGTTTAACCAAAATGTATAAATCATTGGTTCAAATGGATTCCATTCACTCTGATGATGCCATGTGTTGATAGTGAAAGCGCTTAGTGTGTGGATTATTAAAACGGTTCGGAAATACTTGGTTGGTCGTGTTTTTGTTTTACTTATAAGATTCTCATATGTAGTCTGGCTAGTGGAACTAGAGTTATAGTAGAGGGCATGGTTCCTAAACGTTTCAGCACTGTCTTGGCTTTGTCTCTGTTTAGGAAGTAGACTGTAAACCTGTTGCCTCAGATTTTGTATTCTGTCTGCAGGAAGACGAGCCATCACGGCGACTGTCTCTAGTTCTGCACCTGTAAAAGTCACATATTGAGAGGACAACAAGGTAGACTTTCCCCAATTTATTGTAATCTCTAGCTGAGTACAGAGCTGGATGGTTGAATCCCTAGCGTGCAGAAGTAGGTGCCTGGTGGTGGTGGCCAGGAGCCAGTCATCCAGGTATGGAAACTCTTGGAAGTCTCAAGTGGGTGGTCACTACTGCCATGCATTTGGTGAACACCCTGGGGACTGTGATGAGACCAAAGGGCAGAGCACAAAATTGGTAATGACTGGCTCCCAGCCGGAAGCGTAAATGACTCCTTGACATTCTGTCCATTTTTATGTGGTAGTACGTATCTTGGAGGTCTATGGAGCACATCCAATTGTCTTTCCCTAACAGAGGGAGTATAGACTGCAGTGCTACCATTTGGAACTTGGACTACTTCATGGATTCATTTAATTTGCTGAGGTCCAAAATGGGCCTCCAGTCCCCTGTTCGTTTTGGCACTAAAAAAAATCTGGAGTAAGTTCAGAATCTTATCTGGTCTGCGGAGATGGTTTGGATGACTCTCTTTTGAAGCAACTTTTGAACTTCTATGGTTGCTTGATCCCTGTGATTGGGTGGAACATCTGGGATTTTCTTGGTGGTATGGGTTGGGAAAGAGAAGGGTATGGATTATCCTCTGGTAATTATTCTTTGTACCCACTTGTCTTGGATGATGTTGTGTCAGGCTTCTGCATACAAAGATAAGCGACCCCCAACTGGCTCCAGAGAAGTGCACTCGGGCCCCACTTCAGGAACACTAATAGGGACGTCCATGAAAAGAATCACGGCCACCCTGGTTTTGCGGGCCCCCTATGCCTCTAAGGTGACATCTACCATTACTTCCTCCTCCCCTGCCTCTGAAGGAGGCATCACCCTGTGCATCCAGAAAAAATCTCTGGGATTTCTTGAACCACATTTTCCCGCCTCTCTGACCTTTAGGGTATGGTCTAGAAGGGACAGAAAAACATACTCCCATGGCAGAGAGAGTTGTCCCTTCCTGCTCGCACCCGCACCTGGTGAGTGTATCTTTTACCTTTGAGTCCAAAGAGAGAGGAACCGTCAAAGGGGGCATTGGTAAATGTAGATTTGAAGGGCTCTGCAAAGTTACATAAACGCATCCAGGAGTGTCTCCTAAGGAAAACTCCTGAACCTGCTGCCCTACTTGCTCCATCTGCTGCATAGGATATCAGCCTCATGGAAGAGTTAACAATGGAGTTTAAGGTGGACAACTGATCAGTAACCTTCTCAGGGACTCCTTCAGCTAATGTACCTTGGAGAGTATCTCCAGGTTCCTTTAGATCATCTCTTTAAAGCCCAGTACAATGTGTGAGGCATTGCAATGATCTGAGTGTAGATGCCACTGATGAGAAGATACGCTTCCCGTATCTATCCATCATTCGAGACTCCTTGTTCGATGGATAGACTGAAGAAGTTTCTGCTAGTTCCTTCTTTGTGGCTGCCAGTACCACTATGGCATCTACAGGCACACCTTTAGTCAGAAAAACTTTTTCTTTGGGGGCTGAAAGAATTTTGTTGGGCCTTCTGGGGACTGGTTCCACGGCATCAGGGGTTTCCCACACCTTTCGACTAACTAGGTCCAAGAGCTCATCGAAAGGTGGAGACACCCAAGAGGCTGAAGGGTGAGACCCGAAAACCTTCAGGTACACTGACTGACAGTGGGCCAGCTGCCTCTCTGTTTCAGGATATCTAAGATATCTACAAAGGAGATATCATCAGAGGACAACCTAGGGGACCCATCTGACTCCTCGAGGTCAGTGTCAGAGGTGATGGACTCATCAGGGGAGTCTGCATGCTTCCTCTTGCAAGTTCTCTTCTGAGGGGGCTCCTCAGAGGGGTATTCTGGGGAAGTTTCAGAAGACTGAGGGCCATCCAACGGGGGCTCCTGAGGCTGCGGGTCTCTGCTGCCAAGAGAGAGAAAGAGAGAGATGATGCTGAGACAGAGGTCGGAGTTTGAGGGAGAAGAGCATCGGTACCCTTGTGCGGAGCTAAAGACCTAGACAGCAGACGCCTCACCATCTCGAATGCAGATCTCTCTGGCTCAGAGGACAGTCCTGTTTCCGAGGAAACAGAAGCAGCCCTCGGCTCCAAAGCGATCGGCTCCGAGATGGATGTAGGAGCTGAGTTCAGCCTAGCAGACGCACCGAGAGGTAGGCTCGGAACCAAAGAAGTCCGGGTCCAAGCATCCCTGTCGGGGCTGACTGGTGAGCTTCGAATCCTAGACACCAAGGATGGTGCCAAAGGTGTCGGGGTGGAACTCGGCTCCGAGACAGACACGAGAGGTGCTGGGACCGAGGTTTCCACAACAAGTGGCACTGATAGCGCTGGCTCCGAAGGACCAACATGGCTCAGAAGAGGAACGGCAAAAGGGAGTATGGCCTTAGATGGCTCCAGAACCAATTGGGTCGGAGCCGACAACAAATTAGCTAGCGCCAACTTCAGGAATCTAAGCACTACTCTCTCTACATCCTCTTCAGAAAGACTATTGTAGGATCTGGAAGATAAGGTAGGTGACCTAGATCTCTGCAAAATGGGAGATGTGAGAGTTGGGGAGACCGGCAATAACTCTCTAGACTGGCTCCAAGGTAAATGTTCAGTAGTCGGCTATAAAAAACTTGGGGCTGACACTGGAGTGTCGATATCGATAACCTTGACCAGCTGCAAGGACAGTGGAGCCAAAGAGGTAGAAGGTTTGTCCAATTCTGTGATTTTCTGAGGAGGTCCAGATAAAATAGTCAGTGTGGGAGAATGTCTTTTGGCCGGCTTGACCATCTCTTTTTTTTGAAGGAGATCTGGAATGTGAGGATGAAGAGCTGGCTAAATCCTCCTCAAAGGAAAGCTTAAGGAGACCTTTCAAGATCAATTTGTTCTTCCTTTCCTGGAGAACTTGAGAACTGAAAGAGTGACAGAAAGAACATGTTTCCTGAAGATGTATGGCACCGAAACAGTAAACACAATTACTATGTCCATCAATTATTGACATTTTTTGAGAGCATTTGAGACACTTTTTAAAATCCGAAGGTTTATGATCCTTAGACTCCTTATACATGTTTACTCAAACAGAAACACGAGGGAAAGGCAGAAAGAGAAGACAAGGTCCTCTAACTTAAACGGAACTAGCCCTGCAAGAATACTGCACACAAGAAAAAACAACAGAGGACTAAGTCCTCTAACTTAAATGGGCCTAGTTCTGTCAAGAACAACACACAAAGACGAGCAAAAACAGAGGACTAGGTCCTCTAACTTAAATGGGCCTAGCCCTGCTGAGGAAACACCACCAGAAAAGGTTAATAGAGGACTAAGTCCTCTAACTTAAACGGACCTAGCCATAAACAGAGGAGAAGCCAAGTCAAGAAAAAAAGCTACCAAAAAATTGCAAAAATTCAACAACACGCTAATTACTAGCTAATAAGAATTAGTAAAGACACTGCAACAGCTATCAATTCTAGTACTATTCTAGTGAAAAATACAATATTAGAATAGGTCCTAATCCAAACACGGGCCTGCGCTAAGAAGAGTAAATATAGCAAAAACTAGCACACAAGAAAGGGATACCACTCAGGGAGCAAAACGGGCCTGCAGAAGCAACGGCCAGCAAGTTTTCAATAACAACTTCACAAATTGAAAAAACACACTACTATTCCTATCTATAATAACTGTGACTAAGCTATATAAACTAAGCTAATACTATTATGACAAAAATATCACTATGAACAATAATAATGAAGAAAAATCCAACTTGGCCACTGCCAAGAAAGAGAGCACTTCTGAACTCGTAGACGAGACAAATGACATCTGGGGATTCTTACTAGTGCACTATGGGATACCTACACCTTGCCACGAGCCAACTGAGAGACTTTGAGCTTTGTAATCGTCTGAGTCGGAGGCAAGGATCGGCTTTAAACCCATATGTAAGAATGAAGGTGAGATAGATCTACAGAACATCAGTAAATATTCGAAAGATCACTGCTGCTGTAGCCTTAGCTATATGGGTTACATCCTACCAAGAAAATAAAAAACGGTCAGCTTCCAAAGCTTCAGAGCACGTTCCATACACCAAAACTGTCAAGCAGCTCAAGATGAGCTGACTATAAGAGAAGTTTGGGGGGAAGCCTTTCAGAGCTTTCCTACTAGCGGGGGCTGAGGCCTGAAAGGCCAATGCTAGGAATAACAAAAAAAAAAATAAATGTCCACACCCTGGTATAAAAGACACACCAAAATACAAGGGGGATGTAGGGAGGGAGCAGCTACTGAAACAGTCATCATTCAAACATCTACTGTTATGGTAAGTTTAACTTACACAACTGTACTATGTTCTTCATATTGATCACTGCTGCAGCAGACTTGGCTATAGAAGTAGATTACCACAGCTAACTACATTTGTGAGGAGGAAGGAGAAAGGTTCAGGAGCACCTGGAGAATGGTCTTAGCAAAACTTGATCTAGACCTACAGAAGGAATCAAGGTTATAGTACTTTGTTAAAGTAAGTACAGAGAACAAAGCAGCATCTTCTAGAATACTTCTAGAATCTAAGCCTTTCCAAAAAGTCATAGATGAAGCCATAGGCCCTGGCAGAGTGGGACGTGACCCTACCTGTAATAGATTTTCATGGCAAGTATAAAAAAAGGTAATATCCTTAGACAACCATTTGGTAACAGTCTGTGTTAACATAGATTGTCCCTTCTTACCTTCACAAGTCATCTGCTGACAACCTAAGTATGAAGTATCCTTTCTCCCTCATTTTTAAGTTCAGGAAAGAAAACACGGAGATAGATTGGCTTAAAGTAAACTCCAATATCACTTTAGGCATAAAAGTAGGATTAGTTCTCAATAAAATATATCCCTATGAAAAGGAGCTAGGGTTGACTCACCATAAGGGGTTGCAAGCTCAGGCACCCTTCTTCCAGAGGTCACAGCAATCAGTAAAATGGTCACCAGCTAAGCCAGACTAACTGTGTTCTTCTCTAACACAAAATTAAGATCCCAATAAGGGGCCACCAGTTTACTTGGAAGCCTCCTATGCAAAACCCCTTTCAAGAACGTTTTGTCTTGAGACTGCCTTGAAAGAAAAGGATCCATGGGCAGGCACGCTGAAATGGGTAATAAATAAACCATGACAGAGGACATAAGAAAGGCTATAGGATAGTAACTCATACAAATACTGTAAAACCAACAGCAAATAGCCCTGAATGGGTGCTGGTTATGTTACTGACAACAACTGGAAAACCTTTTCCATTTATCAATGTATGATTTTCTAGTAGCAGGCTTTCTTGCCTGTTTGCTGCATGTCCTCCGGAAACAGGTGCCTAAATGGAATGAAGACCCTATCATCCAGACCCATACTGGAAGTAAGCTTTTGCTAATTGACCCTGGCCATTTCCAAATGAAGGGAGAACCACGGTTACCTGGGCCAGAAGAGAGTCGCCACAATGATCTTGGGGGATTCCTTCTGAATCTTTAGAAGTACCCTGGATAGTAGTTGAAAGGGTGGAAAGGTCCCATCCAAAGAAAAGAAAAGGCAGCTGTCTTCCAGGCCTTCTTCACTGAAGTCCTGGAACAGAATTTTTCCAGTTGATTGTTCAGAAAGGAGGCAAAGAGAACCCCCCCCCACCCCACCCACCCACAAATGAATGAAATCTTGGGAGAACCCTGATCTAGTTTTCATTCATGAGGGTCTGTCCTGGTCCTGCTCAGCTTGTCTTTCACACAGTTATGCGTTGACTGAATGTTGGATTTCTGTAGAGTGAGAATGTGCTGTGAAGCTGTATCCCAAGCTAACATGGCTAGTCTGCAGAAGGGGTATGACATGGTTCCCCTTTGCTTGTTGATGTACCACATGACTGGTATGGTCTGTAACCACAAGAGGAGGTCCTGGGGACCAAGATGGTTCAGCCGAGTGTCTTGATCACCTTCTTCACATTTATGTGCTTGCAAGCTGTCCTTGGTCCCACACTCACTGCCCTTTTCTCTCTCTTGAAACTGCTTCCTAAGCAAAGTCTGAATCATCTCTGGTGACTGATTGCTTGGAAGCAGGGATTGAGAAGGAGTGACATGGATTTAAAGATATCTGTTGTATCCCACAAAACACTTCTCTTCTGACAAACTCAAGAACCAGGATCCGAAAAGATACAGGGTAGTGATGGTGGGACCAAAGAGATTTCAGAAACCACTGTGTCTTTCTCATGTGGATTCTTGCCAGAGGTATCATGAGAATCCTAGATGCTATGAGACTCAAAATTCTGAGATATTCCCTTACAGTGACTGAAGTCTGAGTGGAAAAACTTAGAAACTGATCTAGTTAAAGATAAATTTTTGCTGTGGATGAAAAACTCTTTGAACTGAGGTGTCTAGTTGACATCCCAGGAACACAATCCTTTTGAATGTTCTCTTGGAATCCCAGCTTGTGTAAGAGATCACTCACCCAAGACAGAGACTAGTGACATTTTGAAAAAGATTTTGCAGAGATAAGCAAGTCGAAATACTGAAAAGTGTGGCTACCCTGTAGCCCGCAATAAGCTATAACTGGAGCCAGACACTTTTGTGTATACTCTTGGTGAAGTGGAGAGTCCAAAGGTAAGACACAACACTGATAATGTGATCTAGACACACAAAGCCTTAAGGAATGCTTTAAGTCTGGATGAAATGATGAGCATCTTTTAAGTCTAGTATTACCAGGAAACTTGAAAGAGGAAGAAGAGGTAACAGGATACTGACATCATTTTGAATTTGTGCACGATCACAAACAGGTTTATGAAAGAAAGATCCAGAACTGGTCTCTAAGCATTCCTTTTATTTGGAACTAAGAACATCCTAGAATAACATCCCTAGCCCACCTTGGAAGGAAGCACTGGTTCTATCACTCCTTGGGACAGCATGCAATGAAGAACAGGAGGAAATAAAATAGTTTGATCTTCAGGAATAGGAATGACCCCCCTGGAAAGGAAGAATTTCCTCCCACTGCCATCTGTAACTCTTGTTGAATGATTTTCAGAACCCATTTGTCTGGAAAAAAAAGTTATGTACTCACCATAACGTTCCATCTGAGTAGTTGTACTTCATTTGCCTTCAACCTGTAGAATACAGATCTGTATTGGATCCAAGCCAGCAACTTTTACTAGCATCAGCTCCGAGCTCCAAACTCCTCCCCTTACCCATAATACACCTTCACTGCCTTCCATCACCAGATCGAGTTTGCTGAACCTTATACTGATAACCTGATCTGAAAAAATTTTCTTAATGACTTACACTGCAGCCCATAGGCTGATCATACGCCAAGGTCTGGGGGAAAGGAGGGAGGGACGGTTGAAGAGAAATTAAGTACAAGTACTCAGATGGAACGTTATGTTGAGTACATAACTTCTTTATTTGAAGTAGTTTACTTCATTTGGCCTTCAACCTGTGGGACAGAGTCCCCAGCTACCAAGCTCCTGGGAGACCCTCATGGAAGGATATTCCGGAGCACTGTGGAACCAAAGGATGCTCTCCTTCTGGAAGTCAGATCCAATTTGTAATGAGAAATAAATGTATGAGACGAGGACCAAGTAGCTGCAAAACTATCGTCCAAAGACATTCTTGACCAAAAGGCTGTCGACGTAGCCATGGACCTAGTGGAATGAGCTTTCACCTGACCTGGAGGAGACATGCCTCTGTCCTTATAGACCTGCAGGATGCATGAAGAAATCCATCTAGCTATAGTGACCTTACAGATAGGTTCCCCAAAAAGGGTTTACAGAAGGATACAAACAATTGATCAGATTTACGGAAATGTTTGGTCCTGTGTAAATAGAATCATAACTGTCTATAAACATCCAACATGTGGAGTTTGTACTCCATCTTGTTAGTAAAATTAGGAAAAAACACAGGCAAATTGACAGTCTGATTGATACTGACTGGTGATGCCACCTTAGGAAGAAAGGATGGATTGGTTTGAAGGGAAATCCTATCTTTGTGAGAAATCATGTAAGGAATTTTGATGGACAAGGCCTGTAATTCTGAAACCCTTTTTAAGAAGGTAATACCCACCAGAAAAGCTGTTTTCCAAGATAAAAATTTTAGATCTGCAGTTCCGGCAGTCATGAAAGGCGGTGCAACCAAAGCTTGAAGAACCATTGGAAGGTCCCCAAGGGGGAACAGGATCTTTGACTGGGGGGTGTAACAAAAAGGTGTCTTTAATAAAGGCTTTAGACAGTCTGGAAGAGGCTAAAGAGGCAGAATTCTCACCCACATGAAAATGAGAGGTGGCAGCCAATTGAACTTTGACAGTAGAAGAACTAGCTCCTTGTTGAAAAATATCAGCTAGAAAAGTAAGTATGGTAGAAATAGGAGCCGTGAAAGGATCTAATCTCCTTTGAAAGGCTCAAAAGGAAAAACGTTTCCACTTGCTGCGATAAACCTTCCTGGTCGAAGACTTATGAGCAGCCACCAAAATAGATCTAAATGAGGAGGATAGTCCATGAGTCCTAGCAATCACGGGAACTAGAGCAGCCAAGCTGTGAGCTACAGGCTGTCCAGATTCGGATGAGGCACCCCTGAAGGGTTTGAAATTAAATCCTGAATGGGATCGAGGATCCAAGGCAGAGCCAGAAGCTGAGACCAAAGGAAGGGAAACCATACCTAGTAAGGCCAGAATGGGGCAATGAGGATAACTTTGCCCCCCAGTCAACGAGCTTTCTGTAGAAACCTTGGAATGAGAGGTTCTGGCGGGTAAGCAAACAGAAGACCGGGAGGCCAAGAATAAACTAGAGCGTCTCTGGGGGACTCCCCTGGCAGGGGATTCAGAGTGAAAAACTTGCTTCACTTTGCAATGGAAGGAGATGCGAAGAGATTGCAGCAAGGTTGACCCCACTCACTGAAGATCTGTTCCGCTACTGACACATTCAGAGACCACTCGTAAGGCATCAGAATGGTCTGACTTAGCCTGTCCGCTAGGATGTTGGACCATCCCGGAATGTGCATTGCGATGAGAAAGCGACCGGTGGAGATCACCCATTCCCACACTCTCATGGCCTCGTGACAAAGAGGGTAAGATCTGGTCCTTCCCTGTTTGTTGATATACCAGACCACTGACATGTTGTCTGAATGAATATCAATTGTCCCCAGAGGAAGAAAGGCATGAAGGGCCTGCAACACTAGAAGGACCGCCCTCATCTCTAGGACATTTATATGCAAGCTGGTCTCTATGGGGGACCACAGGCCTTGGACTGTCCTGCCCGAACAATGCCCCCCCACCCGAGTTGGGAGGCATCCATGGTCACTGTGGCATGGGCCGGGGGTGGAACAAAAGGCCGTCCCTCCAAAATGTCTAGAGAGCACATCCACCATATGAGGAATGAACAGACTCAACTGAGTTGAACTGGATATGTCAATGGCAGTTCCAACAGGGACCATTTTACCGCTAGAGTCCACTGTAGAATTCTCCTGTGTAACCAAGCACACGGGAGAAGAGTTACGGTCGCCGCCATCGAGCCTAAGGACCTCAACACTGATTCTGCTATTGGGAGATGGGACTGGTAGGATCAGGGACACATGCATCCTCAGGTTTTGAACTCTCTCCGAGGTTAGCAAGATTTTGCACTGAAGAGTATCTATCTTGGCACCAATGTAGTCTATCACCTGCACAGGATCTAGGAGAGATTTGGACACATTGATTGCGATCCCCAAATGTAGCGCAAGAGAAGAAATAATCCCTGGTTTGTGAGAGTAGACGCCTGGTGGGAGAAGAGAGGAGCCAATCGTCCAGGTACGAAAAGACTTGAATCCCCTGAAGCCTCAGGTAAGCTGCAACCACCGCCATCACTTTGGTAAACACCCTGGGGGCTGTGGTGGGACCAAAAGGTAGGGCTTGAAATTGGTAGTGATTGACAACTAGCCAGAAGTGGAGGAACCTCCTGGAGCTTCTGTGCATTTTTATGTGATAGTAAACATCCTGGAGATCTAGTGGTGCTGCGGTAGTGTTGACACCTCACAGCAAGACGTTGTCCCATTCGATTCTCAGCTAGAGCATCTTCTGTGTGGAGGCATGCATGAATGAGCGTTCCTTCGTTAAAGGTTGTGCGTCAGGGCTGGTAACTCGGCACGTAAAAATCCACTACCAAACATTAGCGGACCGGAATTCCGCTGAGGCGACCCCTAACCGGGATAAGCCGAAAGACACAACAAGTAAACATCCTGGAGATCTAACGAGCACATCTAGTTGCTCTCTTGCAGGTATGGCATGATGGAGTGTAATGTGACCATCCGGAACTTCTCTTTGGCAACTGACAGGTTCAGGGTAGAGAGGTCCAGAATGGGCCTCAAGTCCCCCATTTTCTACGGCACCAAAAAGAACCTGGAGTAGAAGCCCGATCTGGACTGATCTGGGGGGGACAGTTTCGATGGCTCGTTTTTCTAACAGCTTGGAAATTTTGTGTGCTGCTGTCTTCCTTTGCGTGGGTGGTATGTCCGGGAGGTGTCTGGGAGATTTGGGGGGAACCCACGAAGGGGACAGAGGTATCCTCTGGATATGATTTGGAGCACCCAGTGGTCTGTTGTTATGGACTCCCATGCCGCTGGGTGCAAGGACAATCGTCCCCTGACTGCCTCCAGAGTATAGAGGTTGGGCCAACCCCTCAGGGTTGCTGCCCGGGTCTGTCCGAGAAAGGTTCTCAAGACCCAAAGTTCCGTGGACCCCCTCTGCCTCTGGGCCAGCATCCATTCTGTCCCCCTCTGCCTCTGGGGGAAGATGAGCCCTGAGTGTCCCAGGAATACTATGACTTCTGGAACCACATCTTCTTTTGCCCTCTCTGGTTCCGAGAAAAGGACCTTTGAGGGTTAGAGAAGCAGATTCCTATGGCAGACAGTGCCTTCCATTCCTTCTCACTCTGAACTAATGTCTCATTGACAGTCTTACCAAAGAGTGCACAGCCGTCATAAGGGGCACTGGCAAAAGACACCGTGAAGGGTTCGGAAAATTGACATAACCTGAGCCAGGCGTTGCGCCTCATGGACACACCGGACCCATCCGCCCTAGCTACTCCTTCCATAGCATGTGAGAGGAGTCGCATGGATGTGTTAGATACTGCCATTAAAGTGGCCATCCTCGCACAGAACAAAGCCTTGTCCTCCTGCGACATGGACTTGGGGGGAAGACTCCTCCAGCTCCTTTACCAGGTCGCGTTGGAGTCTGGTGACATGGGCCAGGTAGTTCAGTGCCCTAATCGAAAAGGTAGCTGAAGCGTACACCCTTCCCTAGGCGGTCCTTCATCCGTGACTCTCGGTCAGGAGGGTGGACCGAGGAACTCTCCTGAGCAAGTTCCTTCTTAGTGGCTCCTGCTACCACCATGGCGTCTACAGGGAGTCCTTATTCCTAGCTGGCCTGTCTATGGGGGGGCTCAGGATCTTGTCAGGTCTTTTTGGGATAGGTTCCATGGTGTCCGGTCCCTTCCATGCCCACAAGGTGACCAGATCCACCAAAGGATCCGTGGGAGGGAACACCCAGGAAGTAGATGGGCCCGTGCCGAAACCCTCCAGAACACAGACTCATCAGAAGGTGGTTTGGGGGCTGACAAACCTTCCCTGCTGGTGCAGTATCTCCATGATGTCTCCAAAGGAGACATCCTCGGGAGGTGACCTAAGGGAACCATCTCCATCATCTAAGTCCGTGTCCTCGGTGAGGGACTCAGGGGAGTCCAAGTGCCTCCTCTTGCACGTATGCTTGCAAGGCACCTCTCCAGTGGGGCTCTCCAGGAGGAGCTCGCAAGCCATTTGTTCCTCAGGGGGAACCGTCTGGGGCTCTTCGAGGATGGGCTGTCCCTCTGGTAATATGATAGGGACCATACGCAGTGCCGAGTGGGTCTGGGAGGAGTCCAAGGGGGGCGGTCAGGGGTCTTGATGCAACAGAGCGAACCCTTTTTTCCACGTCAAATGCCAAAGGAGATCAAACCTCCTGAGAAACCAATAAGGAGGCCAGTCTCCCTGGGTCTGATGAGAGAATTGGAGCCGGGCCCGAGGTGGATGGCGCTCCAAGGGAGGGAACCTGGCCCGACACAGTTGGAGCTGATGAAAAAGTTTCCATTCCCTCGGATCTCACCTAAGCCTCTGGCTCAGAGAGTGGCTCGGATCTGAGCTGGTTGGATTCGAAACGCTCCAGGCAGCTGTCAGCGTCGAGAAAGCAGGTACCGTCAGCACCGACCCCGTGACCAAAGCTAACCTTGGATCAGAGTACTCCGAACCCGAACGTCAGATCGGAGAAGGAGATACTGGTTGAAAAAAAGGAAGCGAGCTCCCCCCTCTTATGGGGGGGGGCTGGCAAGACCCCCATCTGGATCTGTGCACAGATAAAACGCCTCATCATTTTATCCAGATCCATGTCAGACAAGGAGTGGGTGGACCGCGATGAGGCCACAAACTCTGACCTGGCAGGTCAGGGCACCGAGACCCAAGAAGCTGTACATGACTCCTCTGGCTCCGGGGAGAACCTCGGAGATCGAAGGCGAGGGGAGTCACGGATCCGTGGTGTCTTGGTAGGAGAAGCAAGGTCCAGAGACCTCTTTCTCTTTTCTCTCATCTTCGACTCTCTCTCCCTCTCTCTACCTCTTTTCTGCTCTACTATCACAGGCTTTGGTACAGGAGGTTGAGTCCCAGCCTGGGAGGGAGGAGAAGCCAGAGGAGGAGAGGAGGGAGAGGCGGCCACAGCAGCCGCTATGACTGAAGCCGGAGATGAGAAAACAGAGTCGGAAGGAGGAAGAAAACCTTTGAGGGCCAACTTGGCCTTCCTATCCTTTAGGGCACGGGGGTTGAAGCCCGCACAAATGCTACATTCCACACTCAGGTGGGCCACGCCCAAGCACAAAACATAGAGTGTGGCCATCTGCTGGAGATAACTTATGGCCACACTCTGTGCAGCACTTAAATAAGCTTTTCAGCCATCCTAATTATTAGAAAGATAATCTTAGTAAAAAACAGGCAGGTTCTTTCTAATTAACAAACACACACACACCCACTCACCACACTTGTATACAGGAAAGAACTCTGGGGGGGGGGGGAGAGCTACTACCTAAACCACAGAACAAACTACACTAACACTTGACTCACCAAGCGAGGGGAGGAGAAAGGGGACCTATACTAACTGACATAAAATGAGAAAAATGATTTACTCACGAAAGGTTTTTAACCCACTGATTATTTGGAGCTCAGAAGACACGATGCTGTAGCAATTCGCGGCAAACGTGATCTGGGGATGGAAGGCAGTGGAGGTGTATTATGGGCAAGGGGAGGAGTTTGGAGCTAGGAGCTGATGCTAGTAAAAGTTGCCAGCTCAGATCCAATATGGATCTGTAACCTACAGGTTGAAGACCAAATTAAGTAAACTACTTCAGATCAATCTGTTTCCAAACAGAGAAAAGGAGATTCAGACTTCCTGAAAGATAATAGAGGCCAGGGTGGGAGGAAGTCACAAGGTCTCTTGAATAGTCATTCAGACTTTTTGGACTGTCTTTGATTTTGGGAAGTTTGACACTTCTGTTTGGAACCCCCTTGCCACTTTATCTTAAATGTCTGTTTACCAGAATTCTGTTTGAGACTGTTTATTGTTTTTTTGTCAAAATTGGATGAGGAGAAAGAAAATCCCTTTGACAACCTGGAAAAGGAGGGCTGGAAAATTTTAGAGATACACTGGATCAGCTTGTACCTTTCATCACACTTTTTGATCACGTCTGCAACAGATAGGCCAAACACTAAACCTCTGTCTTGGGGTAACACTTGAATAGTGACAATCATCTCAAGCCAAGGTTTACACTGCCAGGTGGCTAGCCCTGCCACTGTAGTTCATCTGTACCACTCACTCGCCACACACCTACACCTAGAGCCAATTTAGTGTGTCCAATCCACCTACTACATATCTTTGGAATGTGGGTGGAAACTGAAGCACAAAAAGGAACCACACGCGACTGCAGGAAGGACATACAGACTCCGCACAGAACACACCCCAGCTGAGAATCAAACTAGAGAACCTCTTGCTCTGAGGTAACAATACTAACCACTGCACCAATGAGATTTTAAATTCTTCCTTAAATTCTTCTAAGGAAGAATTTAAAATCTCATTTTTAAATCATCTGAGGATGCAGCCAAGTAAATCTCCTTAAACAGTATCAGTGGCCCTAGACCTGAAGTGTCATCAAAATCATACACACTGCAAACAATGAGAAGTGACCTGTGCAATAGAAGAAACTACTTATCTAAAGAATAGCCAAGGCTACAGTTGCTGGGTCAGGTTTGGGTAGTGTATAAAGATTTAAAAGACTGAGGAATTTTAACATCCTACCTGCTTTTTTAGGGACAGTTGGCTGATTATCAGGAAAATTGCAGGCAGTCAGACACACACCTTCGAAAGGAGGCAGGACAGGAGGAATGTGTGTAGGCTCTGGAAAATCCTTCTGTAACAACTCAGTATTTTCTGGGGGACTGAAAAACCTCATTGTTCTCCCACTGAAAACACTGGGACAATCTAGCAATAGTCTCAGAGAAAGAAAAAAAAAACATAGGAATTAGAAACTGAGCTCTACTCTGAGTCTGAATCAGAAATCTGTAAACAAAACCCTGAATCCATCCCTGCATCCTCCTGTTCAGATTCAGAATCTTGAATCTCTTCAGGAAAAGAGGCATCCCTCTTTCTTTTACCAGAAACTACTCTATAAGGAAGCTCAACAGCCTGAAGAAAACCACAATCCAATCCCAGCAAATTACTCTTATCCAAAGAAATTTGAAGAGTATTTGGTTTTCCATTTCTTTTTGACAGGAAACATGGGGCCAACCATGTTACCAATGGCAGCCACTGATTCCCCAGGGATGAGCAAAGCATTCTAACATAATAGGGAAACCTTGTGATTGTAAAAGATACGTGATCTGATGTTCAACAAAAGATCAAAGTACAGTCATCCACCTGTGGCTGAGTCAAACTGCTACCCTGCTGTGGTGGCAAAGGCTGTTTGCTTAATTTTTTTCTTTTTGTGGTTGGAAGAATTTATTGTAGGACCGACAATCTGTTTCATGGTCAAGTTGAAAATGGTGCCACTTTCCCAGGCAAGACAATCAGCAAATCCCAGTAAAACTACCAGTCCATAGAAGTTACTTTTTTGACCGACAAAAAAAAAAAACAGTAAAAAGTAATTTTAAACACTATGGCAGCACCACAAAATTAAAATTAAACAATTTCTCCACAGAAAAAAATACTATCAGTTAGTTTACACTACTTTTAAAACTGGCAGAAAAAAATGAGTGCTCCATTTAAAAGTAAATTACAGTCTTGAGACACTCTTTCTTAAAACACAACACCCACTAGCTTTAAAATAACTTTCCTGAAGAGGAAAGTAATAAAACATCAGTAAATATAAGAAAATGGAAGCTTTTTTTCCCCAATGGGAACTTATCTGCCCAGCAAATGAAAGCACAAGCCAACCACTTATCCTCAAAGGTTTTAGAGGAGCATACTCTTCTGCAGCAGTAAAGCTCTGAAGGGCTTTGTGCACAAACTTGACTTTTAGTAAGCTCATCTCGAGCTGCTTGACAGTTTGGATGCGTGGAAGGTGCCCTGAAGCTTTGGAAGCTGTCCGGCTGCTGCAGCAGTGATCAAATATGGTCATCATCAAATGATTCCATTTAAACACTGTCTAGATTAAAGCATAAATAGTATAGGACTACTTTGATATCTACAGTAGCTGTATGATGTGCTACTACAATGTATAATGTTAGATCTGAAAGGGGGAAAATAAAGTCATAAGAGAAGAAGGAAGTCGAGAGAGAGAGAGATTGAGAGATTTACAAAAAGGTAGGGAATATGAAGAGTGAAAAGAGAAGAGAAAGGGAAAAGAATGAATGGGAGGTAAAGGGATTAGAGTGCAAAATTAAAATAAGGGGGCGTGCAAAATGAAAATAAGGGGGGGTGAAGGGGTAAGTGGCATTGGGGGTAGAGTACAGTTAGCACAAGGGAGGGGTGAGTAGAAGGAAGGGTGAGTGAAGTGGGGGTAGTGTGTAGTCAGGAGAAGGTAAAATTCTACTTATGTCAGCCTGGTATAGAGCAAGGGCAAACCCATGTATTAGACAGGAAGTCTTTTAGAATGGCTTTGAATGATTGTAAGGAAGGAGTTGACCCAATAGATACAGGTACAGAGTTCCATGATTTAGCAATGGAGCAGAAGTACAACCTGTATGGTGCCACAAGACTACAGTCCTTCTCTTCAGGCATGTCAAAACATGGTAATATGTACAGCAACATACTTGTTAACGACAGGAATTTGTTTGTACAGTTTTTGACACTCTGGCTTATACTTTTGTTTGTGATACTTTAAAAAGAGACACAGCCCTGCTCTTTTAACATAGATATACTGCCCTTTTGCTAGATCTGCAACCAAAAAAAATCTAAGTTTTGTTTGCTTTTGCCTTAAAATACCTAAACTAACTGGATTCCTCATAACAGCTGTATATATGCTGGCTTTTCACTTTCTGTCCAACTATTAAAACCTGCAACTAATGTCATGCAGGAATTTAAAAGATCACTTAACAAATAATCACTCATTCTTTTTTTTCCAAAAACATTTTTATTAAATTTTGTTAATAAACATGGACATAAAGTATTAAAAATAAACAATATAAAACGTAATAACTATTTACACTATATACAAACATCCATGATAAATATTTGTTTTATCCAAGAAAGGTAATCAATATTTATCTAACAATCTCTCCAAAATTTTTGGCAACTAGTCTTTTGTGTGTTACATTTGATGATCTCTGATATATATTTTGCATTTCTTTTTTACATACAGATTTTGCTATTGAAATAAACTCCGTAAACACAAGATCTTGCTTATTTTTCCAGTTCAATGTAATTATTTTTCGAGCAATAACTAGAATTAACCAAAGAACAGGTAACTGATGCCTAGGAATTACACTTGGGGGTAGGGACATTGAATAATATCAAAGAGCTAGTAATTTGACAGTTATCAGACTACAAGGCTTTTGCGAAATGTCTAAAAATCACTTGAGTATTGTGTGAGAGTTCTACATTCGATGAACATATAAACCCAGTTGGCTTCAAGAATATCACCACACCTCCAGCATTTGCTTTCATTACTCTTGGTTAAAAGGTCAATTCTGTGTGGAGTGTAAAAGCGTCTATGAATAAATCTCCAGGTATATAGTCTCCAATATAAAGATGATGGTGTTTTTTATTGAATTTAATAACTGTTTCTTATTAACGTTAGATAAAGGTGCAACATTAATCTTTATGGAGTAATTCCAAAAAGCTTGGCCAAAAGTTATCAAGTCTTCTCGTAAGATTTTATATACAGGTGATATGCTTAATTTATGTTCAATGTTCATCGAACTAAACCATATGAATAGTTGTATCAATCTTGGTATAATATCAGTTTCCAGATTTATTGATACTCTCACTTTATTTTCAACAAACTGTCTTAAAGATTGAATACAGAGCCAATTATCTTGACAGACATTACATCTGGCTAAGAGAAAGCTCATTGGTTGGATGTTCTTATAGTCTATAAACTGGTGCCAAAACTTTAGATTATTCTCTTTAAGATTCTGCATCTTATTGATATTGAAGGTATCTAGGCAGTCTGGTGTATAAGCTATGGGAAATGTAATGAAAAAGGTGTTCTTTAGAATATACTTGCTGTCAATTATATTTTTGAAAATATAAAATATTTGGTTTATACCATGTGAGAAGTAGCTAAAATTTCTTATTACATAAGCAATATTCACGGAGTATCCAACATATTTTGTTAATTCCAAAGGTTTCCTTAAACTGGGTTTCTGAGTTCTCAGAGGAAGTTATATGTATTTCATGTAGTTGTTTCCAGCTAGAGGTGTATTTGGATGAAATACAGTGTAGTATTATGTTAATAACAACAGATTTGGACCATAATTCTATGTTGGGAAAGCCAATCCCATTACTGGCCCAGGCTCTAACATGCCATTTATAGGCTATTCTTGGTTTCTTTGGGAATCATAGAAAAGTTAGTAATAGGGAATTTATTTGTTTAAAGAATTTCTTAGGAGGAGGTAAAATTAATGATTGTATGTAAAATAAAATACTGGGCAAAATAATCATTTTTATTAATGTAAGTCTGTCTTCCATGGTGAAAAACATTTTGATCAACTTTTCAGTCAAGTCACTGATTATAGCTACCAGGTTAGTAAAGTTAAATTTAATAATCTTATTCCTTTTATTCTTAATACTTATTCCTAGATATCTATCTTATTGTTTTCCCAGTTGAATGTATTGTATTTTTGCAAATTGCTATTTACCTTCTTATTGATTAAAAGTGTTTTGGTTTTATTTTGACTAAAATTGAGCCCTGAGATTTTTCCAAATAGAGTTATGGCATTCATTTTATGTTGTAAAGAGCCTTCTATGTCACTGGATATTAGTAGAATATCATCAGCAAATAGCTGAACTTTTGGACAGTATCCTTCATTAACTTGAAATCCTTTGATATTTGGGTTATTTCAAATAAATGAAACAAAATAGTCCACTGATAAAGCAAAAAATAATGGGGATAGAGGGCAACCTTGTCTAGTTCCCTTATGAATTTTTACTGGAGATGATAGACATGAACCAATCTTAACAAATGCTTAAGAATCACTATAAATATTTAATATCAGTTTAGTGAAATCTGAAGTAAAGTTAAATTCTTTAAAGATTTTTTGTAAGTATGACCAACTAAGGGACTCAAACGCCTTATCAATATCCAGACTAATAATAGTTAATTGTTTCTTGGTTTTGTTTGCAATGTCTATTAGAGATACTAGCTTAATATTGTCGTGTACTTTTCTATGTAAGATAAAGCCAGCTTGATCAAAGTGTATTAGACTAGGTAATATATTCTTTAGTCTTTTGGCCAGGATAGACATGAACATTTTATAATCAAAATTTAACAATGATATGAGTCTACAGGATGCACATGGTTGGGGGTCCTTACCTTGTTTCAGAATGGGGGAAATTATTGAGTACTTCCACGAGGAAGGGAAAATTAAGTCTTGTTTAACCATGAAGAATGTGTTTAATAATAACTTAAGTGTGTGTTCGGGAAGAATTTTATATAGTTCTGGGATTATCCCATCTAACCTTGGGGCTTTATTATCCTTCATATTTTTAACTTGTTCTTTCACTTCTGCTAAGGTTATTTGTTTATTTAGGGTACTATTATGTTGTTTTGATGGTTTAGTCTTGATATTTTCTTGCAGAACTGTATCTAATTACATCGTCTGAATCTAGTGGTGATTGCATGTCACTGATTGACCGATAATGGTTTCTAAAGGCTTCTAATATACCTCCTAAATCAGTAGTTCTTTTTACTGTGTTGTTATTCTTGTATTTAATTTCACCAGCCACTGGGGATGTACAAGCCAGTGCATTTCTTTGTGCCGGTCCCAAGCCCAGATAAATGGGGAGGGTTGCGTCAGTAATGGCATCCGGCGTAAAACTTTGCCAAACCATTCATGCGGACAGCAGTAAATATTTACATACTGGATCGGTCGAGGCCCGGGTTAACAATGACTGCCACCAGTACTGTTAGCCAACAGGGTGCTGCCAGAAATTGGGCTACTGTTAGCTGAAGGCGGAGAGGAGGGGAAAGGCATGGCTGAAGGCTGGAAGAGAGGAGAAAGGCTAGGACTGTGGTACAGAGGGTCAGAACTTTGAATGTTGGCAGTATGACTGGTATAGGGAGAGAGCTAGCCTATATGATGGACAGAAGGAAGGTTTGTATATTGTGTGTGCAAGAGACCAGATGGAAGGGGAGTAAGGCTAGGTGTATCAGAGGTGGGTTCAAATTGTTTTATCATGGTGTGGATGGAAGGAGAAATGGCGTAGGAGTTATCCTGAAGGAAAAGTATGCTAAGAGTGTTTTGGAGGTGAAAAGAGTGCAGGATAGAGTGATGTTTATGAAGCTGGAAATTGATGGTGTAAAGATGAATGCTGTTAGTGCATATGCTCCACAAGTTGGGTGTACAATGGATGATAAAGAAAAATTTTGGAGCGAGTTGGATAAAGTGGTGATGACAGTACCCAAGGGTGAGAGAGTGGTGACTGGAGCAGATTTCAATGGGCATGTTGGTGAAGGGAACAGAGGGGATGAGGAAGTAATAGGTAGGTATGGTGTTAAGCAAAGGAATGCAGAAGGTCAGATGGTAGTAGATTTTGAGAAAAGGATGGATATGGCTGTGGTGAATACGTATTTTAACAAGAGGGAGGAGCATAGGGTGACATACAAGAGTGGAGGAAGATGCACACAGGTGGATTATATCTTATGTAGGAGGGTCAGTTTGAAGGAGATTGGAGACTGTAAAGTGGTGACCGGGGAAAGTGTAGTTAGGCAGCATAGGATGGTCGCTTGTAGGATGATGTTGGTGAGCAAGAAGAGGAGGAGGAGGAGTGTAAG
The DNA here is from genome assembly GCF_019279795.1 of Protopterus annectens. NCBI lineage: Eukaryota > Metazoa > Chordata > Ceratodontiformes > Protopteridae > Protopterus > Protopterus annectens. Next base: position 394,566,831 of record NC_056734.1, on the reverse strand, counting down.
GGCATCACCAAGGATCAAAAGGTGGAAACTGAAAAAGGGCAACTGTGAGGTGGAGTTCAGGAAGAGCTAAGACAGGCACTGGATGGCAGTGAAGAGTTACCAAATAGCTGGATAACTACAGCAGAGCTCGTAAGGGAGACGGCTAGAAAGGTGCTTGGTATGACATCTGGACAGAGGAAGGATGACAAGGAGACATGGTGGTGGAATGAGGAAGTACAGGAGGGTATACAGAGAAAGAGGTTGGCAAAGAAGAAGTGGGATTGTCAGAGAGATGAAGAAAGTAGACAGGAGTATAAGGAGATGAGGTGCATGGAAAAGAGAGAGGTGGTGAAGGCTAAGGATAAGGTATAAGAATAGTTGTATGAAAGGTTGGACACTAAGGAGGGAGGAAAGGACCTGAAACAACTGGCTAGACAGACGGACTGAGCTAGGAAAGATGTGCAGCAGGTAAAGGTGATAAAGGATAATGACGGAAACATATTCACAAGTGAGGAGAGTGTGTTGAGCAGATGGAGAGAGTACTTTGAGGGGTTGAAGAATTAAAAGAATGAGAGGGAGAGAAGGTTGTATGATGTGGGGATAGTGAATCATTGCAATGGATTAGCAAGGAAGAAGTAAGGGCAGCTATGAAGAGGATGAAGAATGGAAAGGCTGTTGGTCCAGATGACATACCTGTGGAAACATGGAGGTGCTTAGGTGAAATGGCAGTGGAGTTTCTAACCAGATTGTTTAATGAAATCTTGGAAAGTGAGAGGATGCCTGAGGAATGGAGAAAAAGTGTTTTGGTATCGATTTTTAAGAATAACGGTGATGTGCAGAGCTGTAGTAACTACAGAGGGATGAAACTGATCAGTCACAGCATGAAGTTATGGGAAACAGTAGTGGAAGCTAAGTTAAGAAGGGATGTGATGATTAGTGATCAGCAGTATGGTTTCATGCTGGGAAAGAGCACTACAGATGCGATGTTTGCTCTGAGAGTGTCGATGGAGAAGTACAGAGAAGGTCATAAGGAGATGCATTGTGTTTTTGTAGACTTAGAGAAAGCATATGACAGGGTGCCTAGGGAGGAGTTGTGGTATTGTATGAGGAAGTCAGTAGTGTCAGAGAAGTATGTAAGAGTATCACAAACAAAAAGAAAAAGCTCCTGAGTTCAACCAGAACGACCAAGTACTTGCACAGCACGGCACTATAAAACAGGAACCACGAACCACTGCAGTAGAAAATCTTTTATTTTAAAACCATCCAACAATATGAACACATAAAACTGTTAAGCGCTTTCATCTAGTACATCTAGATTTCATCAGAACATTGAGTTAATGCATCCTAGCTATTAAGTACTTAATTTACCCGCCAAATATGCTAATGAAGTAGCTTAATTGATTATTCCAATTTATTGTGCTTTAAAAGCTCTAAGTAAAAATAAAAAATAATAAAACTGTGCTATATAGGAACCATAAAAATGGCAATGCACATTTTGCAATCTACTAACTAAAATACTTATTCAGTATCTTACACAGTTTATCACCATGTATTCTATACTCTATGCAAACTAACTAACTAAAAACCATTTGTTAATATGTATTCCATGTATGTACATCTATTCTCATGGTATGAATATGTCCAACCTACTAAATGTAGTTGTAATTATGTTCTTAATAATGGCTTAGTGGGTATAACCTCATTTAAACCTGGCGGTGTAGCTGCCCCTAACATAATTGCCACTTAATTTCTTTTCCCCACTATGGCCTTTATATTGCCTCCTCTGGGATTGGGACTAACCACCTCCAGTATCCCAAACTTAAAGTTCGTACACAGCTCATTATTTAATATATGCCTTGATAGTGCATTGTTAACATCTTTCCTTTTATGCAGTATAAGTGGTCATATATTCTGTTTTTTAAAAATCTGTCAGTCATGCCTACATAATAATTCTCGCATGTGTCGCAAATGGCCAAGTATATCACATGCCTAATAAGACAATTTCCATTCTTGAAATAAATTTTTGTTCTATTTTTGTCCTTTAAAGTTGTTCCTTTGCCTTCATAAATATATTTGCAGTAATTGCAACATCCGCACCTCGTAGTACCCCTACTGTTGTGTGGATCTGCTTTGTTGGAATTCTGCTTTATTTGTATAAGTCTATGAAGGCTGTTGCCTGCCTTGTGTACAAAGCTTGGTGCGGTGGGTACCTTGTCTTTCACCGCTGCGTCATTTGTTAATATGTGCCAATGCTTAGATATTATCTGTTTAATCTTATAAGTTTCATCCCCATATTTCACAATGCATGATCTATTATAACTTGGACCATCAATTGTGTCATTGGTCTTTTTGGTGGGTATTCCTTTGCCTATCAACGGGTAGTATTTATTGCCCCATTCCTGCATAATATACTGTGCTAAATCTTTCAACATCCTTTCAGGGTAACCCTTTTCCCTAAACATGGTCACCATAAAGTTTATCTCCTTCACCATATTGCTCTTTACTGATGTCATCCTTGCAGCCCTGATCATTTGCCCTTTCACTATATTATATTTGACTTTATATGAATGGGCACTAGAGAAATGCAAGTAGCTATTGCTGTAAGTTTCCTTACGATGTATCATAGATTGGAATGCCTTACCATCCGTATAAACATATACGTCTAGGTAGTTAATCCCTTCCCTATGCCATTGATAGGTAAATTTGAGATAAGCGGTGGTACCATTAATATAGTTTACAAATTCTTCCAATTCATCAATATTTCCTTTCCAAAACAAAAATATATCATCCAGGTATCTTACGTACTTTAGTATCTTCTGCATCCACTCTGTTTTGTGAATATATGTTGTTTCCCAGTCCAAAAGGACCATATTAGCATACATAGGGGCACATGCTGCCCCCATTGCCACACCTGAAACCTGTTTATAATATTCACCTTCGAAAAATATATAATTATAATCCAATACTATTTCCATGAATGATGTGAGGGTTATAATATCATCCTCTTGTAACCCACCAAAATTTTTTATACTTTGGATGAAACTTTCGATTCCTTCATATCTAGGAATGCATGAAAACAATTCCTTAACGTCGATGGTTACAAAAATAATATCAGGTGACCACAAATCCTGTGTAAATATCCCCAAAAATTCCCAGGAGTCTTTTATGATGTGTGGTATGCTATTATACATATGCTTAAGTCTAGTGTCCACAACTTTTCCATATGGAAAGGTCTTACTTGCACTCCCTGAGATTATGGGTCTGAAAGGGGGGTCAATGAGATTTTTATGAACCTTGGGGATCCCTCTTATAGTAGCCAAAATTGGATACTCTACTCTTAAGAATTTGTAGAGCTCCTCATCAATTTGAGTATTTAATAAAAATTCCTCTAGGAAGGAGTCAAGTCTGCTATGAGCGATGTTGACTTGATTCAATGATGACACTTCATACTGTTTTGGGTCATTCAGTATTTCAAATATTTTGGCACTATATTTTTCTTGGTCATAAAGTACGATCCCCCCCCCCTTATCGGCTACCAAGATCCTGACATCAGCTGAACAAATATTATCTATAGCTTTACATATAAAGTTATTTTGATTGAACTCTTTTTTGGTGTACTTAGTTTTCTTATATAACTTATATATGTCAGCCTGTATGGCTTTCTCAAAGGTTTCTAAAGTTTTAACCATAGGTGGAGTGAAAGTGCTCCTTTTACTTAGGTGTGTATTAATAGGTACTACTTGCGATCTATTTTGAAAAAATACCCCTAGGTTTAACTTTCGTAAAAATAACTTAACTTCAACCAGGGTATCAACTAGATCTATAGATTTGTCAGGTATGTATTTCATACCTTTCGAAAAAACCTTTATTATATCATCGTGGGGTACAAAATTACTATAATTATAAATTTTAATATCTGCCTCTGTATTTTTGTTATTTTCACTCATCACTTGACCCGTACATTCTGTTTGTGATGCATCCGTGGAATTCCCGACTATGGATGGATCAATTATATTGGTCACCTGTATTGTTTCTCTGCGTTCCACCTTGGAAACCGCTTCCTCTTCCCTTGCACAGTTTGCCACTTGTCGTATTCCACATCTTCTAAAAAAACATCTTCAGAATGCTGTTGAATATTCCTATCCTGTGAATATTCATTAGTATACACCTTATATGTGCCTCTCGGTCCCCCTATGTCTTTCCTATTCCACCTATAAGCCACACCTGTCTCATATTGTTTCATGTCTCTTTCTAGTTTTTTACATTTCCTTATAAATGCATTTTCACTAGTTCGTTCGGCATACTCAAATTGCTTAAAAAACAACGTTTCCCATTGCGGGAACAATTTATCTTCACGGATCACTTTATCCATACTTTCTATTTCTAAAATTAATGCAGTTAACTGTGCATCATTGTTACTCATGATAAATTTCATGAACTGTTCACCAAAGCAATCAAACATTTCATTACATTTTTTTATGTTGTCTGCATTTATATCCACACCCATGGGTTTTTTAAAAAAACGAAGTCCCATAGGGACTATATGACTATTTAAACAACGTTTTAAATACATGTTCTCAACTTGAATAACTTTGGTCTTAGTTAGTTTGTTTCCAAAACAGAAAATCATTTCTTTCAACGACTTGAAATGTTCTTGCGGTTTATGTCCCTTAATGCTCGTTTTCCTATGGTTATCAAAGTCAAACGGTAGTTGTAACAAATTCTCAACATTGTAGTGCTTAAAGTTATCATTATTGTCCTGGGTGAACTTATAACGCTCAGTACCTGTATTTTTCTTGCTTGTAAAGTTGTAATTCTTTGTTTTAGTTGCATATGTCCTTTCAGGTAACTGCCGTTTTGGTTTCGCCCCCGAAATCCGGTACGATTCCTCCTCATTGTTGTAGGAAGCTGGATTAATGTTAGGTACTGCTGAATTAGTATTACCAGTTAAACGCTTGCCTTTCCTCGGCGTGCAAGTGAACGATAGTGGTGAGGAACTTCTACGTTGTCCGTTAGGTATCTCCTCGTCACTCGCTTGGCCTATGAAGGATTGAGACAGCGCAAGGGCTTCCGTTGCAGAAGGCGGGTTTGGTGCTGTAAAGGCACCGGTGTTGGGAGTTAACAACTCCAAGAGACGGCTTAACTCTCCTTTGATGATGGCCATCTCTGAATAAAGTTTGTCCACTTCATCACGAGTTATGGGGTTTCCACAACCCGATATATCCTGCAGCGAATCCATCGTCGACTATCACAAACAAAAAGAAAAAGCTCCTGAGTTCAACCAGAACGACCAAGTACTTGCACAGCACGGCACTATAAAACAGGAACCACGAACCACTGCAGTAGAAAATCTTTTATTTTAAAACCATCCAACAATATGAACACATAAAACTGTTAAGCGCTTTCATCTAGTACATCTAGATTTCATCAGAACATTGAGTTAATGCATCCTAGCCATTAAATACTTAATTTACCCGCCAAATATGGTAATGAATTAGCTTAATTAGTTATTCCATCTTTTTGTGCTTTAAAAGCTCTAATTATAAATAATAATAAAACTATGCTATATTGGAACCATAAAAGTGGCAATGCACATTTTGCAATCTATTAACTAAAATACTTATTCAGTATCTTACACAATTTATCACCATGTATTCTATACTCTATGCAAACTAACTAACTAAAAACCATTTGTTAATATGTATTCCATGTATGTACATCTATTCTCATGGTATGAATATGTCCAACCTACTAAATGTAGTTGTAATTATGTTCTTAATAATGGCTTAGTGGGTATAACCTCATTTAAACCTGGCGGTGTAGCTGCCCCTAACCGCAATTGCCACTTAATTTCTTTTTCCCCCACTATGGCCTTTATATTGCCTCCTCTGGGATTGGGACTAACCACCTCCAGTATCCCAAACTTAAAGTTCGTACACAGCTCATTATTTAATATATGCCTTGATAGTGCATTATTAAAATCTTTCCTTTTTATGCAGTATAAGTGGTCATATATTCTGTTTTTTAAAAATCTGTCAGTCATGCCAACATAATAATTCTCGCATGTGTCGCAAATGGCCAAGTATATCACATGCCTAGTAAGACAATTTCCATTCTTGAAATAAATTTTTGTTCTATTTTTGTCCTTTAAAGTTGTTCCTTTGCCTTCATAAATATATTTGCAGTAATTGCAACATCCACACCTCGTAGTACCCCTACTGTTGTGTGGATCTGCTTTGTTGGAATTCTGCTTTATTTGTATAAGTCTATGAAGGCTGTTACCTGCCTTGTGCACAAAGCTTGGTGCGGTGGGTACCTTGTCTTTCACCGCTGCGTCATTTGTTAATATGTGCCAATGCTTAGATATTATCTGTTTAATCTTGTAAGTTTCATCCCCATATTTCACAATACATGATCTATTATAACTTGGACCATCAATTGTGTCATTTGTCTTTTTGGTGGGTATTCCTTTGCCTATCAACGGGTAGTATTTATTGCCCCATTCCTGGATAATATACTGTGCTAAATCTTTCAACATCCTTTCAGGGTAGCCCTTTTCCCTAAATTGATGAGGAGCTCTACAAATTCTTAAGAGTAGAGTATCCAATTTTGGCTACTATAAGAGGGATCCCCAAGGTTCATAAAAATCTCATTGACCCCCCTTTTAGACCCATAATCTCAGGAAGTGCAAGCAAGACTTTTCCATATGGAAAAGTTGTGGACACTAGACTTAAACATATGTATAATAGCATACCACATATCATAAAAGACTCCTGGGAATTTTTGGGGATATTTACACAGGATTTGTGGTCACCTGATATTATTTTTGTAACCATCGACGTTAAGGAATTGTTTTCATGCATTCCTAGATATGAAGGAATCGAAAGTTTCATCCAAAGTATAAAAAATTTTGGTGGGTTACAAGAGGATGATATTATAACCCTCACATCATTCATGGAAATAGTATTGGATTATAATTATATATTTTTCGAAGGTGAATATTATAAACAGGTTTCAGGTGTGGCAATGGGGGCAGCATGTGCCCCTATGTATGCTAATATGGTCCTTTTGGACTGGGAAACAACATATATTCACAAAACAGAGTGGATGCAGAAGATACTAAAGTACGTAAGATACCTGGATGATATATTTTTGCTTTGGAAAGGAAATATTGATGAATTGGAAGAATTTGTAAACTATATTAATGGTACCACCGCTTATCTCAAATTTACCTATCAATGGCATAGGGAAGGGATTAACTACCTAGATGTATATGTTTACACGGATGGTAAGGCATTCCAATCTATGATACATCGTAAGGAAACTTACAGCAATAGCTACTTGCATTTCTCTAGTGCCCATTCATATAAAGTCAAATATAATATAGTGAAAGGGCAAATGATTAGGGCTGCAAGGATGACATCAGTAAAGAGCAATATGGTGAAGGAGATAAACTTTATGGTGACCATGTTTAGGAAAAGGGCTACCCTGAAAGGATGTTGAAAGATTTAGCACAGTATATTATCCAGGAATGGGGCAATAAATACTACCCGTTGATAGGCAAAGGAATACCCACCAAAAAGACAAATGACACAATTGATGGTCCAAGTTATAATAGATCATGTATTGTGAAATATGGGGATGAAACTTACAAGATTAAACAGATAATATCTAAGCATTGGCACATATTAACAAATGACGTAGCGGTGAAAGACAAGGTACCCACCGCACCAAGCTTTGTGCACAAGGCAGGTAACAGCCTTCACAGACTTATACAAATAAAGCAGAATTCCAACAAAGCAGATCCACACAACAGTAGGGGTACTACGAGGTGTGGATGTTGCAATTACTGCAAATATATTTATGAAGGCAAAGGAACAACTTTAAAGGACAAAAATAGAACAAAAATTTATTTCAAGAATGGAAATTGTCTTACTAGGCATGTGATATACTTGGCCATTTGCGACACATGCGAGAATTATTATGTTGGCATGACTGACAGATTTTTAAAAAACAGAATATATGACCACTTATACTGCATAAAAAGGAAAGATGTTAATAATGCACTATCAAGGCATATATTAAATAATGAGCTGTGTACGAACTTTAAGTTTGGGATACTGGAGGTGGTTAGTCCCAATCCCAGAGGAGGCAATATAAAGGCCATAGTGGGGGAAAAAGAAATTAAGTGGCAATTGCGGTTAGGGGCAGCTACACCGCCAGGTTTAAATGAGGTTATACCCACTAAGCCATTATTAAGAACATAATTACAACTACATTTAGTAGGTTGGACATATTCATACCATGAGAATAGATGTACATACATGGAATACATATTAACAAATGGTTTTTAGTTAGTTAGTTTGCATAGAGTATAGAATACATGGTGATAAACTGTGTAAGATACTGAATAAGTATTTTAGTTAGTAGATTGCAAAATGTGCATTGCCATTTTTATGGTTCCTATATAGCACAGTTTTATTATTTTTTATTTTTACTTAGAGCTTTTAAAGCACAATAAATTGGAATAATCAATTAAGCTACTTCATTAGCATATTTGGCGGGTAAATTAAGTACTTAATAGCTAGGATGCATTAACTCAATGTTCTGATGAAATCTAGATGTACTAGATGAAAGCGCTTAACAGTTTTATGTGTTCATATTGTTGGATGGTTTTAAAATAAAAGATTTTCTACTGCAGTGGTTCGTGGTTCCTGTTTTATAGTGCCGTGCTGTGCAAGTACTTGGTCGTTCTGGTTGAACTCAGGAGCTTTTTCTTTTTGTTTGTGATAGTCGACGATGGATTCGCTGCAGGATATATCGGGTTGTGGAAACCCCATAACTCGTGATGAAGTGGACAAACTTTATTCAGAGATGGCCATCATCAAAGGAGAGTTAAGCCGTCTCTTGGAGTTGTTAACTCCCAACACCGGTGCCTTTACAGCACCAAACCCGCCTTCTGCAACGGAAGCCCTTGCGCTGTCTCAATCCTTCATAGGCCAAGCGAGTGACGAGGAGATACCTAACGGACAACGTCGAAGTTCCTCACCACTATCGTTCACCTGCACGCCGAGGAAAGGCAAGCGCTTAACTAGTAATACTAATTCAGCAGTACCTAACATCAATCCAGCTTCCTACAACAATGAGGAGGAATCGTACCGGATTTCGGGGGCGAAACCAAAACGGCAGTTACCTGAAAGGACATATGCAACTAAAACAAAGAATTACAACTTTACAAGCAAGAAAAATACAGGTACTGAGCGTTATAAGTCCATCCAGGACAATAATGATAACTTTAAGCACTATAATGTTGAGAATTTGTTACAACTACCGTTTGACTTTGATAACCATAGGAAAACGAGCATTAAGGGACATAAACCGCAAGAACATTTCAAGTCGTTGAAAGAAATGATTTTCTGTTTTGGAAACAAACTAACTAAGACCAAAGTTATTCAAGTTGAGAACATGTATTTAAAACGCTGTTTAAATAGTCATATAGTCCCTATGGGACTTCGTTTTTTTAAAAAACCCATGGGTGTGGATATAAATGCAGACAACATAAAAAAATGTAATGAAATGTTTGATTGCTTTGGTGAACAGTTCATGAAATTTATCATGAGTAACAATGATGCACAGTTAACTGCATTAATTTTAGAAATAGAAAGTATGGATAAAGTGATCCGTGAAGATAAATTGTTCCCGCAATGGGAAACGTTGTTTTTTAAGCAATTTGAGTATGCCGAACGAACTAGTGAAAATGCATTTATAAGGAAATGTAAAAAACTAGAAAGAGACATGAAACAATATGAGACAGGTGTGGCTTATAGGTGGAATAGGAAAGACATAGGGGGACCGAGAGGCACATATAAGGTGTATACTAATGAATATTCACAGGATAGGAATATTCAACAGCATTCTGAAGATGTTTTTTTAGAAGATGTGGAATCGACAAGTGGCAAACTGTGCAAGGGAAGAGGAAGCGGTTTCCAAGGTGGAGCATGAGAGAAACAATACAGGTGACCAATATAATTGATCCATCCATAGTCGGAATTCCACGGATGCATCACAAACAGAATGTGCGGGTCAAGTGATGAGTGAAAATAACAAAATACAGAGGCAGATATTAAAATTTATAATTATAGTAATTTTGTACCCCACGATGATATAATAAAGGTTTTTGAAGGCATGAAATACATACCTGACAAATCTATAGATCTAGTTGATACCCTGGTTGAAGTTAAGTTATTTTTACGAAAGTTAAACCTAGGGGTATTTTTTCAAAATAGATCGCAAGTAGTACCTATTAATACACACCTAAGTAAAAGGAGCACTTTCACTCCACCTATGGTTAAAACTTTAGAAACCTTTGAGAAAGCCATACAGGCTGACATATATAAGTTATATAAGAAAACTAAGTACACCAAAAAAGAGTTCAATCAAAATAACTTTATATGTAAAGCTATAGATAATATTTGTTCAGCTGATGTCAGGATCTTGGTAGCCGATAAGGGGGGGGGGATCGTACTTTATGACCAAGAAAAATATAGTGCCAAAATATTTGAAATACTGAATGACCCAAAACAGTATGAAGTGTCATCATTGAATCAAGTCAACATCGCTCACAGCAGACTTGACTCCTTTCTAGAGGAATTTTTATTAAATACTCAAATTGATGAGGAGCTCTACAAATTCTTAAGAGTAGAGTATCCAATTTTGGCTACTATAAGAGGGATCCCCAAGGTTCATAAAAATCTCATTGACCCCCCTTTTAGACCCATAATCTCAGGAAGTGCAAGCAAGACTTTTCCATACGGAAAAGTTGTGGACACTAGACTTAAGCATATGTATAATAGCATACCACATATCATAAAAGACTCCTGGGAATTTTTGGGGATATTTACACAGGATTTGTGGTCACCTGATATTATTTTTGTAACCATCGACGTTAAGGAATTGTTTTCATGCATTCCTAGATATGAAGGAATCGAAAGTTTCATCCAAAGTATAAAAATTTTGGTGGGTTACAAGAGGATGATATTATAACCCTCACATCATTCATGGAAATAGTATTGGATTATAATTATATATTTTTGAAGGTGAATATTATAAACAGGTTTCAGGTGTGGCAATGGGGGCAGCATGTGCCCCTATGTATGCTAATATGGTCCTTTTGGACTGGGAAACAACATATATTCACAAAACAGAGTGGATGCAGAAGATACTAAAGTACGTAAGATACCTGGATGATATATTTTTGCTTTGGAAAGGAAATATTGATGAATTGGAAGAATTTGTAAACTATATTAATGGTACCACCGCTTATCTCAAATTTACCTATCAATGGCATAGGGAAGGGATTAACTACCTAGATGTATATGTTTACACGGATGGTAAGGCATTCCAATCTATGATACATCGTAAGGAAACTTACAGCAATAGCTACTTGCATTTCTCTAGTGCCCATTCATATAAAGTCAAATATAATATAGTGAAAGGGCAAATGATTAGGGCTGCAAGGATGACATCAGTAAAGAGCAATATGGTGAAGGAGATAAACTTTATGGTGACCATGTTTAGGGAAAAGGGCTACCCTGAAAGGATGTTGAAAGATTTAGCACAGTATATTATCCAGGAATGGGGCAATAAATACTACCCGTTGATAGGCAAAGGAATACCCACCAAAAAGACAAATGACACAATTGATGGTCCAAGTTATAATAGATCATGTATTGTGAAATATGGGGATGAAACTTACAAGATTAAACAGATAATATCTAAGCATTGGCACATATTAACAAATGACGTAGCGGTGAAAGACAAGGTACCCACCGCACCAAGCTTTGTGCACAAGGCAGGTAACAGCCTTCATAGACTTATACAAATAAAGCAGAATTCCAACAAAGCAGATCCACACAACAGTAGGGGTACTACGAGGTGTGGATGTTGCAATTACTGCAAATATATTTATGAAGGCAAAGGAACAACTTTAAAGGACAAAAATAGAACAAAAATTTATTTCAAGAATGGAAATTGTCTTACTAGGCATGTGATATACTTGGCCATTTGCGACACATGCGAGAATTATTATGTTGGCATGACTGACAGATTTTTAAAAAACAGAATATATGACCACTTATATTGCATAAAAAGGAAAGATGTTAACAATGCACTATCAAGGCATATATTAAATAATGAGCTGTGTACGAACTTTAAGTTTGGGATACTGGAGGTGGTCAGTCCCAATCCCAGAGGAGGCAATATAAAGGCCATAGTGGGGGAAAAAGAAATTAAGTGGCAATTGCGGTTAGGGGCAGCTACACCGCCAGGTTTAAATGAGGTTATACCCACTAAGCCATTATTAAGAACATAATTACAACTACATTTAGTAGGTTGGACATATTCATACCATGAGAATAGATGTACATACATGGAATACATATTAACAAATGGTTTTTAGTTAGTTAGTTTGCATAGAGTATAGAATACATGGTGATAAACTGTGTAAGATACTGAATAAGTATTTTAGTTAGTAGATTGCAAAATGTGCATTGCCATTTTTATGGTTCCTATATAGCACAGTTTTATTATTTTTTATTTTTACTTAGAGCTTTTAAAGCACAATAAATTGGAATAATCAATTAAGCTACTTCATTAGCATATTTGGCGGGTAAATTAAGTACTTAATAGCTAGGATGCATTAACTCAATGTTCTGATGAAATCTAGATGTACTAGATGAAAGCGCTTAACAGTTTTATGTGTTCATATTGTTGGATGGTTTTAAAATAAAAGATTTTCTACTGCAGTGGTTCGTGGTTCCTGTTTTATAGTGCCGTGCTGTGCAAGTATGTAAGAGTGGCACAAGATATGTACGAGGGTAATGTGACAGCGGTGAGGTCTGTGGAGGGAGGGACGGATGTGTTTAAGGTGGAGGTGGGATTACATCAAGGATCAGCTCTGAGCCTTTTCTTATTTGGAATGGTGATGGACAGGTTGACAGACGAGATCAGACAGGAGTCTCCGTGGACTATGATGTTTGCAGATGACATTTTGATCTGTAGTGAGAGTAGGGAACAGGTGGAAGAAAACCTGGAGAGATAGAGATAAGAAGAGGAATGAAGGTCAGCAGGACTAAGACAGAATATGTGTGTGTGAATGAGAGGGCGGATAGAGGAATGGTGAGGATGCAAGAAGTACAGGTGGAGAAGGTGGATGAGTTTAAATACTTGGGATCAATAGTTCAGAGTAATGGTGAGTGTGGAAGAGAGGTGAAGGAGAGTACAGGCAGTATGGACTGGGTGGAGAAGAGTGTCAGGAGTGATTTGTGACAGACTAGTACCAGTAAGAGTGAAAGGGAAGGTCTATAAGAGGGTAGTGAGTCCAGCTATGTTATATGGGTTGGAGACAGTGGCATTGACAAAAAGGCAGAAGTTAGTGCTGGATGTGGCAGAGTTAAAGATGTTAAGATTTGCACTGGGTGTGACGAGGGTGGACAGGATTAGGAATAAGTATATTAGAGGGTCAGCCCAGATTGGAAGGTTTGGAGACAAAGCCAGACAGGCAAGATTTCGTTGGTTTAGACATGTGCTGAGGAGGGATGCTGAGTATATTGGGAAAAAGATGCTAAGGATGAAGCTACCAGGTAACAGGAAAAGAGGAAGGCCTAAGATAAGGTTTATGGATGTGGTGAGAGAGGGCATGTAGGTGGTTGGTGTGACAGAGCAAGATGCAGATGGTTGGTGTGACAGAGCAAGATGCAGAGAACAGGAAGAAATGGAAACAGATGATCTGCTGTGGCGACCCCTAACGGGAAGAGCCGAAAGAAGATGAATTTCATTAATGTGATTTTGTTTATTAATTTGTTTGGATCTGAGAGCTAGTTTATGTAAATGTCTGGGGTTTACTGAATAGGACTGTAGTTTAATCTTGTCTAAGCTTATAGCAACCTTATGATTCAATATTTCTAAATATTTGTGATTTAGCTTAGAAATTTTAATAAGTGCTGCTTTATCATTTGATTTTAAATTTAGTTTCAACTTATCTATTTTGGCTTGTAAATCAGAAAGTTCCTTGTCCCATTCCTTTCTTCTTTGAAAATACCAAGCTTTAACTCCACTACAGATGTGAACTTTTAATGCATTCCAGAGTACATCTGTTACGTCACCATTATTGTTGTTTTCCATAAATGCATTTATTTCTTTTAATAGCCAGTCCTTAAAATCTTTTAACTTAGTAACACAGGCTGGGATTCTTTGAAAAATTATCATATCATCTTTTTTCACAGTCAAGCTGAACAAAAAGGCATTGTGGTCAGAGAGTGGACATGACTGTATTGCAACATCACTTATTTTAGCGTAGAGAGTGTTGCAACAAAAATCTTATCAATATTAGTTTGTATGCCAAATCAGAATAATTAGTGTATTGAAGTGAATTTTGAACTATTATGTATGTCTCTAAAATTCATTGAGGCTATAAAACTGTACCTTTTTAGCTTGTGTCGTTAGTTTAACCTTACTAATTTTAGAGGTGTCCTCATCTGATAATAAGCAATTGAAATCTCCCACCAGAATACTTTCTCCCTTTGCATGTAAAGTAATGAGATCCAAGTATTTCTTCACATATTTAGTTCCTAGACCTGGAATCCAATATGGGTTTACCAGTGTGAAGCATTTCTTATTAACTTCTAGCACTACTAAGCTTAACATTCCGTCTTTATCTGAAAAGGTTTTTAAAATTTTAGGTAGTGTGTAAGTATTATTCCATAGTATAACAGTACCTCTTCCCTTTGGCTCTAAAGCAGGAATCAGTGAGAACTGTAAAACCATTAAATGATCATTTTTGCAAATCCTTCTCCAGCAAGTGCGTTTCCTGCAAGAAGCTTACCTGAGCTCTGTGCATTTTAATGAATTTAATTAAACCAGCTCTTTTGATATTATTTAAGCCATTAAAATTTAATGATAGGCATTTATATATCATTTGTTAAAGTTATATTTAGAGCATCAATAATACCGTCCCAGTATAATGACTTGAAGTAATTCATGACATTATGTATCATGGATGAGTCAAAAATCTTTAGAAACAAATTCTGAAACCAATAACTAAGAAAACATGCATACATGGAACCTAAAGATCCAGGTTTAGTTAATAAATTAACTAAACCACCCTTTAACACTATCTCACACACAAAAACATACATAAATAGCTTCTGCTTTAAATGTAGTATATACAAATAGTAAAGCATTTCTAAGGTAACTCAAACAAATATTAACATAAAAAGTCCATCAGGCAATCACAGTGGATTTGTATGTAATATTGTGTAAACCACTACTAGGTATTGGAAAATAAGGAGTCAGTTTCACCAATTAACCTAGATGCTTTACCGGCATAAGCTTCTAATACCTATATATTTTATACCTGTATTACAGTCTCTTGTGTTTATAACTATAGCAATACAGAAAAAAAAATGAAGGGGGGCATATGTTGGCCTACTGATACTAACTGAACAGAACAGATTGACCTAGAACATTTTAACAATCCATTCCTACAGTGTATGTGGTCATACAAAGACTTGAATCATAATATCGTAACTATCATTGCAACTGCGTCTGATTATATTGCTTCAGATCTGCATCAATGAGAATCCCCAATATAGATTAAAGTTGCTTAAGCATGAAAGCAGAAGAAGGAAAAGGAGACTCAATCCTAGATATATCTTTGCATTCTGAATATTAAAGAAACTGATTGTTTAAATAGTCAAATATTAATATATTATAATTTAGGGCATGCTATAAAAGCAAAGAATGGTATCCTGTCAGACTTCAGTGTTTCAAAGCAACAGACATACAGTAGCATTAAAATGCAATTTTTCTCATTAGACTAGTAAAATAATCACGCCATTTAAATCCTAGCTTGTTAAAAACACATATTTAAAGTGATTCCATACCTTTAGATGCATAAAAGATGAAAAAAAAACAACCAAAAAAATGTACTTTTTCATCTAGTTTTATTTTCAGTTTTACTTCCTGGTTTCTGAGTCATGCATGAGTTCAAAGGTCGTGTGATGTCATTGCTCACTGTATTCTTGCTTCCAGCTTCTCTAGCTTGCTGTTAGTGCCCCGTAGATGATCGTGCATGTGAAGAAACAGTCACAAAGGCTTAGAAAAGGCATTTTTGGTGGGAATTTCAAATATGTTTTCTCCATTCCAAAGAAGCATAAAAAGTGCACGAGCAGCCTCCATAGTGAAAAAAACATGAACAGACTTTCTCTAAAAATGTTGGGAAAGTAAGATTTTCCCCATAAATCAATAATTTACATCCCTTAAACTAAATTAGGTTAAGAATTAAAATTAGAGCATTTAGTTAATGTAAAGCACTGAATGTTGATATATTACACTAAGAAATGCAGCTTTTAAGTAAAGACATATATATTAATCACGATATGAACATCTTTCAAAAATGTCAAGAGGAAACAAAACTATCTTAAGTAAACCATCTCCTAAAGTGTTACCTCACCACTAACACACATGAATGCGTTACTTTGGAAATCATGAATTAATTTTAAGATAGCATGACTTTTGTATCCCAAATGAATATATAATGAAGTTAACTGCGCCCCGGTTATAGTAAACATATGGCATGAAAGAAGAAAAAGAAAAAAAATATATGTATATATATATATATATATATATATATATATATATATATATATACACACACACACACACACACACACACACACACATATGTATATATATATATATATATATATATATATATATATATATATACATATACATACACACATACATACATGTATACATACATAGATATATGCCTATGCAAAATAAAAACCTTTGTTTTGTATATGTATTCCAATAAAATATTATGTAAAATAAAGACACTTTACCTTTGCTTTGTGTATATATTCCAATAAAACATTAAGTAAAGAGTTCTGCAAGACAGTATTTAGTATTATTTGATAACAATCCTATTTGTCTTTTAATTTTTTATTTGCACTTTCTTTGACAGTCCAAGTCTTCTTAGTTGCAGGTCTTTTCAGACTCTGTGTAGACCATTCCATGTCCTCTATATCAGTTAGTATTTTTTTCTTGTGAATAATGTCCAAAGCCTCTGACAAAGAGCTAAAGATAGTCTTACATTCTGGTAAAAATATTTTTATCCTGGAGGGAAAGGGAATTTGTACTTTCATGTTAACTTTAAGAGATTTTATCAGGGGAACATATTCTTTCCTTCTAGATATGACAGAAGAAGTATAGTCACTGTCAAAACGAACAAATTTGTCCTTTATCTTGATGGGAGAATTATTCCACGCAGACTTCAGAACCAAATCCTTATCTTGGGAGGACAAACATCTAACAATGATGGATCTGGGGTTAGGATAAACTGTTGTTGAAGTAGGTTTTGCTAGAGACTGGTGAGCCCTCTCTATACCGAAGGAAAGGGCTTCAGAAAGATTTAGTGCTGTTGGAAGCCAGTTATTAAGAAAGTATATCATATCAGTTCCCTCTTCCTTTTCTGGTACTCCATAGATTCTAATGTTGTTTCTCCGTGACCTACTTTCTAGGTCTTCCAGCTTTTCTGTTAGCTTTGTATTCTGTTTCAAAAGAAACTCATTTTGACTTTCACATTCCATCAGTCTGCCATCCATATCTGTTACAAATTCCTTGACAGAAGCAATTTGTTTAGAATGCTTTTTAGCCATTTCACTAAATGTATAGCTGCTTACTACAGTCTTGTTTAATAGTATCTATTTTATTCTCTAGTTTGCCCATTTTTATAGATAGTTCTTGAATAGTAGTTATTAATGTTTGCAGCTCCTTCTTTACCACACTGTCCTGACGAGAGTTCTTTGAGTTACTCATACTTGGATTTCTTGAGGAAAAACCTCTTGACAGGAAAAAATAATAAAAACATATGTTTTAGTACTAATTTTTGAAAAATAATAAAGGACCAATATTCATACAGCCTCTGATATACTTTTGGATTAGTATTTCCAAAAATTAGATTAAATTTCCTGTCAGAATAAAAATGTTATAAGCAGAGCTAATGTTCAATGCTGCTAGCAGTCTGGTATCTTGGTCATGCCCCCCCCCCCCCCCAATCACTCATTCTTCAGTATCAAGTGTGTATGTGGAAAAAATATTTTTGTAAAATATAGTTTTGAAAGTCTCATGTTAAGAGTATTGGTAGATTTTTTTTTATTTTTATTTTTTGGTCCTCCCATTCTTCAGTAATGTAAACATATGAGTGAAAAATATGTTGGGAAGAGAAAAAGATGTGTAATTACTTTGTTGTCAGCTTTGCAATGAAAGAATATTTGCTTATTTCCAAATGTAGTTTCTGACAATAAAAAGATACTTTTTTGAAGTGGTGCTGCATTTTTTTCCCTTTCTTAGGCTAAAGATGTACTTGTTCATTTATGGTTTTAGATTTAAACCTTTATTTAGGCTTGTGGCTGCAAAGCTTCCCACATGTAGAGTTTACATTTTCTGACTGAAAGACATGGTGAATGCATATGAGTGGTCCAGCATGTGAAATGCTGTAAAAGACAGATGCAGAGACCAGAAATGCAAAATAAACCCCATCCAACATGTAAAATGTGGTAAAGACTGTATGCTGAGATCAGACCGAGGGAGACAGACAAGATAAGCCCTTGGAAATGGGCATAATACTGGTGTGACAACATAATGGAATGAACACAAATGCAGCCATCCCCAGACAGACAGAGGCAGACACACACACACAGGCAGCATTGGCAAAGTTTGCCATAGAGCATATGGATGATAACGTGAGAAGGACAATAGGAACATAAGGCTTCTAAATTAATAATTTTGCTCAATGTTCATAATAGAATAAAAGATTTGCAAAACTCAGATAGTAGAAATGACCTGCTTAAGGCTGGTTGACCCAGCCTTGTCACAGAAGACATGTGTGCCTTAATATTCAAAGGAAATGACATGGAAAGTTAGCAATACATGAGTACAAGCAGTCTAGGGTTGGGTAGCCAGCTTTTCAGCTAGTGATGTGTGTTGCTGTTGTCACTGTATGATTTAGTCAAATAAATGAGGCTGGTTAAGACTCAGAATATGTACTGCTCACATTGATGAATCCAAGTCTAGAATTAACATGGAGTGAGGAGCTGCAAGTGTTAGCCAAAGAGGTTTTAAAACAGGCAAGGTTATAACCCATACAGAAAAGGACTAGACAGGCAGCTGTCAATACCACAAGATGGGGAGATACAGCTATACAACCACTAAAACCATTCAAATTTGCAACCTGTATAAACTGAAAACTTGGACAAAAAGATTTGAAAGACTCTGTCTCATAAGCAAAGTGCATTCTCTTACTGAAGCACGAGGCAGAATTTTACTTAGGAAGGTTTGAAAGATTTAAGTATTTTACACATTTTCCTGAAGTAGATGATGATATACTGAGACACCTATAAGGAAATGCAACAATAAAAGGGATGTGAAAAACATACCTGAAAAGCTTTTCATTCATCCAGAGTGCAGTTGACTTGATTATCATGCAAACGATCTGAGAACTAGAAGCAGTCAGACACTCTTGAATAGCTGATTCATGACAGATTAAGGGACACTTTGTTGACAGCAAAAATTGCAGTTAGATACAAGACTAGACTCTACACGTTACTTATTAAGTATCCTGCCATGACATAGTATAAAGCAAAAGTAATACAATTTCTTTCAAAAGTTACTATTTTTGGAACTTCAGAAGTATAATCCTTGGTGGAAATATGGCCAACTACAAACTCTGCAGAACTCGTTCTGAGCAGAAATGTGGCTGAAGACTGGAAGCTTTGGATCCAGAAATCTAATTTATTCCTCAATTAAAGCAGATTAGTTGAGAAACTTGGAAATATTTAGTGTGACACACTTCTTCATGATGCTGTAGATGAAGAAACAATAATGTTTAACTTTTATAAGTTTATAGGTTATTACTATAAAAGTGGTCTAGGTGACTCTTAAGAAACCTAGCCAATGCAGCTCAGTGAAGTTGTAAATGAGTTAGTTCCCCTGATTAGGGGCATCCATGTAAATATGTCAGAGCTGAGTTTAAGAATACCCATCCAATCATCAAGATTGGTTTAAAAGTATTGCTTTGACCACACAGATGAGACAGATTTGGTTCTCAGATATCTCTCATGCCTAGCAGGTCCTCTTTATGTTACAATGAAAACTCAGATTTCTGGTGCAGGAATTTGTAGTATCAGTTTTCTTAAGGCAAAGTAGGTCTAGCAGGACAGTGTCTTTCAAAACACGGAAAGCTAAGTAAAGATAATGATACAGAAGCCTGTATGTGAGAGAGAGGGAGTAAACTGACAGTGCTTTTAATCTATTCAGGCAGTTAAAGGAGTTTAGTAATGTTACATTTCTTAGTCATCAAGGTCTTTCAGTTTGTAAAAGCAGTTTTGAGAGGTACATGCTTTAGAAGTTATTGTATTCTATGATCACTATAACGAAGGGAAAATAGGGGGGGTTTTATTAATCTACAGTATTTTCCTTCAGTAATTAACTGAGCAAGGCAGAATGATTTTCTAACCAGAACTGATCCATGGTGGTCAAAGGATGGGTTGATACTGAAAAATGTGTTCAGATTGTTAATGATTCTTGATTTTAAATGGTAGAGGAGTAGTGCCATCTACATTGTTTGAATTCCATATATGAAACTATGCTATGTTTTTAGGCCTTGAAGGTGAAAGTATAGTAAAGCCTCTTTTGGTGGATCTAATGATCAGCAGTGAAGTCAATAATGGCATCCAATTTTCATTCATCAGCATACTTAAGTCAGCCACAGGCCTTTGAGAGCTGCCTTAATGTTAGAGGTAAAGATGCTAAAGTGGAGAGGCCCACAACTGAGCCCTTTGGGCCACCACTAGTAACATTTTCCTGTGTAAAAGAGATCCTATCAACTCTCCATGTGTGAGTTCTAGTGATAAGACAGTTGGCTATAAAATGGATATCAGAATTAATGTTCAGGTGCATGAGCTTCTCAATACTACTACCATGGTGAATTATAGCAAAGGCCCTAGCAGGTCTTAGTTTACTGTGTGGATAAATTGACCTTTGTCCGTGGCTTCACTAAGTCCTTCAAAAAGGTTGAGTGGACGGAAAAAAATGAGTATCTTCCAGAGTCAAGAGGTTAATTATTTTAATGAGATAACCAAAACAGATACAATTCAGAAACCTTCACCTTCTACACCCCACCCTCTTGTTATAATTTATTATTGGATCCTGAAAATACATAACAAGAAAAACCCTCCAATGAGACCTATAGTCTCTGGCAGAGGATGGGTGATAAAACCCATATCAATTTATCTGGAAAGTAACCTTGATAAAGTAGTACAACTTACAAGAGGGTATTATCAAGAATACCTATGAATTTTTAATTAAATTTTATACATGGGAAAAGACAAACACACAAACTGACTGTTTATTACAATGGATGTTGACTCATTGTTCACATCAATATTGAATGACTACAAGTCACTAAGAGGGCATTGGAGTGAGTATACAGAATTGTTTTAGAGAATAATGTTTTTTTTTTTTTTTAGAAAATATATTTTTACAGAAACCATGTGTAGCCAAGGGTACTCTCTGTAGCAAAAACCTACGAAAGTAAAATTATGTCATACTGTGAGAAGAAGCTTAACAATGTTGAATATAAAAAATGATTTATTATTTAACAGACAGTTTGCGGATGCTACACATATAGGGGAGCACACAATCAGTTTGATTGATATTTATAATATTTATTACAAATTACAGAATTTTTAGAATTAAAAGTAAATACATCTTTCCACTTTTATACTTATTTTTAACATATATTATAATTTTTCTTCTGGTTATTGACACATTTTATCATTTGTATTTATATATAATTATGGTGGCTTTAAGATTCAATATTTGGAGCATTATAGGTTTACCAGCATTGATGGCAGGTATGAGTAGTAGATACCAAATTGTTGAATATTTTGGCCGCTTCTTAGTTAAAAATTTCAAAGTGTAATTATGTACTTTTTAAAGGGGCGCCGCTAGGGGGCGCATCTGAGTTGAGTAGTGATGTATTTATAGTGAGACAAATGTGTGGTGCAGTTTGTTTTCTGAGGAAGTTGGTGCAGAGCGCCGACGAAAAGCTTGTTTATAAGCTTAGTAAAATTTCAATTTGGGTTTTTTCGTTTATTGGTGTTCTTGTTTACAACATAACCTGTGGATTATAAAGAACTTTGTACAGATCTATCTGAATCCAAGAGTTTAAAGGCGCTGGACCTGCAAGGGTGGTTTTTTCACCAGTACATCTTTAGAAAACATTAACTTCGTAGATGTTATGGTTTTTATAATGTCAGATGGCAATTTAAGAACAATGCATGAAAAAGTCCACTAGCAGAAATACATACATTCACAGAACCACTATGAACCCTTCCCATGTTTTTAAAAATATGGCAAAAGGACAGTTATGTAGGACATCTAGATTGAACACTAAAAATAACAGAGCATATGATCAGATGGAGATTTTGTAATAAAAATAAAGTAACAGGTTATTTGGAGAAAGTGTTAGAGAAAGCCTGTCATGAACTACTTTTCTAAAAATTGGGTGGAAAGAAGTGATATTTATTATTCAAAAGGATACCCCCAGGCTGAAAGAGGGGCAGTAAATATAAGTAATAAAAATAATAAAAATAGGACGCCTATATCATATAACAGGCAAACTAGAAGTGTTAGAGAAATTATTAAAAGAAACTACTTACAGCCTTTAAATTATATTAAGGAAATATTATACAAAGTGCCAAGCTTTGTTTACAAAAGATCAAAGAACTTGAAACAAAAATTGTGCTATAAAGAATAGAACATAAAGTAAACAATGCAAATCATGGTACTTTTTTCATGTTGGAACGGTCAGCGACACAAAACTATCTATATAAAGAAATTTGTGGTTAACTCTTGACCAAAGAAAGAATTATATTTAAATAATTTTGCTGCCTGTGACTAGCAAAACCTAGTGTATATAGAGATGTATGTGAGCCTTTCTACATAGGGAAATCCAACACAAAATTAAAAGGCTGAATTATTGAGCACATGACAGAAATAAATAGAAAAGAGCATACAAATGCCCTTTTAAAACATACGAGACAGGAGAAAATCATTGTTGAATTTGCTGTTGTAGATATAATTAGATATAATTAGACTCTACTGCCAATCATTAGCGGACCGGGGTTCCTCTGTGGCGACCCCTAACCGGGAAAAGCCGAAAGACACAATCATTAGGAAGGGGGATATCATAATGAACAAAGAAGAATTGAAATATAGATGGATCTGTAACTTTAGAGCTGATAAGACCCCAGGAATGAATGGGATGGTTGCAATAAAATCAATTTTAAAGTCAAAACTTTTAAGGAAATGATGAATAGTCATGAATCTGGAGCATTTCTCCCCGGGCCTCCGCTGAAAACAGGCTCTGTGGAACCTAGTCGGACTTTCCCGGTCAACAAATGTTAAATAAAAGAAAATAAATAATATATTAGGTGCATAAAAGAGATGTTTTTAAATTGTATGTTAACACTTGACAAAGTATTATTTGCAAAAACTCTGAAGGCTTATGAATTGCATCTGTTACGTTTATCTCATTAAAAAAATCAAACAAGTGGTTGATTAGGGTCAAGGGAATGCAAGCCATCTATTTCATCTCAACTATGATGGAATAATGTACCCTACAAATGATACTAAGACAAATGAGTCCATCGATTCCAGGTTATATGGCACAGTCACCTTTGTGAAGTGCCACTACTATGACACTATTCTAGGTATCTGGTGCATAACCACCAAAAAGTAAAGGCTGAACAGGCTTGTGAGGACTTCAGTAAAGCTGCATTTTGCATGGATGAGTAGGCAACCAAATGTGTTGCCTGATACAAAAGATGTTGTTTTCTGGACAATACTAAAAGGAGTTGTTCTAAGGTGAATATAAGTGGAGGGGTGGTTTGAAGAGCAATGAGGGAAACATGGGTACATGGTCGGGAAGAAATCAGAACTGAAAATTTCAGCTAGAATACTGGTGATGGCCTTCAGATCAGAATAAGTGGTACCATTAGATAACACTTTGTGAAGTAATGTTTCTCACGTCTGAATTTCCTACTACAGTTAAGAGGCACACTTTATTCTGTTATTCTGCAGGATATTGGAATAAAGTTGTTTGGGTTTTAGTTATTGAATAGTGGGATATTTTCAGTGAGTGAAATGAAATTGTTGGTAGCCTTAAATAGATTTGATTTTAACTAATAATTTATTCAATAATAAGATACAATTAAGTGGTGTAGTTATGGATGCCACTATGGCACCTAATTTTGCAAATTTTGTAATGTCATATTAGGAAGAAACAACTGTGTGCAAGACAGAGGAATTTGTGAAAGTATTACTTTATGGATGCTTTACAGATATTATGATATGGGATGGTTCTCTGCTGGAGATGAATTCATTTATTGCTGTTGCAGAATCAAGTACTTATTCTTTGTCTTTTACATACAGGAGTGGAGAATATGTTATTAAATATCTGGCTCTATTAATTTATAAGAAAGATGGGTATTTGGCCACTAACATTTAGAAAAAAGAAAATGTCACAGTACTTTACTGCATTAAAGGAGTATGCAACTGGTGTATGTAAAA
Organism: Protopterus annectens; assembly: GCF_019279795.1. NCBI lineage: Eukaryota > Metazoa > Chordata > Ceratodontiformes > Protopteridae > Protopterus > Protopterus annectens. The sequence continues at coordinate 394,542,156 of NC_056734.1, read as the reverse complement.
AAAAAAAAACATATAGAAAATGAACAAGTATGTACGATTAATACATATATGACAGAAGGTAATTTTTTTTAAAGAAATGGATCTAATGAAAGAATGTTTTATGAGAGGCTATCCAATAGAACTTATTACAAAAATATAAAATGAAAGTAAAGATAATAGAGAAAAAAGAATAAACAGAGAAAAAGTACATAATTGTGAGCGTAGCGAGTTATTTTTTTCACAAGCTGGTAGTGTTGCAATACAAGATGAAACAAATTCTATGTTGCTACCATACTGTACGTGGTAGCAACATACATTTGGTTTTATCTTGTATTACAATACTACCATCTTATGAACTCAGAATATAAAAACTAAGGATGAGCAAGGAACAAAGGGCAAAAGTAAGCTCTTGTCGGTAAAAGCTCTTGGGGAGAGTCACATAGTATACATATTATAGGACACACTAGAAAACCCACTATAATACATTCAACATTACTCACTTTACAACACAAAGGTAAAAGCACTCATACCTCTCAAATGTAAAGATTTTCACAGAATGCCCAGATTTTTGCCTCATATTTTTGGTCTATTTCTCACAAAATTGTACATTTCTGGCAAATCTCTGAGGAATAAAGTCAGAAAATAATGATAGACATTTCAGTTTCAGACTTCATACTCTCCAAAAAAATTATGTTACTGCAAAACCTGCTATTCTATCAACTAAGTTTGTAAGCGCAATTGTCCCTATGTTTGGGTTTTTGTCCCCCATTATTTATGGCTTTCTCCAGATTTTTTGCTCTAAGAGGTTGAGAGGTATGATAGCACTGTGTGTACAACACACTAAATTAGGAGTGAAAGCCAAATCTAGTAAAACAGTGCTGATGAAACAATGATGTTTAATACTTTGTTCAGCAACATAATAAATCCTGACAGTAGATAAGGAAAGAGTTCATAACTGGTAGTTACTGAAAGTGTCTAAACGTACTTGTAATGTGCCGAGAAAAGTATAAGGGTACTTATAATATCGCACCAAAGCACACACTGTAAAGGCCAAGTGCACAAAACTGCAAGGAAGAAATAATGCAGCAAGTACAAATGTGTTAGAACCACCACAAAATGTAAGTTTTTTTAAGGCAAATACAGTGATGCTGGTACAACAGCAAATATGAACAAGCATGTAAGGCAATGTAACAGCTAAAAAGGCAAAAATTGTAAGAAGGCCACAAGGTATGTAATCAGCAAACTTGGAAGTAATATAACAGTTTAAAAACACATTCAGTGCAAACTACAATAATGACTGATGAGAAGAATTTCACATCAAGAGTGAATGTTATGGGACCCAATTCCACGGAAAAGACAAAATGGCAATACTTTATGAAAATTCAGTAATTTCCAGTCTAGAAAGAATATGCCATTCCTTACACATTTTTTTACACCATCACTAGGTCCTACAGAAACTACAAACGCATATATTAATGAGCTGAAGAAATGAGTCAAAGCCTGTTAAATTTGATCAGTTGCATGATTTTGTAATAAGAGAGAGAATAATTTGTGATGAAGGGAATAAAGAACCCAGAGGCAGGCATAAGGAAAAAGAAAGGACCTAACTAAAAGCTTTGGATGTAATGCAGAGCAAGTGAAACTACTAATTCCCTAGTGAAATATCATGACTCGTAATACAGAGCCACAAAATACTGGGGGAAAAAAGATTGAAAGCAAGGAGAAAGTACAGTTGTGTTAAGAACTTAGCATAACAGTGGATGTCCTACTGATCACTGCTGCAGTATTCCTGACATATGGGTTTTTACCGCTGATGTCCAGATGGGGCATGACCTCAGCTCACATGCACAGGAGTATAAAGAAGGAAGTACAAACCTTACCCTCAGACCATCTCCAAGCCAGCGACAACTACTGAGAAAGGAGACTGGTCAGCTAATGGGTGTAGCTCGAACTGGCAATAAAATTCCCCCTTACCCATGTAAGAGAGCAAAGGCTAGAGGAAAAGGGGAGAGACAACTGAAGATGGAAGTGAGTGAGAGAACAAGGGATGGAGGGTGGGATGAAATACTGCAAAAGTGATCAGTAGTACATCTATTGGTTTGGTAAGTTCTTACACAGCTGTACTACAACATCCTGACTGAAATTGTTGCAATATTTCTGACATATGGGTGATTCACAGAACTGAAGGAAGGAAGGAAAGGTAGCTGACTACTGAAAATAAGAGTTGTTCACTGACATAACAATGGGTGTTCTGGACTTGCAGAAAGTATCAATATTGTAGTGCTTGGTAAAGGTGTGTACAGGGAGCCAAGAGGCAGCCTCCAAGATATCCCTAGAATCTGTACCTTTATGAAAAGCTGCTGAAGAAGCGACTGCCCTAGTATAATGTGTTTTAGGGCAGGAAGCTAAGGTCTTGCCATGGTGCGAGTAGCAGAAGGAAATTGACTTTGAAATCCAGGCTGCAATGCTTTGTTTGGAAAATGTCTATCCCAGCTTAGGGTCAAAAAGGATACAAACAGCTAGTTAGTCTTTCTGAAAGATTTAGATTTGCCCGCATAAAATCTGAGCAGACTGTGAATGGCCAGAGAATCTACGATCCTTTAGCCGCTATTTGGGAATTGGGAAAGAAGGTGGGAAGATGGATGGCCTGATTCAGGGAAATCTAATTCACTACTTTAGCAAACGAAAAAAAAAGGCGAACAAACTGTCACTGAAAAAGTTCCTGATCGAAAGAAAGCCCAAAGCTCAAATGAATATTCTTAACGCAGGTTTATTGTTAAAAATACAACAAGCGTTTTCGCAACTCAAAACAGAGAAGCTTCATCAGAGAAATTCCAAAAAGGTGCCAAAACTTTTTGGAACTTTAAATACAAATAATTAAATTACATCACTTCCTACCTAAACAGCGAAACATTCTTTTAAAAGGGAAATAACTACTAAAGAAGTTTGTTATAAAAGGTATTAAATAAAAACACCAGTCTACCATAAAAAAACAATTTCGATCAGGAACTTTTTCAGTGACAGTTAATTCACTACTTTAGGCATAAAGGATAGGTTAGCCATAACAGTCACCCTGTCTCTGTGAAAAATGAGAAAAGTGGGAATCCCTATGAGAGCTTGTTGCTCAAAAATCATTCTGGCAGAGGTGAGAGCCAAGAAGAGGATGGTGTTTCCAAGTACAGAATTTTGGGGTAGCAGAAGATGCTGGTTCAAAATGAGGTACAGTATGTTTTTTAAGCACATGATTAAGATCCCAAGGAGGAGAGATGGGTTTCCTTGGTGGGATAAGACACAGTTCTCTCCTGAGGAAAAACTTCACTTCTGGCCTAGCCATAAGTGGACAGCTAAGAGGAAGACAGGCCCTGATAACAGACAAATGAGCTTTTATGGATGAGTAGGCTAAGCTTGATCAAAGGAGCTCACAGAGGTAATTCAGAACTGTATGGGCCTGTGCTAAGAGTGGATCTTGACTATGTTTGCAGCACCAGAAGGAAAACATTTTCCACTTAGCCATGTGAGACTTTCTGGTAGTAGATCTCCAAGCCTGTTGGAGGATATCACCTCTTCAGACAAGAGATGTTTCTGATGTATTAAAATCCTATCATTCATAGGGTTAGGCTGAAGGATGGAAGATTTGGGTGGAGCAGCAATCCTTTTTGCTGAGTAATCAGGTCTGGCTGTACAGGAATCCTCCTGTAATTTTCTTTTTCTAGGTGAAATAGCAAAGGGAACCAATGCTGCCTCAGCCAAAATGAAGCCACTATTAGGAGCTTGGGTGTCTCCTTTTGTGCCTTGAGAAGAACTTTGGGAAGGACAGGCAGGGCAGGTAAGGCATACAGGAAATTCCCTGTCCACTGGAAAGAGAAGGCATTTGTCCTCTCGGCTGTGGAACAAGGGTCTCTGCTGGAGAACGGGGGAGCTGATGACTGCTTGGGGAAGCAAAGAAGTCTATCTAAGGTGTGACACACTGACGTGTGATGTTACAAAAGACCTCTCTGTTCACAGTCCACTCATGAGTGTCCTTCAAGTAGCAATGTAGGCTGTCTGCTAACACATTATCCTCAGAGGGGGTACATGTGATATTGATGTTTTGCCAAATTCCATGCTTCCTATGCTAACATGTAAAATGGGTAAGACTTGGTGCCTCCCTGTTTATGTGCCATATGACTCTGGTGTTGTCTGTGTGTACTTGGAGTGGTCTTGGTCTCCAAAGGTGGGCAAAATTCTGAAGAGCATGTTCTCATTTCTTTCAGGTTGCTGAGTTCTTTCAGGAATTAGGGTTGCCATTTCCCTTGCACTTTGTGTGATCCTGTCCAAGCCCCCAAATCCTAGTCCAATGTGTCTGTGTGAACCAGCTGAAGTAGGAGGAGGATGTGTGAAAGGTAATTGGATTGATGATGACCTGTCCCCTCCAGCACACAAACTCCTTCTAGAGACAAGGGACGAGAGGAATTACGGTTTCCAAGGGGTGTTGAGACCACTCTGACTTCAGGTACTACTAGATTTTCTTCATGTGGAGCTTGGCTAGTGGGGTCACAGGTACGGTGGCTGCAAAGTATCCTAATGTCTTTAGCATCTCTCTTGCAAAGCAGTGGGTTGCAGAGGAGAGGTCTTAAAAGCAACTAGACAGGTTAGGAACCATCTCATGGGGCAGGAAGGCATGCATTTGCTTCATGTCCAGCCTGTATACAAGAAACACCAGGTCCTGTATAGGAACCACATCTGATTTTTTTTGTAGTTTATGAGGAAATCCAGATCAGTCAGAAGGCGGAGGGTGAATTGAAGATGCTGAAGAAGAATATCTGGGAAAAGAGGCTGGCTCAGATCATCATCCAGGTAAGGGAAAATATGAATTCCTTGAATGCGGCAGAAAGCTATTACAGGCACTAGGTACTTTGTGAACACTAGTGGGGCAGTGGAAAGACCATAAGGCAGAGCAGTAAACTGATAGCCCGAGGGACCAGAAAAAAAAAACTGAGGCATCACCTGTGAGAGGAGTGAATGGGAAATGTATAGGTAGGTGTCCTTGAAATCTAATGACAATAAGGAGGCCTAAGGGAGGACTGAAGGTAGAAGAAGAGTATGAAGAAAGACAGGATTTTGAAAGACGGTGTACCTTTCAAGTAAGTGTTCAGGATGGATAGGTCTAAAATGAGTTTCCACTGCCCTTTTTTTTCTTGGGGCTAGAAAAATGCTGCAATAAAACCCTTTTCACATGAATTCTTTTAAGACTTTTACAATGGGACCTTGATTTATGAGGTCTTGAATAATGGGAGTCAAAATGTATATTTCATTTTGAGGAGGCAGTGGGATGCCTCTCAATGAGAGGAATATCTTCCCTAAGACATGGCACAGCCATTCTTAATGATGGAGAGGACCCACCTGTCTTTGGAAATAGCTTCCCACCACGTCAAAGAAAGTGTCACCCTTTAAGAAAGAAGGGTAATGGGGTTTGGGACAGGGGAGGGATGCTGCAGGGGTAGTCATAGGTTTTTACCTCCAATGAGCACCCTCCCAGCTGGAGGTTCCCTCTGGAATTTTTAAAAGTATTTTTTCCTGGGTGTTTTCATTTGTTATTACACTGTCCTTGGGCTCCTTCTAATGAAGGAGGTAGATTAAGCTGGATAGTTCCTATGGTATCTATGAACTGAGAAGAACAGGATCTGTTTGCAGTCTTTCATGGTCTTATCCTGGTCTTGGTGTGTTTTGAACAGAGTGACTGTCTAAGGGCCAAAATGTTAGTCTTTGTCCAAGGGCAAATCTTGAATTTTTGATTTAAAATCCTGAGGCATAGGCTGACTGTGAAGCCATGCATATCTACAGATAACTGATCCCATGGCAGATGCCAATAAAATGCATTCACAGCATCATGACTGCACTTCATGCTGTGTCTGGCAATCTGAGTGGTCTTTTGAAAGTAACATCTACATCTATTGCTTAGAGTCTGCTGCAGAAGGATAGAAGATAAGTTTGTTTAAGGAGTTAAAAACAGAAATCACTTTGTCATTTGAGTCTGGTAAGTGACTGCCCTACAGGCAAAGGTATCAGAAGTGTAAACCATTTTCCCTAATCTACCCAAAGCCCTGCTATCTTTATCAGAAGCTAGGGCATTAGCACTGGGCAGAAGCTTGGAGGGATTATCTAATGGGAGAAATACTTCAGAAGGATCTGACACAGAGTTCTTACACAGATAGGTCAGGTTATCAGGGACCTTGTAAAGCCTGTCTGTTTTCTTAGGAGCTGGTGATTGAGAATCAGGTGTAGAAAAGGTTGACTGAAAGCTATCCTGGAAGTCTCAAGCACAGGAGGACTGGGGAAGTTGCAGGGTACCCATCTCCAAGAGGTGTAGTGCCTCTTCTGCACATCCGTATACTCCAGAGAATGGGCAGAGTCACAGTCCTGCTCCTCATCAGAGGAAGTGGAAACCAGAATAGGTTTAGGGTGAGTAGCCTGTGGTAGTGGTGACCAGAAGGAAGGAGGCTTCAAAAACATAATACATTTGAATAGCTCTTGTCCAGCCATTCCTCCTCTCTATCTGCTGACAGACAGGTGACATGAATAGTCTTCTGCTTTTTCTTCTTAGGCATGGCAGCTGCCTGGATGGGATGCAGAGGATCGGAACCATGTCTAATCTCTATAGACAACCTGGGTTCTTCTTTAACTATAATATGAGGGATGCCATGCGGTCCCTCCTGAAATAAGACGCGGTTCCTTGGAAGTATCAGGAGTTTGTAAGGCCACAGGAGCCATGCCAGCCTCCGGCAGGGTCTCGGTAGAAAGCAAATGAGAAGTAGCTTGAAGTACTGGAGGTTCTGAAACCTCAGCGAGTACATCAGAAAGGTTGGACAGCGGATCCACTTGATGCCTCAATTTTTTTCTTTAGCAGCAGAAGGACGTCTGATGAATCAGAGTCAGCTATTATGAATTGGGTCAAATGTTTAAGACATTGGGTGTTGAGAAAATTGTTGAGAGTAGAAAGCCTTGACCTAAGGTTTTTTTTTAAATGAATGACTGACAGAGCAAGAATTGTGAACATGTTCAGGGGCCTAGGCAAAAAAGCCAACTGGTATGCAAGTCCTTTGTAATGAATCTGCCTACTGCACTTGCACTTACCCCTCCCCTAGCTGACATCTACACACTTACCAAAAATTTGAACACAAAAAGGAAGGCTCCCCAATGGGGTATGTATCTAGATAGATGAACAGAGCAAAGTTATCAACAACCAAACAACTAACAGTCCGACGGATGCATGACCTGCATTCGGGCTGGTGGCAAGACAGTCTGAGGATACACGTTCATACGTCCATCTTTATACCTCTACACATATGACCTAAGGTCATGTATCAGATTTATGACTCTGGGAGGGTAAAGCTTTGGTACCCTGGTTGGACACCAGCGATGACAATCAATATGTCATGAATACTGCAACAGTGATTTCAGTCATGACATCAGTGAATGCTGAACATCACTTTTCTCTTTTAAAGGTGTTTTGCAGGGCTTGCAAGGACCTATACTACCAAACGGTCATTCAGTCTTCTTATTCAGGGTCCTGCACTAAGGAGTCTTGGAATTTCAAATAATTACTGAAACTATAGCCGCGGTGATACAGCGGTAGCATTGTTGCCTCACGGCAATAGGTTCTCCTGTTCGATTCCCGGCTGGAGTGCCTTCTGTGTAGAGTCTGCATGCCCTCCCCGTGGTCGAGTGGCCTCTAAAAGACATGCGTGAATGGGCGTGCATTCACTGAAGGTTGGGCGTCGGGCTGGCAACTTGGCACCACAAAAATCAACTGCCAATCATTAGCGGACCAGAGTTCTGCTGTGGCGACCCCTAACCGGGAAAAGCCGAAAAGGCAAACAAACAACTAAATTACTAAGCCACATTTAAAAGAACTAAATGATGACAATGAAATTAAAAATAAAATGTGAAATAATAGGGTAAAAATGAGAAATAAAGTCAGAATGTCTTATACAACAGTAGATATGAAAAAGAGTCATGTGAAAACCCAAGCTGGTGTCCAGTGTGCTCACATCACTGTAATTAAGGTTTGCAGTTGGTACGGCTATAATCATCATAGGAAGAAGGGAACAGCTCTTCATCAAGCTGGAGAATTTGTGCTACAAAATTACTTTTTTTTTTTTTTAAAAAAAAGTTCATATTTAAGAATGTGTGTCAAAACAATCTGCATGTTTTTGAACTGAAATATAAAAATTAAGTTATATACTCAATATAACATTCCATCTGTGTTGTCCATTTTCATTCTTCCTCAGCTGTTGGAGTCAGATCCAATACTCGGATCCAGCTCGGCCGCTTCTTCCAGATCGTAGGATTCTTGAAATTCTGAGCTGCTCCCTTTACCCATAATTCCCCATGTAACTAACATACCTCAGATCTAGTTTGCTGCCCATAGAGCTAATTAAATAGTGGGAACTCGGAAATAAACAGAAGCTGGAGCTCAAACAAGGAACAGAGGTTCCTACAATACTCTTCGATCTCTCCAGAACTAAAATAAGGAGTGGAAAGTTGAGGAAGAATGAAAATGGACGGCACAGGTAGAATGTTGTGCTGAGTGCATAACTTTTTAATCTGATGTTGTCATTTTCATTCATTGCTCAGCTGTTTGGACAAAGTCCCCAGCTACCTAAATTCCAGGAGGACTCTAAGGAAGGATATTCTGGAGAACCACTGAGCCAAAGGCTGCTCTTCCCCTTTAGAACAGATCTAGCTTGTAATTAGCAATACAGATGTGAGGATTAGCCCAAGCTGTAGCTTTAAAAATATCATCCAAGAAATGCATAATAAAAAGCCTGAAGAGGTTGCCTTAGATCTCATAGAGTGGGCTCTAGGTGGTTTTGGTAAAGGTTGACTTACTTTTTTAAAAACAACGGTAATGCAAGCAGTTAATCATTTGGCCAAAGAAACTTTAGACACTGGTTTGCTATATTTAGAATCAGAAAGGGAAATAAACAATTGTTCAGACTTTCTTAAATACTTTGTTCTGTGAAGGTAGAAATGTAGTTGTCTGTGTACATCCAATAAATGTAGTATGTACTCATCTTTGTTAGAGAAATTTGGAAAGAAAACTGGGAGATTAAGGAGCTGATTAATATTAGACTTATAGACCACCTTTGGTAAAAAGAATGGATTAGGCCGTAAAGATACCCTATATCCTTGTGAAAGACTAAATGAGATTTAGAAGACAAAGCTTGAAGTTTGGATACTCTTCTGGCAGATGTAATAGCAACTAAGAAAATAGTTTTCCAAGTCAAAAGTTTTAGGTCAGATTTGGCTGAAGGTTCAAAGGGAGGCTGAGCCAAGGCCTGAAGCACAACATATAAATCTTAAGTATGGGTAGGATCTTTTAATGGGGGTTTAAGTAAAACGTTACTCTTAGAAAAGCTTTGTAAAGTTTAGAGGAAGCTAAGGTAGAATTATTTACGCCCAGATGAAAGTTGGAAATGGCTACTAATTGAACTTTAATAGTTGAGAAACTAGCATCTTCTTTGAAAACTGTAGCCAAGAAGTCAAGGACATTTGAAACCAGTGCTGAAAAGGGATCTAACCTCTTGCTTAGGGCCCAAAAAACAAATCTTCTCCATTTACTCTTTTAAATCTTACTGGTGGAAGCCTTATGGGAGGTTAATAAAATCTGTTGAACAGGAAAGGAGAGCCTAGGCTGTCGAGCAATCAAGGGAAATGGAGAAACCTTGAGGTCAATTTAAGATCTGTAATGTCCAGACGAGTCATGCCTGTCGGATGAGAAAGAAGGTCTGGAGTTGTACCCAGAATCCAGGGTGGGTGCATAAAATGAAGCCAAGTGAAGGGAAACTAAATCTGATGAGGCCAGTAAGGAGCTATTTTTTTATGTACCAGATTACTGAAATATTGTCCATCTGAACTGCAACTACCCCAACTGGGAGAGTGTCTTGAAAGGCCTGCAATGCTAGAGGGACAGCTCTCACTTCCAGGAAATTGATATGTGCCTTGGCCTCTTCGGGGAACCAAGTGCCTTGGACTGTCCTTCCCAAAAAATATCCCCCCACATGAGCTGAGAGGTGTCCATGGGTCAGTGTGGCCTTTGGCTGAGAGAGAACAAGAGGATGGCCTTAGTGTAGCTGAGTGGAGTGGATCCATCACTGAAGGTAATTCATGCATGCTTGAGTGATTTTGATTGGTATGGATAATAGCCGGAGAATGGGCCATTGAGTGGCCAGGGTCCACTGAAGGATTCTCATGTGGAATCTGAATCTTGCCAATGGAACAAGAGTGATTGCTGTTGCCATGGAACCCAAGGCTTGAAGTATCAGTCTGACTGGAAGGAAAGAATTCTGAACTGTCTTCCTGACCTAGAGTTGCATGCTATCTGTTCGAAACAGAGGAGAAGTTATTTTTACGGTGTCTGTTTGAGGCAGAGGTAGGGCAGCTATTTGCATGACTGTATTCAAATGAGCACCGATGAAATACAAACTCCGAGTCAGTGTGAGTTGAGATTTGTTGTAACTGATTGATATTCCTTGATGGGAGCACAGCTGGAGCAAGTAGTCCCTTGTCTGAATTAGCTGATGCCTGGTTGGAATGGCCAGGCGCCGCCTGTCTACATAAGGAAACACTCGGAATCTGAATAGTCTCAAGTGTGCTGTTATGACTGCCATGCACTTGGTGAATACCCTGGGGGCTGTGGTGACACCAAAGGGCAGTGCTCTGAACTGGTAATGATTGGCTCTCATCTGGAACAATAAATATTTTCTGGAGCGCCTGTTCATTTTGATATGATAGTATGTGTCCTAAAGATCTACTGAGCACATCCAATCATTCTTGTGCAGAAATGGCAGAACGGACAGAACAGTGACCATCTGGAACTCTCTGTACTGAACAGACTGATTTAGTTTGCTGAGATCTAAAACTGGTCTCAAGTCCCCTGCCTTTTTGGTGCCAAGAAGATTCTTGAGTAAGTTCTGGATCCTCTCTGCTCTGAGGGCACTTGCTGGATGACTCTTTTTTTCTAGCAGCTTTTTTAATTCTAAAGAAGTTGCTTCATTCTGACTGGGTGGAACATCTTCTTTGGCATTGCTGGGGGAGACTGAAAAATGATATAACCTCTGGATATTATCCTCTGCATCCATGGATCACTTGTGATATTTGGCCAGGCTCTCTAGTTCAGGGACAGACGACCACCGACCGCATCCAGAGATGGACAGTCAGGCTCCATTCAGAAGCACTGGTAGGATCTATCTGAGAAATAATCTCTTGGTCCCTGGTTATGCAGACCACCTCTGCCACAGGGATGGTGTCTTCCATTTGAGTAGCTCCCTCTGCCTCTGGGGTAACTATCTTCATGTGACCCTGGAAAGGACCCTGGGATTTCTTAAACCATATATTCTACCAACTGTTTGGTTTCTAGAAAAAGACCTTTAAGTAGTAGAAAAATGTACACCCACAGCAGACACGGTTTTCCCCTCTTGTTCGCACCTGGAGAGGGTATCTTTTACCTTGGGGCCAAAAAAGCGAGGTTCCATCAAAAGGTGCATTGATGAAAGAAGCTTTAAATGGTTCTGCAAAGTCACACTAGTGCATCCAGGCATGTCTCCTGATGGAAATGCCCAAACTTGCCTCCTGTGAGGTACCTTCTGCAGCAAACGAGATTAACCTCATGGACAAATTAGATACTGACTAAAGGGTAGTCAGCTGCAAGGAAATTCTATTTTCTTCCTCAGAAGACATGGACCCCGACAAAGAGCTGGTAAGCTCCTTGATCAAATCTCTCTGAAGTTTGGTAAAACCTGTCAAGTAGTTCCGTGACCTAAGAGTGAAGGTCGCTGAAGCAAAGACGTGCTTCCCAAACCTGTCCAGTGCCCTAGACTCCCTGTTCGGGGGTTAGAGAGAGAAACTCTGTTCAGGTAGTTCCTTTCTCACGGCTGCCTCAACAACCATGGCATCAAATGGTACTCCTTTACTCCAGTGCAAACAGTCTTTCAGGGGTGCAAGAATTCTATCTGGTCTCTTAAGAATTAGCTTGATTGTGCCCTGTTCCTTCCACAACCAATGAGAGACCAGGTCCACAATCTCATTGGTGGGGGGAGTCACCCAAGGTGGTAGATGGGCCAGACCCGAAAGCCTCCAGAAACAATGAAGGGTTATTGGGAGGCCAACCATCTTCTCTGTTTGAGGAGTTCCAAGATGTCTCCAAAGGCGACATCATCATCAGGTGATCTGGGGGACCCCTCAATGACGGACTCTTGTGGGGAGTCTAACAGCCTCCTCTTCCATGTTCTCTTCAGATGGACTTCCTCGGCGGGATGCTCCTGGGAAGTATCGGAAAAGATAATAATACTCTGATGAGTAGGTTGAAGACTAGTGTGGACTGACTGCCCTGGTGGAAGGTATGTTTGAGGCTCAGGACGCAAAACAGAATGAGACAAGGAAGTCTGAACTGAATTGCACAAGGTCATCTGTTCTCTCGATGGAGGAAAAGGGACAAAAACGAGATTGGAAATGGGGAGGGAATTGGAAAAAACACCACCCATTGCAAAATCAAGGTTACCAAAGGTTCACAAGGGATATGAATGCTGCAGGAATGAGGAAAGAGATGAGATATTAATTACTACAAATAACAGTACCAGTCGGGATACTGAAGAGAATATTGTTAAAGATGGCATTACAAATTCTTACAAAAACTTTAACATATACAGTTATACTGACTTTCCATTGAATATTTCTCACTTTGAACTACTTTCTAAAGGGATGAAATATATCCCTACAATGAATTTTAGATTAGCAGACTGGTTTAGTGACATTAAATTGTACTTCAGGAAAATGAATTTGGCCATCATGTTTAAAGACACCTTAGACAACAAAGCGAATCAAAGAAAGGAGACAAAAACACTGAAAAAGAAAAGTAATTATATGCCCCCCATGCATCCTATTATTTCTACTTATGATAAATCTGTTACCAAATATACCAGTTACAAAATCATTTAAGTTGTAAAATAACTAAATGTAACCTTTCTAAGGAAGAATAAGAAGTTATGTACCTACCATAACGTTCCATGTTAGTTGTCTTCTTCTCGCCTTCTTTCTTGCAGGTTGGGTTCGGAGCCGATCCTCAGCTCTGACTCGGCCATCTACTAAAGCTCGAGAGCTATTTACTGGCTCGAGGCCTCCGCATATCCCACAATGCTTGGCGCTAGACACCCAGATCTCGTTTGGCAGAGCTAACACCATAGAAAATTTTCAAGGACACCTGTCCAAACTATAAGGTTTACCTACAGTAGTAAAACAGAGGAAGGACGTAACCCAGATAAGAATTAGCCAGAGGAAGAAGGCCTCAAAAAGGGACTCTTCTCTGTCTGTCCAGGCTAGGGGGATGGAGGGTGGGATGCAAGAAAGAAGGTGAGAAGAAGACAACTAACATGGTAGGTACATAACTTCTTAATGTTAAGTTGTCTATCTCGCCTTCATTCTTGCTGGTTGGGACAGCCACCCCCAAAATCAGCTCTACTCCTAGAGGCCATATCCAACTTATAATGTGAAATGAAAGTATGAGGAGTGGCCCATGTGGCTGCAGCACAAATAGATTCCATTGGTAGTCTTGCTTGAAAAGCTACCGAAGTAGCTAACGCTCTGGTGGAATGACCTTTAGGTTTAGCAGGGAGTTCTTTATGTCTCAGTTTATAAATCAAAGTAATAATAGAGGACAACCACCTGGATAAGGTTACTTTAGAAACTAGCAGTCCCTGTTTGCCCTCAGCATAGGACAGGAAGAGTTGGTGTGATTTTCTTGTTTGCTTAGTCCTATCCAAATAAAAACGTAATTGCCTATGAACGTCCAGTTGGTGTAACTTTTGTTCAGCTTTGTTCGAATAGTTAGGAAAAAGGACAGGTAGATCAATAGCCTGATTCAGGTTTGTTTCGGAAGATATCTTGGGCAGAAACGAAGGATTAGTCCTGAGTGAAACTCTATCCTTATGAAACACAAGGTAAGGAGGACGAATACAGAGGGCTTGAAGTTCCGAGACTCTCCTAGCTGAGGTGATGGCTACCAAAAAGAGAGTCTTCCAGGATAGTAATTTTAAGGAACAGGAAGCCGCAGGTTCAAAAGGGGGAAGAATCAAGGAAGCTAAAATCAAGTTTAAATCCCACGGAGGCGGGGGATCTCTGACCGGGGGGGCCTAAGCAAAACAGTCCCTTTAAAAAGGCCTTGCAAAGTTTGTGTGACATGATGCTGGTTTCTGACAGGCCAGCATGGAAATTTGCAATAGCAGCTAATTGGATCCTAATGGTGGCAGATGAGGAGCCAGTTTGAAAAAGTTCTGCTAAAAAATCTAAACGTGATGGACAGGGGCTGTAAAGGGATCTATATTCCTAGCCTCTGCCCAGAAAGAGAAACGTTTCCACTTACCAGCATAAGTCTTCATGGTGGTAGATTTGTGTGAAGAAAGGATGATTTCACGCACCGGCTGAGAAATATGTGGAAGCCTGGCTAAGGTTGGAAGTGGAGCAACCAAGCCGTGAGGTTGAGAGACTGAAGGGATCGGTGCAGCCCGCCTGAATGATGGACCAAGATGTCTGGCACTGGGTCCAGATTCCAAGGCTGCTCCAGCAGGTGACGATGCAAGAATGGGAACCAAATTTGTCGAGGCCAGTAAGGGGCAATGAGGATCATCCTGGATCCCAATGCAGTCAATTTCTAAATTAGTTTGGGAATTAGGGGAAAAGGTGGGAATGCATACAGAGGACCCCGGGGCCAATCGTGAACTACAGCGTCTCTGGGGGAGTGGCTGGGAAGGGGGAAGAGAGTGAAGAAATTGTTGCACTTGCTGTTGAGAGGAGTTGTGAAAAGGTCGCAGCAAGGTTGACCCCATCTGTGGAAAATTTTGTCCGCTACTGACTGACTGAGAGACCACTCGTGAGGCATGAGAATAGCTCTGCTTAGCCTGTCCGCTATGACGTTGGTCTTCCCGGGGATGTGTGTTGCTATCAGAAACCGTTGAGAGGAGATCGCCCACTGCCAGAGTCTGAGTGCTTCTCGACATAAGGGATAGGACTTGGTTCTGCCCTGCTTGTTGATGTACCACACTATAGACATATTGTCTGTTTGAATTGCAATAGTCCCGGTGGGTAGAGTCCTGAAGAGCTTGCAACGCTAAAAGCACCGCTCTCATCTCCAAGACATTTATGTGCAGGTGGTACTCTAGAGGTTGCCCAGTGCCCTGGACAGTCCTGCCCTGAAAATGGCCCCCCCCCACCCGATCATGGAGGCATCCGTGGTCACTGTGGCAACAGGAGGAGGAAGAACAAATGGTCTGCCCTGGAGTACTAGAGGGGAGACCATCCACCAAGCCAGGTGGTCTTTGCATGATTGAGTGATTATTATCTTGTGAGACATCGGCAGTTGCTGAAAAGACCATTGGGTAAAAAGCATCCACTGAAGAATCCGCATGTGAAAACAAGCCAGGGGAACTAGTATGATTGCTGCTGCCATGAGACCCAACGTTTTTAGTACAAATTTGACCTGAATCCTTCTGCACTGTAGTAAAACCTGCACATGCCGGCGAATGTCTGACACTCTGTCTAGAGGAAGTTTTGCGGACAGATCTTTTGTATTTAATCTTGCGCCTATAAAGGTTATAGACTGACAAGGCGACAATGCAGATTTTTCTAAATTTATTGAGATACCTAGCTCGGAGCAAGTTTGGATGCTATAATCCCTGGCTCGCAGTAGCTGATGCCTGGTGGAAGCATTAAGGAGCCAGTCATCTAGATATGGAAACACCTGGAATCCTCGCCGTCTCAGGTGAGCCGTAACCACTGCCATGCATTTGGTGAACACCCTGGGGGCTGTGGTGAGACCAAAGGGCAGGGCTCTGAACAGATAGTGACTGGCTCCCAGCCGGAAGCGGAGAAACCTTCTGGAGCGCCTGTCCATTTTGATATGGTAGTATGCATCCAGAAGGTCTATGGAGCACATCCAATTGTCCTGACCCAAAAAGGGTAGAATGGACTGAAGCGTGACCATCCGGAACTTCGTTCTTTGGACAGATTTGTTTAACCTGCTGAGATCCAAAATGGGTCTCCAGTCCCCTGTCTTTTTTGGTACCAAAAAGAACTTGGGAGTAAATTCCGGTTCCTTGCTGGTCTGCTGGGACTGGCTGGATGGCCCTTTTTTCTAGCAGTTTTGAAATTTCTGGCACTGCTTGTTCCCTTAGACAGGGTGGAACATCTGGAAGGGACTTGGTTGTTTGTACAGGGGTGTGGACAAATGGGATTTTGTAACCCTTGGATATGATGGACCGTACCCATTTGTCTTGTGTGAGGAGTTGCCAGGCTTCTGGGTACAGTGACAATCTTCCCCCGACTGCCTCCGAAGGTGGACAGTCGGGCAAGCCCCCCAGGGGTGCTGAAAGGGTTTGTCAGAGAAAGATTCTCTGCTACCCTGATTTTGCAGACCCCCTCTGCCACTCGGGCGGCGTCTATTATTGTTCCCTCCCCTGCCCCTGGAGGGAAACTCGCCACGTGTGTCAGGCACGACTCCCTGGGGTTTCCAAAACCACATTTTCCCACTCTTCTGACCTTTAGGGTATGGTCTAGAGGGAGTAGAAAAACGGACTCCCACGGCAGAGAGAGTCTTGCCTTCATGCTCACACCTGGTAAGGGTATCCTTCTCACCTGTGGTCCAAACAGAGCCGAACCATCGAAGGGGGTATGGTGAAGGATGCCTTAAAGGGGTCAGCAAAGTTACATAACCGCATCCAGGCATGTCTTCTCAAAGCCACACCTGTACCTGCGGCCCTACTCGCCCCATAGGCTGCATAAGAAATAAGCCACATGGAGGAGTTGACGACTGAGTTAAGGGTCGCCAGCTGGGAGTTCATCTTATCTTGAGCCCCCGCAGCTGATGGATCCTGTTAGAAAAATATGTATTAATGTGTGTATTAGCAATATGCTTAGTGCATTTAGAGCTTGAAAAGGGTTAACACATTTATTCTATTTCATACTGCATAAATCTGTACAAACTGCAGTTGCTTTCTGACCTTGTACTGTTAGCTAAAATCTTGCTTGTGCCTTGGAAATTTACTGAGAAGCAGGTGATTTCTGCTTGTGTTAGGAAAATAATGAATAGAACAATACTACTTGTATGAAATTTAGACAAGAAGTTCCGCTGTGCCATGAGAAAATACACAGCTGTAGAAGTTACAGATAATTAGTACAAAGCCTGCTTGAAAATATGAACTGCAATCAGCATTTGCTTGTATCTGTATTAGAAAAGTACCTTGAAAAGTAACTCTGTACAATAGACACTTGTAAATGGATTAATAATCACCAAGGCCAGGTTGTTTTTCTGAAACGTTTCTCACAAATCTAGTCATGTGAGCAGAAATTCTGAAGTAACATCTGCTGAAGAACAATACTGAAAAGTTGTGTTTGATTACGTCAGCTTAGAAGGCCATGTCTTGTAAAATAGTATAAGAGTGAACATACTTCCTGTTAGTAGTTAGACAAATCCTTGTATTTGCATGTTTTTGTCTCCTTGCTGCAAGTAAATTAAAGTGCCTTAACTGAAACTTACGTGTATTGGTCTTTGAAGTTTTTTCCTTTGACAGATCCTGAAGGGTATCACCCAGTTCCTTGAGAAAATCCCTTTGAAGGCGGGTGAAGTGGCACAGATAATTCAGCGACCGCATGGAAAAAGTCGCTGAGGAAAACATCCGGTTCCCGTAGCTGTCCATTGTCCTAGACTCTTTATTAGGTGGATGGACAGGCACCGAAGGGTCAGCCAACTCCTTCTTCATGGCTGCTGCCACCACCATGGCATCGCCGGGTACACCTTTTGTCAAAAATTGTGTTGGGTGGGGCTGTAATGAACTTAGTGGACCTACGGGGAGTTGGTTCCACTGTGTTCGGGGCTGACCACGCCCTTCGAGCCACTACTTCCATGAGCGGGTCGAAGGGTGTTGACACCCAGGAGGTGGAAGGGCGAGAACCAAATGCGTCCAGGTATACCGACTCGTCCTCGGAAGGGTTAAGGGCAGTCCAGTTCCCCCTCTGCTTAAGGATCTTTAGGATGTCTGAAAAAGAGACATCCTCAGAGGGGGATCTTGGGGACCCTTCCGAATCCTCCATGTCGGTATCAGACGTGACTGACTCGGGGGAGTCGACATGTTTCCTCTTACATTTTCTCTTCCGAGGGGGCTCCTCTAAAAGATCAGGGAAGGCCTCGGAAGATATGCCCAATGGGGTGACCTGGAGCATCTGTTCTCCACGCTTGGGGTCAGGAAGGTGGGCAGAGACCGATGCAGGCACCATGGGGGGAGGAGCCGAAGGGGCCAATCGAGGAGCCGACTCAGGAGTCAGCACGCTCCTCATGACCTCGAAGGCGTCCGTATCAGGCAGAGCAGAAGGTCCCCGCTCCGAAGAGACGTGAACCCTTCCCGGCACCGAGAGGGATGGCTCCGGGGCCGAGCTCACCTGTGCCAAAGCCCCGAGAGGGAGAACGGGGTCGGACATGGGTCCGATGCCACTTGCCTCCTCGGAGCCGACGAGGGAGTCCTGGCGCCCAGATCCCTCCAAGGAAGGAACCAATGAAGAGATCGAAGCCGACGAAGGAGCCGAAAGATGTGGTATCGGCTCCAAAGTTTCCAAGATTCAAGCCCCAACCAGCTCCGGCTCCGAACACAAAGGGGGAGTCGGAGGAGGAATTGCTAAAGACAGCCACAGTCTGTTGAGAAGGGCTGGTTAACATCTGGGCCAGGGCCTGCGATTTAAGGAGTCTTCTGACCACCCTCTCCAAGTCATGATCAGATAGTCTAGAGGACCGAGAGGAGTGGGACCTATGGCTTCGTTCAGACTGAAGCAATGGTGACCTTGGAGCCAAACTAACCAATTCTAGGGAAGGGGACCTAGAACGTTTTCGGCCCAAAGATGGTTCCGACACTAAAGTTGGAGCCGATTGAGGGCTAGAGATGTCGGCTCCAGCCAGAACCAAAGAGGAGGAAGATGCTCCACCCGGCGACGGCTCCGAACTGGGAGCAGATGGTTTGGTGGGCTTTGAGGATTTCTCCAACTGAGGCTTCGCCGGGGATCCCTCTGGCTTAAGTAAGCCTCTCAAAATAAGCTTGTTCCTACGCTCCTGCAGGACTCTCGGGCTGAAGGCGTGACAGACCGAGCAGGAGTCCTGCAGGTGTAGGGAACCCAAGCAATACACACAAGAAGTGTGACCGTCTGTCAGAGACATCTTCTGACAGCACGAGTCACACTTCTTGAAGCCTGAAACTTTAGTATCCTTGTACATAGAGGCAAGGGAATACTAGAGAGAGAAAAATTAAACTAGTGCTTAAACAAGGCACACAGAAACACCCACACTAGTTAAGCTAACAATAATAACTACAAAAAACTATCACCACACTTCATAACAACAACAACTATCCTTAATAAAAATATACAAATACTATAAGGCTAAACACTACTTCTATTAAGTACCAAAGAAACTCTCTAACAAAAAAAAAACAAGTTTCCTAGGTGGGATAAACTAGGGGATACACAGTCTAACTACACTAAAAGGGAAGACTATCTAAATATACTAAAAATACAAGGTAAATTTTTAGCTAATAATACAAAAAAAGGGAATAATACGACCTGAGCCAGTAAAGTCGCAACCTCGTAGCTGAAGCAGCAAACGAGATCTGGGTATCTAGCGCCAAGCATTGTGGGGTATGGGGAGGACTCGAGCCAGTAAATAGCTCTCGACCTTTAGTAGATGGCCGAGTTGGAGCCGAGGATCGGCTCCGAACCCAACCAGCAAGAATGAAGGCGAGATAGACAACTTAACATTATAAGGTTTTACAAGATTTGGGGAATGACAGAAATATTTGGGTTATGAAACCCGATAAAGGGCGAGGCATAGTAATATACGACAGTATTGAATATGCTTGCAAAATGCATGATTTACTATACATGACAGGCAATTATGAGATTGTTTCACTGAATAAAATCAATATAGCCTACAGGAGTATAGACATGCATGTGGAAGAATTTTGGATAGACAAGAATTACTCAGGACACCTATAATTACTTGAAGGTTGAATATCCTACACTAGGCATCTCTTGTTGGAATCCCTAAAGTACACAAAAATATTGACAATCCACCTTTCAGACCTATCATCTCTGGCAGTAGATCTAAGACATTTCCTATGGGGGCTGCTATAGACATCCTGCTCAAACATATTTATGAAAAAATTCCGCATTTAGTTAAAAGATTCTTGGGAATTTTTGAAAAATTATCCTGTTAACCTTTGGAAAGATGACCTGTTATTTTGTCACTATAGATGTCATCGATTTGTTCTCTTGTATTCCTAAAGATGAAGGGTTAGAAGCATTTGCCAATAGTATCAGGAAGTATGCTGAATTTGATTGGGATAAAGCTTGTTTGATTTTGGACATGATGTCATTAGTTTTAGAACACAACTACATCTATTATGAGGGAGAATACTTTAAGGCAAACCAAAGGTGTAGCTATGGGAGCAGCTTGTGCTCCCATATTTGCAAATTTGGTTATGCTCGATTGGGAGGAAACCACAGACTTTAAGAGTGACTTTATTAAACATATTAAATATTACTCCTGTTACCTTGATAACATCTATATATTGTGGGATGGTTGTGCAAATACATTAGAAAAATTTCTGGAATATTTAAACCAGAGTAGCGACTATTTGAAGTTTACATCATCTGGTAGCAATGAAGGAATATCGTATTTAGATACATATATTTCAAAAGGGGAAAGAGGTTTCAAATCTCGAATATATAGGAAAAATACTTTTTCCAATAGCTACTTGGAATTTTCCAGAAATACTTTTTCCAATAGCTACTTGGAATTTTCCAGCAACCATCCTAGGAATTTTCTTACCAATATATATAAAGGACAACTTATACCAGCTATAAGAATGACATCATTATATTCAGAGATGTTAGAAGAAGTGTCATTTATTACTTCTTTATTTAGAGACAGAGGTTATGATATAAATATGATGACGAAAGTGAGCAAGTTTGTCATTAAAGAATGGGGAAGCAAATACATCCCCCTATTAGGTTATAATTATTATAACAGGGACAGTACTTGCAACAACCAGGAGAAGCCCACAAAAATCGGCACAAAACTCAGTAGAGCATGTGTTTTAGAGTATGGTTCACATGTTACAAAAATAAAGAAAATAATATAGCAATAACCCACGCCTGGGTGTGGGTAATGCGGGATTTACCCACGGTTGGCGTGGTTTGGTCCCTGAGGGCGAAGCCTGAGGGACCAAACAAAGACAACCGTGGGTAAATCCCGCATTACCCACACCCAGAAGTGGGTTATTGCTATTATACTATGACATTATTTAAGAAAAGAAATAATTAACTTTTCTTAAATAATGGCATTCTATAATGCCTCTCTGCTGCCCTTCCGCAGCTGTCTGGTATCCGTGGCAGTTCTGATGTACTGCGCATGCCTACGCAGTACATCAGAGCTGTGGCCAGCAACAGAAAGCAAGATCTCCGTTGCTTTTACTGTTCGCTATGTTAAATGGGTTTAACATGGCGAGACAGCTTTAAAATAAGCAACGGAGTCCGTTGCTTATTTTAAAGCTGTCTCGCTATGTTAAACCCATTTAACATAGCGAAACAGTAAAAAGCAACGGAGATCTTGCTTTCTCCGTTGCTTTTTTTTTTTTTAACCTGTCTCGCTATGTTAAATGGGTTTAACATAGCGAGACAGCTTTAAAAAAAGCAATGGAGATCTCCGTTGCTTTTTTTAAACCTGTGTCGCTATGTTAAACTCTTTTAACATAAAGAGACAGTGTTTTAAAAGAGACTTATAGTAATGGAAAAAGTCCAGGCGACCGGACCTTTTTCCATTAGTATAAGTCGATTTACAACGTGCACGCTGGCCAATCAGCGTGCACGTTTTGGAATATTAATGGGGGTCATGGTATAATGGTCAATAATTGGAATATCATTTTAGCGGATCAGGATATAGCTAATATATTGGGGACCCAACCTTTATTTGTGAAGAAAATGGGACGTAATATTAAGAACTATCTTGAGAGAGGTCATACAGTCAAGGTTCCCACTAATAGGTACACTAAAAGATGTGGAATTTGCAAGCAATGCCATGCTATATATGAGGAAGGAGGAATTACTTTAGATAATGTGAACAGGACAAACATTAGATTTCAAGAAGGTAATTGCAATTCTAAATTGATTATATATTTAGCTAAATGCACTGTTTGTCCAGGATTTTACACAGGAAAGACAGAGAGGAAGTTTAACAAACGTATTTATGCACACTTGTACAGTATAAGGACCAAGGATGTAAACAATACCTTATACAGGCATGTGAAAAAATGTGGGGATAGACACAATTTTAAATTTGCTATACTGGACAGTGTTCAAATAGATCCGGGGGGGGATTATAAAGGAATGTTATCCTATAAAGAAATTTGGTGTCAACTCTACACTGATGCTTTCACAACACCAGGGCTTAATGATTACATAACCATTAAGCCTTTTTTGACTATTGCTTGCTAGTACACATTTAACATTGTTAAAGAAAGTTAACTGAGGCCAATATACTCAGATGTAATAGTACGATATATTAAACATTTAGACAAAGAAATGAAGTGAATAATTTAATGTTATTCTTTAGTACTAATATTTTTCATTATTTTTACAAAATAGAATTGTTATCAAATAAGGATGGATATTTATGGATGCTGTCTTATCTGTAATAGATATATTAGAAAGAGGTAGTATAAAATCCACAGGAATCACCACACGAGATGAACTCAAGTACACGTAATATCTTCTTTATTGTAATGAAAAACACAAGCGCTTTCACGTAGATATACTACGCTTCTTCAGGTGTATTAAAACCATAAAAACAAGGTTCTTATATATAAAACATTTTGGCGCGCAAGCCAAGAAATTAATCAATGATGATCAATTACTGACTCATCAACAATTTACTCAGTGCGTTTGTTAAAGAAACAGTATGCTGAATTAGAAATGGTTCGTAATACCAATAAAATCAGATAGTTTAACAGGCCATGTCCTTCAAATACAAAACTCAAATAAAATAATTCACATTATACAAAACAACTGTCACGAAAACCTCTCTAAAACAGTAATAACATGACATATGTGCCAAAACCGGAACACGTTCTAAATGTAATTACTAGGATGTCCAAGTCTCCGGCTGATCTCAGCTTAAAGAACATAATTAGCATGATTAATGCAATGCAAGAAGACATCCTGTAATCATATTTATCTCAAATATGTTGAAAAATCCAGTAGGGAAACGACAATATGATTGCCTAAGTCATCATGCTCACCTTAACCTAATATAAAAATGAAAATAAAATAATGATGTATCTCTTGACTATAAGCCTATTCGTGGATATGATTCCCATCATATTAAACATCTATGACGTCCAAGGGTGTCTTACTTTAAAACTTAGGCGAATATTGAAATGCTTATCAAACCTAGCACTACTGTCAAGGTAGAAACTTTAAATAGTAAACAAGCTGCTCGACAGAGAAATCATCTACTGTCGGACCCTTAAGCATGAGTGACAAGCTAATCTGGAAAACGAACCAGCTTATCCCAAACTTAAACAAGACATTTGCCCGAGAAGTATCACCTTTCCAAGCTATTCACATAAATGTTCCTATCCTCGGCTCTTTGTATACATACCAGTCACCAAGGAGGTCCCCGTAATAGAACCAAACAAACCAACAACAACGCGATACTTGAGAACATACCTCCACATGCATTGTACCCTGTAGAATCGTGTCAACTCCTAGACACAAAATTCGAGAGATCAAAAACATCGCTGAACACCAAGTCTGGTGCAACTGCCCACAAAAACAAATAGCGAACTCTCCAAAAGTAAGAGTTGGCGGAATGCCATACAAACTGCATTGCAAAAGCCACATATCTCAATTTCTCCCATGTGGGTCACATGCACAACCAGACACATACATCCAATCCCGAAACCAAACCAAAAAATACAAAAGATAAAGGACTAATACGACTAAAAACAAAGCAAACTACCAAAAATACTATAAAGCGCAGTGTGGAGTTGCGCTTATTAGTGTTATAATATCGAAAATGGCAGGTCTTCACTGGAAATCCTAGGTGTATTTAAGGATCGATGAGAAGACAGTCAAAAGACTACTTGAAAAGCTAATTATTATTAATGATTATAAGTGGGAAACTTAACTACTGGTTATATTAATACTTCAATATAAAAATGACCACTGAATCAACTTAAATTCATATTATATGATATGACCAAGATTTAAACCATAAAGAATGTGTAAAGAATATAGACATATGACTAAAGAAACTAAAAATGTATAATAAATATGAAGATGCCAAACATGCATAAAACATATGAATAGGACAGGACTGATATTGGCCTGTCACTGTATACAAATATAATGAATATAACTAATATGAATAACTAAAAAAATGCATATAAAAGAACATGTTTCTCTAAATAAAACTGGTGATATACTAAATGAGTGAATTGACAAACCCCATAATATTTGACAAAATAAAAGGTGTGGGCCAGCAAGATCAAAAAAAAGAGAACACAAAAGAGAAGATAAACAATAAGGTGGGGTGTGATGTGGAACAAACATCTCAACCCAAAAACCATGAAAATCTATATTAACATCAAGGTTTTCTACTGTTGAGGATAGGTTTAACAGATACAAACTGGTTAATGCCAGGGTAAATGTGAGCTTTCAAAGTGAAAATCCATTTGAGTTCCTTGATGGCTAACTGATTAATGTTATCACCTTCTCTATTATTAGATATCAGCATCTCCAAGACCTTAAAACTAAACGTATGAGTTTTATATTCAACAATATGTTTAGCTAGGGCGTTACTTTCATGCCCTTTCTTAATGTCGTAACAATGATTATAAATCCTGTCACGAAGTCTTCTCTTGGTAAGGCCCACATAGAATACTTCACAGTTGTCACAAGTGGCTAAGTAAATTAAATTAACACTATTACAATCACTGTGAAACCTAAGTACAAAAGTAAAAAACCCTTCAGGATGTTGAAAACTAACGTTCTTGGAAATATACGGGCACATATGGCACCGCCCGCAAGGAAAGGTACCCAGTATGTCACTTATCCCATTGTTATGTTGTGGAATCCTTTCTAGACAAAGTAATTGTTTCAAATTGTGACAGGTTTTATAACTGAATCTGGGATGGTCGCCCACTATCGTTCTAGTAAAGGGATCCATAATCAAAACATTCCAATTCCTAATGATGATTTTATTAAGGTTAACAACATCACTGGTATATTTAGTGACATAACTCAACTTGTCTGTAAAATTCTCTCTATTCTTAGTGTGGGTTTTAAGAATGTTCCTATCAGGATCAACTAAATCTTGTGTAACATTTATTTTCCTGATAACTTCCTGCTTGCATTCAGTAATTAACTTGATAGGATAACCTCTTTCTCTAAACAAGGCTTCTAACTTGTTGAGTTCTAAATGTAAAATATTTCTGTCACTACAAATTCTATATACTCTATGCATTTGACTTGATACGATCCCCTTAAAAGTAAACCTAGGGTGCATACTTTCAAAACGTAACAGAGTATTTCTCCATGTGGGTTTCCTGTATAAAGACGTGTCAATCTTATTGCCAATCAACTCCAATGTCAAGTCTAAATAGTGTATCCGATAAGGAGATGTCTCAGCTGCAAATCTTAAATAAGGGGTGGTAGCATCTAACTCTTTAATAAAGTTCAAACAGTCCAATTCTGTACCTTCCCACAAAAAAAGAACGTCATCCACAAATCTCTTATACATTTTTATTTTACTAAATTCTGCATGTTTAAACAAACAATTAAGCTCCCAGTTGTGGACTACAAGATTAGCATAACTATTCGCACAGGGGGTGCCCATAGCAACCCCCCATTTTTGCAAATAGAGTTGATCCTGATATAAAAAAACATTGTTGTTAAGTATTAACTCAAGTAAATAATTAATCAGGATCTGCCTGTTATTACTATAAGCAGAATTAGTGACTAAAATCTCTCTGATAGCTTGAAGCCCCAGGTCATTAGGAATACAGATGAACAGGTTTTTAACGTCCATGTTCACTAAAAGCAAGTCTGTGTCCACACTATTTAGTTTAAATTCTTTTAGAAATTCTATCAGTTGATATGAATCTCTGAGAATAATGGGGATGTCATCTACCAAGGGTCTTAATAATCCTTCCACAAAAGATGAAATAGTGGAAGTTATCCACCGTTCACTAGAGACTATGGGTCTCATCGGTACAGGATTAATATCTTTGTGTATTTTAGGCAAGCCTTTAATTATGGGGATAGTGGGAAATTCTATCAAAAAATATTCATAAAGCTCACAGCTTATCTGGCCACACATCAGAAGGTCATATAAATCAGTGTGTACTGTTCTAGTGATTTCTTTGACCCTCTCAGTAGTAATCTTTTCATAAACCATATCATCTGTTAATAGCCTATTCATGGTATTATCATAATCTGAAGAGTTCATAATAACCACGGCCCCACCCTTATCAGCTGGCTTAATAGTGATATGCCTGTTATTCTTAAGGGAATGAATAGAGTCTTGTTCAGCTTTAGTAACATTAAAGAAACAACATCTTTTCCTATTGGAAGCAAACCATTCATAAAAGTCCTTCTCACACATTTTGAAGAAACTTTCTACATTGTATGGCAAGAGAGGAACAAAGCTGCTTTTGACTCTAAAGAAATTTTTTAGAGCTTTTGTATCTAAAGCACTATTATTTTTAAATAAAATTTTCAAAGACACATTACGACAAAACAACCTCAAATCAATTAAAACATCATTCAAGAAACTGGTTTGGGAGGGAATAAAATTGAGGCCTTTATCTAATAAAGAAAGATCTGATTCGGACAAGGCATGGTCAGAAATATTATGCACTAAAGAGTTCAGTTTCTTTGTTTCCTTGTGTTTGTGTTTGTGTACTTTTCTTCGGAGCCTTTTCTTTTTCTCGGCCCCCTGCTGTTTGACCGGCCTCTCCATCCTGGTTGTTGCTTGACAGGGACAATATATTAGAAAGAGTTAATGGAGTTTTAACATCAAGGTACATGTTGCTTTAAATTTTAGTATATTTGGCGCCAAAAAGTTTATTTAAAAGCCAACAGTTTTCTGTAATGTTGTTCTGATGAAGCTCGCAATGTTGCGGATGAAAGCACTTAACTAGTTTGATTTTATTTTTACAATAAATCTTTGGTTTTATCACTTTACTCGGTTCATTGGCTATTGTACCAGAGGAAATTTTAATTGAATTTTGCCAGCAGCTCACTACAGTGTAAGAGTTTGGCATTTCAAGACACCGAGGAAAAGGCGCTCTACATTTCTTTTACACTTTCAGTTGTTCTCTGGATGTAGAGAAGACTCTCTCCACTATCTCAAAAGCAGAGCACCTAGGAGAAACAGAAACTGACAGATCCAACAACTGAACTTTTTGGATCATTGGTTCCCGACACTCAGTTGAAGCCCCACCTGAGGAGGGAGTTGGACTCGAGCTATCTAACACCAAGATTAAGAGGGGAAGAGATGGCTACAAAAGCTTCAGAATCGACTCCAGTGCCCTGGAGGCAGTGTTGACATTTTGGCTCTGAGAGTCTTCTGGCTCAGATGTGCTTGGTGCTGTTTGACTCACAGAAACCGTCAGAATTGAAGAAGCAATGATCTTCACATCTGAGGAAGATGCCCCCAAGGATTTCAGACCCGATGGCTCCAAAAGCGAAGGATGGATCAGAGAAGGATATATCAAAGGTGGTGTGACTCTATGGAGGTTCTCAAGACTCGATGGAGTTGGAGCCGAAAGGACTCCCATTTGAATCTGCGTCCTGAGGAACCTCCTCATCATGTCATCCACATCTCATTCAGATAAGCTCCTGGAGGATCGGAGAGACGAAGCTGTTGAATAGGGACTAGAATGTCATCTGAGCAACTGCTCAAGGAATGGAGATTGTAACTTGGAAGAGATAGACTCCAACGACAAAGGGGGAGTATGGATCTGAGGGGATCTTTCAATTTGTGACTTCGGATCTGACTTTTTCAAAAGCTTTGCTGGTAGTTCTGACTAAGCAGCTGAA
The DNA here is from genome assembly GCF_019279795.1 of Protopterus annectens. Lineage (NCBI taxonomy): Eukaryota > Metazoa > Chordata > Ceratodontiformes > Protopteridae > Protopterus > Protopterus annectens. The sequence goes on along the minus strand of NC_056734.1, from coordinate 394,514,004 downwards.
GTCAAAGTTGAGGTGTAAGGATGATCATGAGACCTTTTACGTAACCCCTCTTTCTTGGTAACAGAGTTGCCCTTTTTGTCTATTTTTCATGGATTTGAGCCCCAGCAACTGAGGGAGAGGATTTGGAAGGCAGAAGGCCTCTCAGAATGGGTTTTGCCTATCACTTAAGGCTCAAGAATTAATGTCTGCACAAATATCAAATTCAACATCCAAGTGCTTTGGACCTAAGCAGTATACACACATTCCCTGTGGGCATCACAGTTTGGCCCACAGGAAACACATTTTTTTAAAGATGGAAGGCTTATCTGACATTTTTAACAAATAAGAAAAATAACAATGCAATAAGATAATACAAGGGGAATATTTTTAAAGAGTATGAAAAGACCACCAACAAAGGTATTGAAGAAGTACTAACTTTAGTACAAGAAGTAGAAAGAAAAGATTACCAAAGATGGCAATGTGAAGTACTCAATGAGTATGAGGAAAAGAGCCATTACTTGAAATAAAGAATATAAGGGTAAAAAGGGAGGCATAAATACTGAAGAGAAAGAAAAATAAATAAATCTAGACTCACTTAAGGTGAAAAATAATGACTAAATAACCTTTGTAACACTTGGGAGCTCACAATCTGCTTCTATCCACAATCCCAGAAAATGAGATATGGGATATGTTAGGCATGTGGTAAATTATGGGTAAAGGGAGGAACTCCACAGTTCAAGAATCTTATGATCTAGTACAAGCGGCTGAGTTGGATGCAAATCCAATAGTTGAGGAATAAATAAAAATGACAATATTAGATGAATGGTTTATGGGTACTGAGAAAGTGAAAACAGTTTGTGCTGTGAAATCTGAAAGTACATTTAGATTAGGAAAATAGGTTGCAAAAGTAGAATGTTGGAAACCCATCACCAACACCTTCACATACTGAAAAATGATCTCAACTCTTCCTAGCTATATACCTGTTCTCTATAACCTAACCTCATCCTTCTCCTTATATGATAACTTAACTCCTATGCTTTTTGCTACTGCTGACTGGTATTTTCTCGATAATTATTATTTTTATCACTTGTTGATACTGGCACAATAATGCTGATTACTATATCTCTGTTTATACATTTCTGATTGAATTCATCTGGCAACCAACAAAATTCCTGCTTTTATGTATATATTCTGTATATATTACTGTAATTACTACCTGTAACACTATCTACTTTTGTACCAATTAATGTTTAATGTTTTCTGTATCTATGTTCTTGTCTGAGCTTTTCTCCCCAGGCGTCCACTGAAAATGGGCTCTTTTAGGCTCAGTGGACTTTCCTTGGTAAACAAATGCAATAAATAAAATAAATACTTGCAATTTATGGAGCAAATGTGGGATTTAAACTATATATAGGTACACAGTATAATAATCTAGTCAGAAAATACTTAACAGTGGAGGCTAAATTACTGTGAGCAGAGATCTTTGTAGCCACGTCTACTCTGGTCATTGCAAGAAATAATAGAACTAAAACTGCTGGCATGTGAGTATAAATCCAGGAAATGCAGACTTCATTTTCAGACAACAGTACTTGAAGACATTAGTTCTCCTATTAGCATGAGCTGAACTTGAGTTGAGTGAGTTATTACTAAAATGAATACAGACTGTAAAAAGGTTGCATATGAAAAGAATCATTCACACAGTCCAAGATGCATTTCAAATACTGAGTAAAGCAATATGAGTAAATGCCTTATTTATTACAGGCTTATGAAGCTTTCCAGAAGAATAACAGGTATAAACAGATGTTGTGCCAAGAATACATGCTCTTAGAAAAGTACACGTGGCTCTCAGAAGTAAAGGAGAACAGGAAATAGAGAGTATGGAAACCCTAGATATCATTAGGAAGCAAAAAGTGACAAAAGAATGTTGTGAAAAATACCTGAAGAGAGTGACAAGAGAACACTACTCACTGCATCCAATTGAAGACATGGTCTCGGGAATGGCCAAAGCTAATTTGCTTTCACTTAAATGCCACTGAGTTATGTGTGACAGCTGGTGTAGACAGTTAAGGCTGTGAGCTGCAGCTGCTATGCTACAGAATATGATTTCCTTTGTTGCTTACTGTGTGACCTTGAGCAAGTCACTTAACCAGATATTACTCCTGAAAATGACTGTGTGTCCAATGGGCCTACCTGGTTAACAAATGGGTGTTATTTGGGGGGTGGGTTTGGCGCAATGGTTAAAGATCATATGCAACCATTTTTGCACATTGTCTGTACTCTTTCTCTTTCTTCTGGAATGGTAGGATGGCTTCATGCTCTACAAATCCAATTTACTGGATATACTGATTTTTTTTTCATTTTACTGTTATTTCCTCTTGCAACCTTTGGCAATCCACAGACTTATGAGGGCAGTACTTTGTGTCTTTGCATCATCACACCTGTCACTTTCCTCCACTTCCTCTGTTTGTTAAGTAAGTAAATACTATGTTAATGTTGCATATGGACTGAGTACAGTATGCCCATTTATTAATGGAACAGGTTTTGCATTAGCATGAATTTTCATTGGTTCATAGATTAGTACTAAGCTAACTGCCGTTAAGGTCATTTTAAGCCTAGCCAATTACCCCATGTGAGAATTAAACTCTGCACTTTGTGTCTATAAGGTTAACACCTTAACTGTTATACCAACCTCTCACCACTGAACATTTTTTGCAGGGAGGGCAAGCTCTTAGTACCCCAGATAAGGAAGCAAGCCCCAACAGGTTAACAGTTTCATAGATGAGTACTAGGTTAACTACTGTTGTGGGTAATTTTAAGCCTAATCAACTACCCCATGTGAGAATCAAACCCTGTACCTTGTGTCTGTAAGGTAAACACCTTAACCATTATGCCGACCTCCCTCACGAATGATAAAGTATGAAACTCTAATATCTAGCATTAGTGTCCAACTGTCATCCTTGGTAATGTACTAGAAAATCAAAAGCTTTACAATGGATGGACAGGGTAAAATTAAGAGGCAAAATCGGGGGTGTTCTGCAAAACCATAGACAGATGAAAGGTAAGGTTCAGTGATATTAGGCAAAATCAGAGACAATTAAGAGTTATAGACTTGTGCTGCACATGATGTCCTTGTGTGACAGTGAAAGAGAAGCAGTCTTCACATTTTTCACATAAAAGGAACACAGAATGCATGGAGGTTTGAAGACCAGATTAACCAAAACAGTGCAACTAACCTTAAAATTGAAAATTAGACAAAAAAAAACAAGTAAAACTGTCCCAATCTAAGAATACTCTCTATGTACGCCTTTCTTCCTCTTGCTAACTAGTTAATGGATTATGCTGACCCTGACGTGATGCTAGCATATTAGCAAAGAAGCAGAACTTCCTGTAGACTAATCAATAGGGGTGAAGCATACTATGGCTACAGAGAGCATTTTTTAAAGAGAACTTCCTTAAAATGGAAAGTGAGAATGCAAATGAAAAGACAGAAAGGGATCCAAAGTAACTACTGAGGAAATGCATTTGGAGAACAGATGGGTTATGATTTTGTCCATCTGGACATGATCTTTAAGGTCTTCACCTCACAGACACAAGGTACATGGTTTGATTCTGACCTCAAATTACTGGCTAGGCTTAAAATGGCCCTTTACCACAGTTAGCATACTATTCACTTACGAATCTATGAACCTATGGAGACCCTATGGAGAGTTATCCCAAACTATGTTCCGTCTTCAGTCATATGAGTATCCATTACTGCATTCAGTGTATCAATGAGCTCACACTGCCAGTGTTCCTCTTTTACAATAGCCTTCATCATTGTCAAGCATCATGCTTTTTTTCCAGTGATAAGTCTGATGTATGAAACTTGTCTCATCATGTCAGCTTCCAGGAAATATTGATATTTTATGTCCTTGTTTTATCTCCTCTAATAACTACTGATTTACTTTTCAGATAGCCCATGGTATACGCAGTATTCTTCACCAACACTGTAATTCAAATCCATTAGGTTTCTTCATATCTTCTCCATCTACTGCTCATATCCGTATGACATTATTGAAAATAGCATAGTCTGGATAAACTAAATTTTCATACACAAAGATGCATCACTATACCTGAAGGTCTCATCTAGATCTTCTACATCTGTTCTGTCAAGAGCGTTTCACTGCCTGATTTCTTGACTTCTTCTCATTTCTCTGCTGATTACTGGTTAAAGCTGGATGAAGTTATCTACCCATTCTATTTGCTCTCCATCAAGAACACAGTTGTTGATTTTAACAGCTGTCAGGATCAGTCTTCTTCATTACAAGGTACATTAGAAGGTGCAAATCTTCAAGACTATGTTACTTAATCTTGATAAGCAGATATTTCCAACTGTTTTCACTTTCAGACAATAATATGGTACTGTTAGCACAGCAAACATTTAATTCTTTCAGTTATCACAAACTTACTTCCATCATGCAGTACTGGTTCTATGATTATATATTCTGCATGCAAATTAAATACCTAGGTCAACATATGTACCCTTGTTGAACATGACAAATTCTAAACCATTATGTTTCTAATTTTCCCCAAACTGTTGCTTCTAGACGGATGTTAAGGATAGCTCATCAGACTATTGGGTGTTCTGGTATATCCTTGTTTCTCAGTGTGGCCCAGCATTTGTCATGAATTAAGATGTCACAAGTCATGCTATAATCAATGAAAAACATGAAAATAGTTACTCTTTTCAGGGATGCCTCTTGTTCCTCATTGTTTCTTGAATCCTGCTTGCACTTCTCTTATTTCTTATTCCACGTTTGTTTGCAATCCCCACTAAATAATATTGAAAATAATCTTGCTGACAAGTGGAATCTCAGAGACTGTACAATTTTTCTACAATCAGATTATACCAGTCTTGAAGAAAGGCAAACACAAGTGTTTTAAAGTCAGGCAACCATAATGTTGTCTTCCAACTTTCCTGGAAGAGCCTTTAAAAGCTGAATCTAAATACTGTGCTACTTTGACAATATTCAGTGCAGTTTTCTTTGGTAAAATTTTCAGTACTCCCAACATTTTTTCATCACCACCTGTTCTTGATCACACAGCACATACTGAAATGGTTGTTGGTCTGTCTGACCTTTGCAGTATGATTTTGTGTATTTTTTCCACCTTCTCAGTATCACAATACACAGATCATTCAGCATCTTTTGATGTTGGCCATAACGGTAGTTTGTATTAGTATGGCAATTCAACTGACACCTGGCACTGCTCTCAGCATCACTAATGCATCCAAGCCCTCACAGTACGGTAAGAGAAAAAACAAGCAAATTCTTTTCAGTACTAGATGCAGATTAGGACAGATGAACAAAACTTCAAATTGTCTACATTTAATTCCTTTAATCCTGAAGAACAGGAGATTAATCAAAACATTTGCTTCCTGAGAAATTTTAAGTCAGGAAACCAACTGCATCCTAAGAGCTTTTCTCTTAAATCCTCTACTAAAAACCCACTCCAGTAGATTTATAATATCTGACAAGTGATGTGAATTACAAAAATGAAAATATGATGGCCATTTGGTAGACAACTGGCTATATACTGGTGTTAGTATCAAAGGTCTAACTGCATATGCTGACTTTATATGACAGATTTATGAAAGAAAAAATGTACTTTGCCAAAAAATACTATAGTTGTGACTGAAAAAATGGTTATATGTCAGAAGTATACAAGATAGATTAAGAAGTTATGTACCTACCATAACGTTCCATGTTAGTTGTCTTCTTCTCGCCTTCTTTCTTGCTGGTTGGGTTCAGAGCCGATCCTCGGCTCTGACTCGGCCACCTTCAAAAGCTCGAGAGCTGCTTACTGGCTCGAGGCCCCCCTATATCCCATGATGCCTGGCGCTAGATACCCAGATCTTGTTTGGTAAACCTAACTACAGACATAATAATAACAATTATAATAATAATAACCCAGTAAAATGTAATAGGATGCCTGAACCTACTGGAGAGACTGATAGTGGGAAGTGGAAGCCAGAGAAGACTCAGCCAGTGATAAAAAAACATATGAAACTCTTCTCAGTGTACTAGGATAGGGGGATGGAGGGTGGGGCGCAAGAAAGAAGGGGAGAAGAAGACAACTAACATGGAACGTTATGGTAGGCACATAGCTTCTTAATGTTAAGTTGTCTATCTCGCCTTCATTCTTGCTGGCTGGGACAGCGTCCCTAGCACCTCAATCCTGGGTGGCTCATCGGAACAGACTCTTCAGAACAGTGGAACCAAAATCAGCTCTGCTTCTGGAGGCCACATCCAGTTTATAATGTGGAATGAAGGTATGTGAATTAGCCCATGTAGCTCAGCTCTGCTTCTGGAGGCCACATCCAGTTTATAATGTGGAATGAAGGTATGTGAATTAGCCCATGTAGCTGCCGCACAAATAGTTTCCATTGGTAATCTGGCTTGAAAAGCCACAGAAGTAGCTAGAGCTCTGGAGTCACCTTTGGGATTAGCAGGGAGCTCTTTTTTTCTTAACTGATAAATAAAAGTAATAGTAGAAGTCAACCATCTAGATAAGGTGACTTTTGACACCGGTAAGCCTTGTTTTCCCTCAGCGTAGGACAGGAACAACTGATCTGATTTTCTGGTTTGCTTGGTTCTTTGCAGGTAAAAGCGTAATTGTCTATGAACTTCCAACTGACGTAACTTGTATTCTGCCTTGTTGGAATAATTTGGAAAGAACACAGGTAGTTCAATGGACTGATTCAAATTATAATGTTAGGAAGTCTGGCTAATGTCGGAAGTGGAGAAACCAAGCTGTGAGCTGGAGAGAATGAAGAGATTGGTGCAGCCCACCTGACTGATGGATCAGGTCGTCTGGAATTGGGTCCAGGGCTGCTCCAGAAGGTGATGATGCAGGAAAGGGAACCAAATTTGTCGAGACCAGTAAGGGGCAATGAGGATCATTTTGCAACCCAATGTGGTAGCCTTCTGAATTAGTTTGGGAGACGGAGGAAATGCATAAAGAAGTCCCTGAGGCCAATCGTGAACTAGAGCATCTCTGGGGAAGTGTCCGGGAAGAGGGAGGAGAGGGAGGAACTTGTCGCACTTGCTGTTGAGGGGGGTGGCAAAAAGGTCGCAGCAAGGTTGACCCCATTTGCAGAAGATTTTGTCCGCCACAGTCCGATTGAGAGACCACTCGTGAGGCATGAGAATTGCTCTGCTCAGCCTGTCCGCTATAACATTGGACTTTCCAGGGATGTGCGCTGCTATCAGAAACCGTTGGGAAGAGATCGCCCACTGCCAAAGTCTGAGTGCTTCTTGACATAAGGGATATGACTTGGTTCTGCCCTGTTTGTTGATGTACCATACCACTGACATATTGTCTGTCTGAATTGCAATAGTCCCGGTGGGAAGAGAGTCCTGAAGAGCTTGCAACACTAAAAGCACGGCTCTCATCTCCAAGACATTGATATGCAGATGGTACTCGTGAGGCTGCCAGGTGCCTTGGACTGTTCTGCCCTGAAAATGCCCCCCCCCACACCCGATCAGGGAGGCATCCGTGGTCACCGTAGCTACTGGAGGAGGAAGAACAAATGGTCTGCCCTGGTGTAATGATGGGGAAACCATCTACCAAACAAGTTGGTTTTTGCATGACTGAGTGATCAATATCATGTGAGACAATGGGAGTTGCTGGAAGGACCATTGCGTGAAGAGCATCCACTGAAGAATCCTCATGTGAAAACGTGCAAGGGAGACTAGTATTATAGCCGCTGCCATTAGACCCAATGTTTTTAGGACGAATCTAGCCCAAATTCTTTTGCATCCTAATAAGACCTGGGCATGCTGTTGAATGATTAACACTCTGTCTACTGGGAGAGTGGCTGACATGTCCTTTGTGTTTAAGTTTGCACCTATAAAGGTAATATATTGACAAGGCGACAATGCAGACTTTTCGAAATTTATTGTGATGCCTAGAGTGGAGCACATTCGGATGGTGTAGTCCTCTGGCTTGCAGCAGGTGATGCCTGGTGGTTGCAGTAAGGAGCCAGTCATCTAAATATGGAAACACCTGGAATCCTTGCTGTCTCAAGTGAGCGGTGACTACTGCCAAACATTTGGTGGACACCCTGGGGGCTGTGGTGAGACCAAAGGGCAGAGCTCTGAACTGATAATGACTGGCTCCCAGTCGGAAGCGGAGGAATCTTCTGGAGTGTCTGTGCATTTTGATATGGTAGTACGCGTCCTGAAGATCTATGGAGCACATCCAATTGCCCTGACCCAGAAAGGGTAAAATGGACTGTAGCGTGACCATCCGGAACTTCGTTCTTTGCACAGACCTGTTTAGTCTGCTGAGATCCAGAATGGGTCTCCAGTCCCCTGTCTTTTTTTGGTACCAAAAAGAGCCTTGAGTGAATTCCAGATCATTGTTGGTCTGCTGGGACTGATTGGATGGCTCTTTTCCTTAGCAGTTTTGAAATTTCTTGAACTGCCTGATTCCTTAGATTGGGTGGAACATCTGGAAGGGACTTGTTGGAAAGGAGTGGAGTGTGAAAGAAGGCGATTTTGTAGCCTTCGGATATTATAGAAAGTACCCATTTGTCTTGTGTTATACTTTGCCAGGCTTTTGGGTACAGCGATAATCTTCCCCCCGACTGCCTCCGAAGGTGGACATTCGGGCAGCACTTCAGGGATGCTGGAAGGGCTTGTCAAAGAAGGATTCTCTTTGGCCCTGATTTTGCGGACCCCCTCTGCCCCTAGGGCGGCGTCTATTGTTGTTCCCTCCTCTGCCCCTGGAGGTGAACTCTCCACGTGTGTCAGGCATGGCTCCCTGGGACTTCCGGAACCACATTTTCCCACTCTTCTGACCCTTGGGATACGGTCTTGAAGGAGTGGAAAAATGGACTCCAACGGCAGAGAGAGTCTTGCCTTCCTGATCACACCTGGTAAGGGTATCCTTCACCTGTGGTCCAAACAGAGCAGAACCATCAAAGGGGGTGTTGGTGAAAGACGCCCTGAAGGGTTCCGCAAAGTTGCATAGCCGCATTCAAGCATGTCTCCTCCAAGCCACACCTGTGCCTGTGGCCCTACTCGCTCCATCGGCTGCATAAGAGATGAGCCGCATGGAGGAGTTTACTACAGAATTTAGAGTCGCCAGCTGGGAGGCAATCTTAGCCTAGGCCCCTGCAGCTGATGGATCTTGAAGGGTATCTCCTAACTCTTTAAGGAGATCCCTTTGAAGGTGGGTAAAATGGCACAAATAGTTCAGGGACCTCATGGAAAAGGTCGCTGAGGAAAACATCCGCTTCCCATATCTGTCCATCGTCCTAGACTCCTTGTTAGGTGGATGGAAAGATAAAGAAGTTTCAGCCAACTCTTTTTTAGTGGCTGCTGCTACCACCATGGCATCAACGGGAACACCCTTGGTCAGAAATTGCTTGTCCTGACGGGCAGTGATGAATTTTGTGGGCCTGCGGGGAGTTGGTTCCATTGTGTCTGGAGCTGACCACGCCTTTCGAGCCACCACTGACATCAGTGGATCGAAAGGCAGAGACACCCAGGAGGTGGAGGGTCGGGAACCACACGTCCAGGAATACCGACTCATCCTCGGAAGGGTTAAGGGTAGTCCATTTCCCCCTGTGCCTACGGATTTCAAGGATGTCTGAGAAGGAGACGTCCTCAGAGGGGGATATGGGGAACCTTCCGACTCCTCCAAGTCGGTATCTGAAGTGACAGACTCAGGTGAGTCTACATGCTTCCTCTTGCATTTCCTCTTTCGAGGGGGCTCCTCTGAATGAACGGGGGAGGCCTCGGAAGAGGAAGATACACCCAATGGGGTGCCCTGGAGCGCTTGTTCCCCACACTTGGGACGGCACCATGGAAGAGATCAGAGCTGATGATGGAACCGAAAGGGGAGGTATCGGTGCCGATGGACCCACGGTTCCAGCCACAGCATGCTCCGGCTCCGAACTCAAGGGATGAGTCAAAGGAGGAACTATTTTAGAAACAGGTAGAGCTGAACCCT
>NC_056734.1:394154026-394199026 GCF_019279795.1 Protopterus annectens | reverse complement strand
TTATTGTTAAAGATGTTGAATAGTAGAGTACCAAGGATGGAGCCTTGGGGTATCCCACTTTGGATACAAAGGAAAGGGGAGCAACAGTTAAGCCATCTAACTGATTGTTGTCTCTAGAGAGGTAGCTGGAGAACCATTTGAGAGCAGTGTCAGAGAGGTTGAGATGGTGTAGTTTGGAGAAGAGTATAGAATGAGAAACAGTGTGGAAGGCTTTAGATAGATCGAGCAACAGGCAAGATACAAGTTTGTTGTCGCTCGCCATAGCAAAAGTTTCACAGAAGGAAATAAGGGCAGTGGAGGTGCTGTGTTTAGGGTGAAACGTCTGTTGTCTAGGAGTGAGGAGATTTTCTTGGATAAGATATGTAATTAGCTGAGAGTAGATACATTTTTCAAGGATTTTAGACACAGAAGAGAGGATCTCAATGGGTCTAAAACTGCTAGGTTCAGCTGAATTACCACCCTTGTGTAGAGGTATAGTGTTAAAAGATTTATAGAGGTCAGGGACTATGGATTATTGAATGGATCTATTAATTAAAATAGAGACAGGAAAAGTAATAGAGTCAGCAGCTATTTTAAAGAATTGAGGATAAAGTATGTCAGTAGAGGGAGAGCAGGGTTTAAGTTTAAGGAGTAGTTTTCTGATGTAGGAAACAGAGATAGGTTTTAATGAGAAAGTGTTGGCATTGGCAGTCTGAATGAGAGGGGTAGAGTGGCTTCTGTTACAGGCATCTGTAGTACAAGAGGAGTTATTATGAATGAGCTTGACAATAGTCTCTCTGAAGTATTTGTTAAGAAGTGCTGCAGTCTCTGTTAGAGTATTGTTAGTGAAGGCGTTGGGGGTACTGGGGGTACCAGGATGGAGAATTTTGTTAGTACTCCAAAATCTTTTAGGGTTGGTGTAGTGGTTAGTTTGAGCTTGGGTGTAGTAATTTTTCTTATCATGGTGGATGTTTTTTTTTTGTTGAGATTCCTAGGTTCTCTGTAGTCTTGGAACCTTGAGGGGTAATTTAAATTTTAGCCAGAGTTTCCAAGCCTTATCTCTTTTTGCCATGAGGGAGAGAGTATTTCTAGTGAACCAAGGAGCATAGTTGGATTTGACCATGATTTTTTTAAGGGAGCTAGGGAGGTTCAGGATTTCAAGAAAGATGTGGTTAAATTTAAGTACAGCTTCATTAATGGGCAGAGAGTGCAGGAAAGACCAGTTGATACAGGAAAGATAATTATTCAGAGTATCTGCATTAACGTTGGTGAGTTTTCTACAGTCTCTGTAGAGGTGAGGTCTCTCTAGTTGGGAGGAGTAGCGATAGATGAGCATTGGCATGTGGTCGCTTATACTACTGGAAGGGGTACAGGGATTATGGTACATGTGAGGTTTGTTAGTGAGGATTCAATCTAGAGTGGACTTGGGTATGTTTTTATGTAGGTAGGTGGGGGTGGAGATCAGTTGGGAAAGGCCGTTGAGATTGATGCTGTGTTGGGGGAGTGAATATTTAGGTCATTCCAATCTATGTTAACATCTCCAAATATTAAAGTTTCATAGGCAATATGTTGTGATAACCAAAAAAGTATTTGTTCAAGGATTGGGATGTAGAGGGATGTAATAGCAAATTTCTGTGGGTATTTAAATGACAGTTTAGAATGAGAAGCTCATCAGGTTGAAAGTTTGGGATGGAAACAATAAGGGGAGAGAGATTAAGCTGTTCTGAATAGAATATGGTGGCACCACCACCACCTTTTTTGGAATTCTATCTAGTTGGTACATATTAAATCCTGAAGGTAAGATTTCAGTATCTGAAATGTGGGGTTTAAGGCACATTTCAGACAGGGCTACGATTTGGGGTTTGGTAGACGCTATCCAGGAGTGAAAGTCTATAATTTTATTGACTAAGCTTTGTGTGTTTAATGAGAGGATAGTTAGTTGTTTTGAGGGAGAGGAAGGAATGTTTGGTGATAGTAGAGGGGATGTGGGGGTAGTATTAGTAGACAGGGTGGTCAGGGTTTAGATGAATGTCACTAGAAAGGAGTAAAGAAATGTAGAAGAGGACTGGTTGAGGAGTGTGGAGGTCATAAGTGGAAAGTTTAAGTTTCAGTTTTGGAAAAGTAGAAGTAGTGGAAAGGATGAAGAGTTTGAGGAGACAGATGTAGGAGAACTGGAAGAGTGAGGATGAGATAGTGTAGAAATGATTATTGTTATTTACAGAAGGTATGCAGGTGCTGATGGGAGTTGGTTGAATATGGTTTAAATTACAATAATAGCTAGTGAGGAAGAAGAACATTGGAGCTAGAAGGTATGGAAGGATCATGATTAGTGAACAGCTACCTAATATCAGAAAAGAACTGGATAGTGCAAAAAAATGTGGGAACAGTGCAAAATGGGAAAGGAAGTATTAAGGTTGTACGGGAGGGGGAGTAGTAATGTCAAAGTGTTAAAGTGGGGGGTAGAAAGGTGATAGGCTGGAGTGTGAGGAAGGGATTTGGTTATGTAATGAGGCTTGGGTACAAATCTAGGTATTGCAGGGGAGGGTGAGAATGGGGGTAGGGTAGGGGAGTAGAGTGAGCCCGAGCATAGTGAGGGCGAACAGAGCGGGCTGACCTAGACCAGGTAATGTATGCAAGCAATAAAATAGTCTACAAAAACAGTCAGAGACCTGGGAACAGGAAGATAGGTAAGTAAGGTATGAATAAGTCCAATAGTCAAAAGGAACAGGTAGGAATTAGGAGAAATACAAAAGCCAAAATAAGCAGACAGAAATTAGCAGAATTTAGACTAGGGAGATATTCTACTAGATAGACTTTTAACAAGGAAGGAGCAGTGTAACTAACAATATGGGGAGGGGGGAGTTAAAATAAGCTTATATGCAACCTAGTTTAGACACTATGGCAGGGGAAGAGAGAAAAAAAGTAAGAAGAACTTGTAAGTCATGGGGAGGGAGAAATACAGTGCAGCTGTCGGTAGCGATGCAGAGTTCAACAAAAAAGGCACTTACAAGTATTTGCTTAACAAAGCAATAGCTAGTGCTACTGAAAGGATTAAATGACAAACTTCAGTGGAGTTTAGTTGAAAATAGCCATTGTAAGCACCTGGACAGAAGCAGAGGGGTTGTGAAGGTGATCAACTAGTAGTTCAAAAGTTTTCTTAAGTTTATATTTTTGGAGTGTCCACACATTACACAGACCATCATTCTGTTCTTACATTTTTAAACGCGTTTACTAAACTTTCCTCATCAGTCTACAACTCCCTACCTTGTACACATCAGGAACCTCTTTTTCCACTTTAGGAACTGCTCTACAACATCTTCTAAACCCTATTATATTTAGTTGCTTCCCCACTTGATATCTAACGAGTTGTAATATCATCTTCATAAATAACAATGGCAGTCGTATACCACATCATACTACTTATAAAGTATTAGGTTTCCTCACCCACAATTAATTGATTGTATGCTTCAATTTCAGATGCTGTAGTCCTTGCAACACTAGAAACCTAACAGGTTCATAGGTGTGAAACCTGCTAATGTCCATTGGGACCTCTATATGCCTAGCCATGCACCTCAAATCTGACAAATTCTGATATCCTTGGTAAGTGTAAGCATGGGCATGGGAGATTAAACATTTACAAGCATGGGCCTGGAAGATAAACTCTGGCCTGTGCCCATTAGAGACATAGGTGCCAAACCAGAGATGAATTTTCTGTTCCCCATCCAACTGTCCAAGTAACAACTGAATTTGGTTAGGGAGGAACTCTCCATGTCCTTCCATATCACTGTTGCAGTATTTGGTACATAAGAGATGTCCCTTCCCGGGTAGCCCATCACTCAGCCAGTATAGAAAAGCTTAAAAGATCTTGTTTAACCTGTATGTCACATTTATGCTCCCCCCACTGAATGTAGGGCATAAAAGGGACATAAGGACGCAACTACACAGAACTCCTTTTGCCACCAGTTTGAACACCATTGTTCACAGCTGGTTTGAACATGTTTCTGTTGTACTGAATATTTAGCAACACCAGATAAGTATCCCCTTGGGATTCTTTTTCTTTTTAAATTTACTTTTTTGGTCTTGTATTTTTTTATCACTACCTACAGTTCAAGTCATCCAAGAGGGGAAAATATCAATGTGAGAGGCACATTTCCAATAATGATCATCACAAAATGTGTCTTTTTTGTTTGGGGGCTTCCCACTACTATACCTCTTGTAGTATCTGTAAGGCATTTGTGCCTAAGACACTCAGAAGCCGTTTGTCTTCTCTGTCCATTTATCTTGAAAACCAATGGCTTAGACAGCCCATGGAACCATGGGGGAATCCTTTAACCCCAAGATACTCCAACTAGGTATACAGATGGCCAAGAAGTCTGGGCAGGATTTTGTATCTACCTCTACTGGATACCCTTCTAGAATCAGGTAATAGCTCTACAGGTCGTTCTGTGTTTACGTCAGATTCCTCTGCCGTGTCCCCACCAGAGGCCATGGATCCATCTTTTTACACATCCTTTGAAGCTTTGCAGCCATCTACTCTGCACACTGAGGGGAATCACAGTTGGTTATCTCAGAGTCCTAAAGGAAATCACAGATATTAGTAAGAAAGGAAGTTCCTGGTTCTCTTCTTGAATCTCACCAAATGTCGGAACCTCCGGTATTTGTTAGGGCTGATGTTTTCTCTAATAAAAGACAAAAACCGAAGCATGTTTCCATCTGTTCTACTGATCCTCAAAGGGAACAGCAGGAGTTTACTCAGGGCTTATTCTCTGCCTTAATGGCCTTAAAGCCTCCTCAAGGTGTTTCAGTACCCGCTCCTCATTGGACTTCTACCCCTTCTAAACAGTTTAGAGAACCAGATTCCTTGGATAAGGATTCCCTGCCTGGTGAGCAGTCTTTGTCCTATTATTCACAGATGCCCTCACCTTTGGCGTATGGTTCTGATGAAGAGGAGTCTGTTAACCCAGAGTCTCCTTTTGAGGAATTGTCCTTTGGGGGCACTATTGCTAGGATGATGGAATTCTATAAGTGGGATTCTTCTCAAGTGTACGATATTCAGAGAAGATATTAGAAGTTGCTTCAGGTTGATACTCCTAAACCATCAGCAGTTCCTCCTGTGTTGGCTGCCTTGTTAGATACTTTCATTGCTGCTTCCAAGTTCCCTGATTCTCAGCTTCCTGCTCCTAATAAACCTGATAGGTTCTATAAGATTCCTGAGGATTGTCTATTTTTATTTAAATGTCCTTCTGCTGATCTTGCTGTGGTGTCAATCTCTTCTGACAAATCTTCTAAACTTTTGCCTTCTGATTAGGATGGAAGGACAATAGAGAGGATTGACAAGAAAGTTTACACTGCTTCTACTTTGGCCTTTAGGACAACCGATTACCAGACCAAAATGACCAGGTATGCTCTGGCCTTGACTGCTCAGACTTGTCAGATTATCTCTGCCCTGCCTGATTCTGATGGCAAACCCTCTGCCTTATTTTCTTTTCTGCTTCTCAAGTGGCTCACTACTCTAAGTGTAGCTATGATGCTGCTGACGCCTTTTACATCTTTTGGGTCCATCATGAGACGTAATTCCTGGCTTCGTCTCCAGTCTCTTCTTGAGGACATTAAGGCCAAGTTGTTGGATGCTCTTTTGGATAATATTCATCTCTCTGAGACTGCTGCTGCTGACTTGTTTACATCTCTTCAAGGAAAAAGGCAAAGCCTTGGAAGACCTTAAACATATTTTTGTCATTCCTATTTCTAGGTTCCAGAGAAATTGTCCTTCTAGATCTGCTTTGTTCACAGGCAACCCTGCCAGGCCTCTATGGGCAGGAAGGGTGGGAGGAGGCCCCATCTGCTAAGACTTCTTAGATTTCTGTGTCCCAGAAGCCTCCTTTATCTGATGAGACTGCTTATCTTTGACAAGTCATGCCTCTCCCCCCGCCTTTAGACCAGGTTCCTTTGTCACTTCAGCTCTCCCTTTACTTTCCAAATTGATGTCCGCTCACTTCAGACTATTGGGTTCTTTCCATCATCTGTCAGGGTTATTTCATGGTATGAAAATCTCTCCCCCCTTTTTCTGGGATTCCTCAACCTCCTCTTGTGCAACTTAATTTCTCAGAGGTTCTAGGGTCCCTGTTGAACCAAGGGACCATTCAACATGTTCCCCCTTCCAAAGTGGGACAGGGTTTTTATTCCCGGATGTTTCTGGTATTTTGAATCTCTCCCTGCTCAACACCTTTCTCAAGATCCCTTCTTTTCTGATGCTTCCTCTTCAAACTCTGTTTCCTCTTTTATTACCACAAGCTCTTCCGTTGTCCTTAGATCTGAAAGATCCTTACCTTCATATCCCTATTCACCCTCTCTTCAGGAAGTTTTTACATTTCTCTACATCTTCCTCTCATTTTTATTTCTCTGCTTTGCCCTTTGGCCTCTCTACTGCCCCAAGTGCATTCACAAAATGCCTACTTCCTCTGACTGCCTTCTGCAGGCTACAATGCATTCAGATTGTTCCTTCTCTAGTTGACCTGTTGCATCAACTGCCTTCTCCCAGTCAACTGCTGCAAGATCTGCAGCTCACCATCTCTCTCGCTTGTTCAAAGTCTGGGATTTACTATCAACTTCCAAAAGTCCATCCTGACCCCCTCTCAGGATCATGTGTATCTGGGCTGCAGGATTCAGATGGTACCAATGATGGCCTCTCTTTCACCTCCAAAGATATTGTGGACAGCTTTCTTTCAGTCTTTTCTTCCCTTGACTGCCATGCCAGGCAGGGAGTTTCTTCAGGCCCCGAGATTCATGGCTTCTTCTATTCTGATGTTTTCTCTTGCCAGACTGCATATGCAGAAGCTTCAATGGTACCTCAAGTTGGTTTGGCTGCAGCATCGTCACCCTCTGAATTTCAGTGTAACTCTCCTTCCCCGTCTCAAGAAGGAATTTGAGTGGTGGATTTGAAGTTCGTTCTCCACTCAGGCTGTCCATTTTGGCCTCCATTCCCTTCTCAAGAGCTGTTAGCAGATGGCTTGGACATGGGGTGGGGGGTATCTGTTGGTTACCTGAAAGTTCAGGGTCTTTGGCCTCCCCATCAGAAGTCAGACCATATTAACATCAAAGAGATGAGGGCTATGATTCTGGCCCTTCAGACTTTTCACCCCATGGTCTCTCTGGGCTCCCTTGAACGTGTACACAAACACCACTACAGTGATGTGGTATATCAACAAGACATGGGGGAAAGAAATCTTACCTCCTATACAGTATGGCACTTCAGGTTTGGGAAGTGGCTCTCAGTTAACTCTTCAGACAGTATACATTTTTTAGAGCACAATCTTGTGGCAAACTCACTGAGAAGGTCCAAAACACAGGCTCATGAATGGAAGCTTCACAGAGATGTGTTTCTGGACATTGTTCATCGGTGGGGTATTCCTCAGGTAGATATTTTTGCCTCCTCTCTGAACAGAGAGCTTCCTCTCTTCTGTTCCAGAGTGCCATGCCATCTGGCTTGGAAGTTGGATGTTCTATCCTTTTCATGGAAGGGGAGGTTCCTTTATGATTTTCCTCCTCTTGCTCTGCTTCCGAGAGTCCTGCAGAAGATTCAGCTGGACTCCCCAAAAATCTTGCTAGTGACTCCCTTTTGGCGGAGACAGCACTGATTCCCCCTTTTAATGTATCTGGGCAGGGGCAATCATCACAAGTTATCTAACTGGTTGGATCTCCTCACACAGGACAAAGGTTCTCTCATCCACCCCAACTTGTTCACTCTAACTGACATTGTAGGTGATAGGGATTTGATCCCTTTTAGCCATTTGTTTCCTGAAAATATGCGCAGGGTTTTTACAGTAGGTAAATAACCCCTCAACCAGAAAATCTTTTATGTACAAATGGAAGAGATTTTCCATCTGGTGCCATGCTCGTAACCAGGACCCTTTTTCAGAGGGGGTCCCTCTGGTCCTCTCTTATTTGTGTGAGTTGCTCCAGTCTGACTTGGCATATTCTTCTATGAATCCCCATTTGTCACCCATTTCTGCCTGTCTACACTTGAATCCTCCTTTGACTTCTTGTTTTGAAATCAAGCAATTTCTTAAAGGCTTCCTGCATATCAGACCTCTATGAAAGCCTAGTCCTCCTCTTTTGGGACTTTCATTTTGTTTTGGAAAAACTGACGCGTGCTCCTTTTCAGTCTGCAGATTCTGCTTCTTTAAAAGATTGTACCTGGAAGACTGTTTTGTTGCTGGCTATTACTTCTGCTTGGGGGTTTCTGAGCTCCAGACCCTTATGGCCATTCCTCCATTTTTTTCACAGGGACAGGGTGTCCCTTCATACTAATCCTTCTTTTATGCCCATGGTAGTCAATAAATTGCCCTTGAATCAGTTGGTACAACTCCCTTCCTTTTTCACGTCTCCTCAGTCTGCTACTGAATGGGTCCAGCATAAACCTAGATTTGCACAGACAGCTCAGGTACTACTTGGATAAAACTAAGACTATATGCAAGTCTGATCAGCTTTTTTGTTTCCTTTCATCACAGGTTTTTGGGCTTGGCTGTTTCTAAGCAACCTTCTCCTCCTGGATATCTAAGGCTATTTCCTTTTATTTTTTCATGGCAAATCTCTGCTTCTGCTAGAGCTCATTCCACTACAGCTGTTGCCTCTTCTGGTGCCTTCTTCAAGGGGTTGGACACCAATTCCATCCTTGACACTGCTACTTGGTCTTCTGTGCCTACATTTACGAAGCATTATAAGTTGGATATGGTTTTAAGGGCCACAGCAGATTCTGCTGAAACCATTTTGTGTGGGTTTGTTGAGGGCTCTTCTCAGCCTTCTACCTCCCATTCTGTTTCGTGAGCTTTTTACTCTTCCTTATGTATCGAATACTGCAACAGTGATAAGGGAGGACACAATACGGTTATGTAAAATTTTACCATAACATTAGATGTCCTTCTCGTCTCTACTGCAGTATTCCCTCCAACCCCCTCTTGTTTATTCTGCATTTTTTCTTTCTGGATGTGCATGGACTCCTTTGTCCTACGGCGACTGTTCAGGGCAAATCAGTTCTGAGTAGTTGCATCCATATGTCTCTTTTATGCCCTATGTTCTATGTAAGGAGTATAAATGTGATGTACAGTGCAAACAAGATATACTGGCAGAGCGACGGGCTGCCCGGGAAGGGACATCCTTTATGTACTGAATACTGCAACAGTGAAGAAGAGGACATCTACCATTATGTTAAGATTTTACACAACTGTAGTTTCGCATGGATGGGAAGCCTGTTCCAAAGAAGGGTTAAGTCTCTGAGATACAGCTGCATGCACACACACACGCACACACATATATGTGTGTGTGTGTGTGTGTGTGTGTGTGTGTGTGTATATATATATATATATATATATATATATATATATATATATATATACATAATTTTGTGTGCATTAAGTTGTATGTCATCATGATATTTGTTCTACATCTGCTATATTTTGTACAAACCTATATTTCTAATTTTTTGTGCCTCTGGCTCAGGTCATAGCTGAAATGGGTCCACAGACCACCTCACATATCCAGTTAAATGGAAACTAAAATTAGGTGTGTTGTGCATGTGCGTGCATGTGTACATATAATATTTCTATACATATACATGAATATTTCTGTACATATGCATAAAGAGAGAGAGAAAGACACATATGCAAGCACTCACACACACCAATGCACATATAAAAGGAAGTCACAGCTCATCAAATTGATGAAATGCAACTATAAGACAAAAGGGAGCACTAAATGGACCTAACCCCCCCCCCCCAGAGTACCCTTTGAAGTGCTTCTTCACTAGTACTGCGATAAGGATGTTTGAGGAGGTTTCAATGATATTTCTTAGCAAGCTGTAGTCTGATGGAACTGTAACTCTGTGAAATGATTAACTTGTATAAATATAAATAAAATGCACATGGGGACATTTATGTGTATACAGGTACAAAAATGTCTAAAATATATATATATATATATATATATATAACATTTTTTTTAATGCAAGCGTTAGATACATTTGAACATTTATATTTGCTTTCGTTCAGCAGGTGGCACTGTGAGCAGGCTTTCTACGTTTTGTAGCTGTAGTTTACATTTGTTTCTTTAATTAACTCACTTAAGAGATGTGGGCTTTAATGCTACAAATGTGAACCTGTTCAGTTTTATCAAAAGGAAGTCCTTTTTTATAGCAGAGGGAAACCAGCACGTCATGACGTTTGCTGGTTAATGCGAAAAAAAACTGATATGTGAGCTGTCAACACTGCTCTACATAGAGTGTGGTTGTGCTTTTTTTCAGTTATTCCTCATATCCAAATTTCTCTGTAAGAAGGTCTAAATTTTACAGTAGTTTACATTTATTTAAAGTCAGAAAATTATTCATTATATACTATTGTTTGACTCTTGAAAAGTCATCATCAATAACTAAAATAAGCTGTTAACTCCACAGACCCAGTCTAACAAAACAAATAACCAAAAAGCTCAACACTAGAATTATCGACTCCAAAAAAAAAAAAATGGCATGGGTTATGTGTCAACAATACCAGTGCAGAGCTTTTAATCATAAATAACTGACGAGGATTCTTCACAGGATGCCACCATATATGTCTTCATTAAACAGCTCAAACTAAATAGGCAAGAAGATTATGGTTGAAGAGGCCCATCATATTCAGCCTATAACTCTCTTTGAGATGAGAGCTTGTTACTTCCAGTTAATCAATTTTCAGTCACCTTTTGTGAAAACATTTGCTCGTTACCTTTAACATCTCTTGGGATATACCCATTTCCTTAGTCACTTTGTCCCCATTTCTATTCAAAAAGAATGCCACCCTCCTCCCAAGCTGCACACTTTTCAGTGAGCTGACTGTAACTCTTTCAGCTACTGCTCACCTTTAAATGGTTGAAGACATTCATCGTAACACATTTGAAATGTTTTATCAAGAAGATGCCCACATCATAAGGTTTCTATCAGAGTGGCTTACAAGCATGTATACTTGTGATTTTATTGAACTTCTTCAACAAGTAGTCAGTGTGTACTTTGAAGTGAAACTTCACAAAGTGAACCCTGCACTCCAGATGATAATTAACCAGGTTACTTGCATACCATATGGGGTCACGTGACTGAAGATATCTCTGCTTAATCCATTGAAAGGCAGCATCTTAAAAGTCTCAATTTCTCTACTAAGAACGGGGGTCAAGGAGTCAATTTTGGCAGTTAAACTTGTGGGTTTTCTGCTGGTGGGGAGAGATGGCTTGGTCTTAAAGGAATAATTCCTGTGGTATTGCTCATCTGCTTTCCCAACTTGCTGTCATCAGCAAATAAACCGGTACAGTTTTCAAAACACAGCAAACTCGATACAGCAATTTGCACAAGACATCTCCTTAGGGAGGAAAAATGAAAATTTTAACAACAAAACATTAATATATTATAACAGAAATATTATAAAACAAATATACATTTCTAAAAGAATAATAGAAATATTTACAATGCCGTCTACTTTATAAACAGAAAAAGAAATGTGATGAGTAGTTGTTAGTTAAAGCCTGTTTATCCAACAGTTCTTTGAATTTCAACCTTATATTACATGAAGAGGTGATTCTAGACATTCTTGTCTTGATTGTGATAAGTTCAAGATGACAGACTTTAGAAACCAAGTATACCAATTCCTTCATAGTAGGAATCGTTTGATTCTTCCATTTCTTGGTCATGACTTTTCTTGTTAATGGTAAGATACTCCATAAAAGAAGGTATTTTATTTTCGTGACACAAGTGGGAATAGGTGTTATTAAATAAAATATGAGATTTGGTCAGCATACATTTATCATTAAAATAGACTGTAAGAAAGAATTCATATTATACCATGACCCCCCATTATTATTCCAAAACGTGCACGCTGATTGGCCAGCGTGCCCGTTGTAAATCGAGTTATACCAATGGAAAAAGGTCCGGTCGCCCGGACTTTTTTCCATTAGTATAACTCGGTTTTTAAAACACTGTCTCGCTATGTTAAATGGGTTTAACATAGCGAGACAGCTTTAAAATAAGCAACGGAGATCTCCGTTGCTTATTTTAAAGCTGTCTCGCTATGTTAAACCCATTTAACATAGCGAGACAGTGTTTTAAAAAGCAACGGAGAAAGCAAGATCTCCGTTGCTTTTTTAGTGTTTCGCTATGTTAAATGAGTTTAACATAGCGAGACAGTTTTAAAATAAGCAACGGACATCTCCGTTGCTTATTTTAAAGCTGTCCAACTATGTTAAACCCATTTAACATAGCGAAACACTAAAAAAAAAAGCAACGGAGATCTTGCTTTCTCCGTTTTACAACTCTGATGTACTGCGCAGGCGCGCAGTACATCAGAACTGCCGCGGATGCCAGACATCTGCGGAAGGGCAGCAAACAGGCATTATACTATGCCATTATTTAAGAAAAGTAATAGTTTCTTTTCTTAAATAATGTCATGGTATAATAGCAATAACCCACTTCTGGGTGTGGGTAATGCTGTATTTACCCACGGTTGGCTTTGTTTGGTCCCGAGGGCGAAACCACGCCAACCGTGGGTAAATCCAGCATTACCCACACCCAGGCGTGGGTTATTGCTATATTATCCCAACATGTTTCAAGTTTTATACAATCATAAAACATATTCTGTCAGTCAGCTTTAACATTTAGTTTACATCTTCAGCATCCTATGTCTGTTATACATCAACTCAACTTTATGTGGTGTGATAAAGGTTCTGTGTAAAAACTTCCAATAGAATATCCTCCACCTTAGTGATGAAGCAGTTTGTTTTGAAGACTGGAGTATTAGTTTTTTATCATCTTCACTTGGGAGGTTTATTAACAAGTCTAAAATAATCCCAATAGCTTTCTCTGTGGCATACTGTTGATTTCTTATGTACCTTATATATTTTACATAGAAGTCCCTTTCCAGTTATATTCTGGTGCATTAGAATAATGAGTAAATCAATTAATGCGGGGAAATTTTTCTAACTATTGGTTAAATTAGATTTATCTTATGTTCAACTGTGTACAATTTTGAATTTCTAACCATATGTCTTTGCTTAACTTATTTTGAATAGGTTTTCTTAATTTAACACTTTATTATTGATTTCTCTACAGCCTTTGGAATGAGGAAATAAATGATGCATCTGGCTCACACAGTGACTCCATATCAGACCCCATGCCATTAACTTAAGGAATCCATCCAATCAGTTTTGCATCTGACAAGCAGACTCCACATATAACACATTCCAGCTAATCAAACCAGACAATGTCTTGCTGTGAGGTGACAATGATATTCACTGTACCAACATTATCATTAGAAATTGAGTTTCCTCAAAGTATCCATTCCTTAACCAATCTCTCAAGCACATATATGTACCAATTACTTCAGAGCACTGTCTTGTTAAGTAGCTTGCTCAAAAACGCACAGCAGGAAAATGGAGGAAGAGGGAAACAAACCTACTATGATAGAAAGCAGCTTAATACCCCACTGCCTTAATCTTCTGCATGAATTGCCAGATTAATCCTCTGCACTAACTGCCAAATATCACTGCAAATAACATTTAAATGATGCATGCTTTTCAAATGAGTGAATAAATGAATACTATACATGCCACAGTGGTACAGCGGTAGCGTTGTTGCCTCACAGCAAGAGGTTCTCCTGTTCGATTCATGGCTGGAGCGCCTTCTGTGTGGAGTCTGCATGTCCTCCCCATGGTCGAGTGGCCTCCGAAAGACATATGCGTGAATGGGCTTGTCTTCGCTGAAGGTTGCACGTCGGGCAGGCAACTCAGCACCATAAAAAATCTACTGCCAATCATTAGCGGACTGGAGTTCCGCTGTGGTGACCACTAACCGGGAAAAGCCAAAAAGACAAACAATAACAACACTAACATCTAAATGAATACTCACACTTAGGTTGCTTGGCGGTGTACAGCAGTAGCATTATATTAAAGCAAATTTAATTTTTAAAACATAAGTATGCACAGTCATTTGTACTGCTTTTAGGAAAATAATTACATTACCTTATTTGGGCACTACCTTGCTGGACTTAAATCCCTACCCCCACACACACACACAGAAAGAAAAGCATCATCTAAAATGAAAGAAAACAGTAAATGTAGGGTCTGGGACTATAAGCAGAGAAAGACTGTTAGGTGGTTAGAGTCAGTAGCTACCATGCTTTGGCACCATGTACAAGTAATTTGCATTCATCAAAAACTGCTTAAGAAAACCAACAGTCTTGTGAAAAGTGCTATTTGGACTTACAATCCTGAAATAGGCAGAAACTCTGCTAGTGCCAGGACAAGATATTAGAATTCATGTCATAGTCAAAAGCCTTTCCAAAGCAAACTTCAAACTACTTGCATCCAAAGTGGAAAGCTTCACTATTCCCTTGCAGAAGGATAATGATATCCAGGGTGCAGAATCCTACATTGGCACTCTATATGCATCTTCAGGATTGCATGGACCGTGCTATCCCAAATAAAACCAAGACTCCTTCCTCAAGCAAGAAGAAACCAGTCTGGTGGAACCCGGCCATAAGCAAACTTTACAATAAAAGGAGGAGACTTATACAAAAAAAGGCCAAATCTCAAATAGAAAAATCATCCCTGATCAGCATTAGTAAGAAATTGAGGGCCCTCATCAAGTCAACTAAAGCTAATTTTGAAAAGAAAGTTGCCAAGGATAACCATAAGGCCTTCTACGGCTACGTCAAAAACCTAAATGGCAACACTCAGGTCTGTTCTGAGCTAGTACAAAATGGAACAAAATACACTGACCCTTCTGACATTGCTAACCAGGTTCAGTGCAAATCCCCCCCCCCACCACCACCACCACCTACAGGGCCTATTATCATTCCAGGGGATTGTGCAAGTCCAATTATTACTGATACGTTGGTTAACAAGGCTCTATCTAAAGCTAAAAACACTGCCTCCATGGGACCAGATGGTGTCCCAGGCTGTGTCATACGCGAGCTCCAAAAGGAATTACCCCCGCATCTTAATACCCTGTTTAGTCTCAGCCTCTCCACAGGATATGTGCCCATAGAATGGCGCACGGCAACGGTGGTCTTGCTACACAAGGGTGGGGCCACAACTGACCCTAGGAACTACCGACCAATAAGCCTGATCAGTCTGATCTGTAAGGCTATGGAGCGAATCATTATGGAACTCATAAATGGAGAGATTGGGAACCTCCAGTCGCTGGACCCCACACAGTTCGGCTTCGTCAAGGGCAGATCATGCCTTCTGAAGCTGGTGGATTTCTTTGAGACAGTTACTCAGGCTATAGATAAGGGAAAGGAGGTACACACGGCTTACCTTGACCTTGCTAAAGCATTTGACACCATTCCCCATTCAGGTATTATTGATAAGCTCACCAGCCTGGGCATAAACCCTTACGTCACAAGATGGATCTCAAACTGGCTCTCAGACAGATCCCATAAAGTAAGAGTAGCGGGATCTATGTCCGAATCCAGACCAGTAACAAGTGGTGTGCCTCAGGGCTCTGTCCTGGGGCCCCTCCTGTTTGGCATATACTTTTCAGAAGTACAGGCAAGCACGGAAGGGCTGTGGCTGACTAAGTTTGCGGATGACTGCAAACTGGGTGCTATAACAGAGTGTCCGGCCGATGTGGAGATCCTCCAGAAGGGCCTAAATGAGATTGATGCATGGTGTCAAAGCCATGGTCTCAAGCTAAATGCAAAAAAATGCATAGTAATCCCCTTTGGAAAAAACAGAGTACCCGCAAACTACAACATAAGAGGTAATCCCCTGAAATCTGAAGAAGAAATAAGGGCTCTAGGGACCCAAGTAGATAGTCAGCTTTCCTTTGATAACCATGTTGCCAAAGTGGTTAGAAAATCCTTCTGTGTGACCCATCTGATCACAAAAGGGTTCGCATCAAGATCTAAGGATGTGATGGTGCCCCTCTACTCTTCCCTCATCAGACCCATTATTGAGTACAATGTACCAATTGAAATGTACCTGCCTAGACATCTCCAGCAGCTGGAGAGACCACAGAGGTACCTAACCAAGAGGATTACTGGCCTCAAACAGTTGTCCTATGCAGCACGATTGAAAAAGCTAAGACTGTTCTCTGTTGCATACCGCTTTCTCAGAGGCGATCTCTGTCTAACGTACAGAGCCATGTCCAGCCCAGAATTGTTGAACATGCTCCATCTTAGCAAAACCAAATATACTCAAGCTACACTCTCTAGGGATATAAACCTCAACACAACAATGAATAGAACATGCTGGAGGGATAGATTCCCTTCACAGAGACTTCCCTTACTATGGAACAGGGTCCTGATCTACATAAGACAGAGCCCCTCACTATCATTCTTCAAGAGGAACCTTGATGAGTGGTTGGGTAACAGAAAGTTCACACCGGGGATCACACCAACAGCACTACTAGATAAGGGGCCAAGGGTACTAGCTGCTAGTACAAGGGTCTAGGGAACTACTAAAGGGGCGGTGAATACTGCACAACGTGGCTGGGCTAATATATGCCTTCGGGCAGATAGCCCAGTACCAACCTATGTCTATGGTATCTCTTTAAACTCAGTCTGAATTCTCCTTGCGCTTGTCTATAGCTCCTTGTATATTTGATTCTACAAACTGCATTTTATTTACTTCAGGTAAAAAATTTTATTCAGTTTTAAACGCTTGTGACTGTTGGTTTATTTTTATCTAACTGTTATGAGTAGTTAAACTGGTAATATCAACTGCTATAACAGCAATAATTACAAACTAATGACTTTAGTATTAATTCAGCTCTTGGTGTGTAAGAGTGGTCTACTTTATGGCACTGTTGCCATGAAGACAGGGAAGGGGTGTTGCTACAGGAAAGATATTACTAACCCCAATGAAAATTGTGTGTGTGTATACTTGTGTGCAAAATAATTTTGCCAAGATTAAGCTGCACTTGGAATGTGCAAAATAATTTTGTTAAGATTCAATTGCACTTGGACCCAGAATAAAATGGGTGATTATCCAGGATAGCCAATGATGATAATTCTGAACTGCAGCTGCACAGTGCAAAGCTTTTCTGAGTGTGGTAGATGTCTATTAATGTAGGAGGCAATACATATTTGCTGTATGCTCTTAAGGCTACTTGTTCTTTGCATATTATTTGATGGTCATCAATAAGGACCGTACAACTGCAGCCCTTGATATCAGATATTTAGTGGCAATGAGTAGGACCTATACTCCCATTCAACACACATTACCTGATGCTAACAGTGCAGATTTGAAACCCACATCTTTCCATATTGTGTGGTTTGCAGTGGTGGTGGTGTTATGAACAAAATCAGTTTAGTCACTATAAGGTGTGTGAACCATTGTGGTAACAAGGTAAATATATTAGGATACCCTACACAGGGTTCCTATTATGTTATCGAAGTTCTGAAACTTCGAACACCATAAGGTCAAACCTGTATGTTCGAAGTGTCAGAACTTCGATAACGGTTAAAAAAAAACTAAAAACAAAAAACAAAGAATTTGCACTGTAATGCGATCTCAGAGTTGGTATATGTAAAGAATGGGGGGGGTGCGGGGTGCAGGGAGGCTCACCCCCTGCTTGCAACAGTTAGGTAGGCTTTATCTTTTGTATTTTTTTTATTTTTTTTACGTTCAAATTCTTGAAACTTCAAACATCTGAGTTTGATGTTGTCAGGTTTCAAGGATTTGACAACTTTAATAGGAACACCCCTACACAGCAAGCAATTTTTTTAGGTACAGTAGTTAGGAAATAGACAAAAATGAGCTCTGTGAAGGATATTTAAAAGTTAGTGTTCTAGCTAAACAAAAAGTGCAACGCAAAGGGAATTTCATTTGTCTGCATTTTCAAAGATGACATGATAGCTTTCTAAACTGCTGCAAAGACTCAGTGACACAGCCCACTAAAACTGAAACTGGAGACAATTTGGTAGCAATTGTGGGGTGCAGCATGCATCAAAACAACTCAATCCATCCCTAGATGATATTAAAATGCAAACGCAAAGACAGAAAAAGCAGATAGAAACAGGGCAACAAGAGAGGCAGAATGAAAAGAAAGAGGCAAAGGCTGCACAGGATTGCAAGATCATGTTAGTGATTTCTTTGCAGAAATAAGCATGTTCTTTCACACATAAGTGTACATCAAGCTATTAATTTCCAAATGTTAGAAGACCTTATGATAAGGAAGCAAACAATACCTTTCACTGAGGACATGTGATCCTGGTTAAGAGATGGTGAGTGTGACACACACACACACAAATGATATACTTATTTCTTAACCTAGACATATGATATGTAGAAAAATGCTCCTTTTCTCAATGTTTTATTTAGCTTTAGTTGCAGATTTTCTCACCATATGTTAGTGTGTAAACTGTGTACTCCAGGCATATAAATACGCCACCCGTCAGCAGCCAACAGTGTATACAGCAAAAGTCACTTATCCATCTACGCAGTTTAAAATTATTAACTCCACTATTTTCTTTCTAAGCAGCCTTTGAAAACTATTTTCAACATACAGCTACAAAACTGAATGTCTAAGAAATGAAAAAAGGAGTTACAGACTTGACAATGTTAACTAACTGAAGAAATCCCAGGCTTGAATAGCTAACCCTGTAACGTAATGAAACAGTAGTAGACCAAAGAACTGAGGAGCTAGTACATGCACCCTCATTACAAAATGAATAAGGTAGACAGGATGCTCTTCTTTGATGGCAAGCTTAGTAAAAACTGTCGATCAAGACTGGACTTTTACTGGGACCAGTATATCTCATTCACGTATGCAGCAATGACACAACACAAAACATGCAAAGCTGTGAGCATGCTGCACAGAATAACATCACTGCATGCTTTGTCCTTCAAATCAAATATGGAAGCAGGGAAATATGTCTTCTGCTTCCTGACAATACATGAATGTGCAAGTACCTATGAGACATTCTGGTCTATTAGGGGACTCAGCTCCATACAATGTCAAGAATGACAAGATGAGGATGTGGAACATAAAACCAGAGTTCTAGGGTCCAATGGCCAGAACACAGAAATGAGCAAAAACATGGAAGTAAAAAAATGAAAGTTTGCATGAATTAGGATAGTAAAGTTCTCCAATGCAAGCAACTAAGCAAAAAGCCCCGTCAAGCTAACATGAGCAACTTCTATCCCTGGATCACTGAAGAGTGGACAAAAGGAATGCAGTGAAATAAATCATCTGGTATGTAAATAAGGCCATTGGCAATCTCCTCCATAGTAAGAAATCTAAAGACTGTAGTGGTGAGATATGAGAAAGTTTGATATCTAAAGGATTGCTCATCTTGTAAGAAAGAAATATATCACAGTCATCAACATGGCATTTAACAAGAAGTCATTGAGAAATGGCTTGGCACAGGATACAGAGTAGTAACTAGTAATTTTTTGCATTTTTGTACTACTTGTCAAACTGCAACTACATAGTAAGGCCATTATTTGCAGGCAGCTTCAAAACTGTTGCAGTTTACTGTTTGAGTAGGTTAGTCTCCAACATTAACCTACTGCAGTATAGCTCTAGTTCAATGCCTAACAAAAGACAGGTTTATGTGGTACGTGTGGGTCATGACACAGGCTCTGCCAATAAAGGCAGTCTGCATAGACAGCTCCTCTCTAGTTACATGAAACTACTGAATATAACACAAAAATTCCAGCATGAAAGCAGAATCATGGAAATTTCAACTAAGGAAGGTATAAATTACATAACAACAAAGGATAACACACTTGTTAAATTAAAACAGTGAAACAAATTCTCAAAGTAGTAAATAGAGTGGCATAGCATACATGTTTTTTAAAGGATACGATATCCCAGAAACAATCACAAATAATGCTAATAGAAGTTGTGACTAAAGGGGGGTACAAAGGCTTTGTCAGCATGTATGGAGATCAACAGTTTCTATGGAGCAGGAAATCACAAATTTAAAAATGGAAGTTAGACTCCATAAATTACATCTAAAAAAAACTCTGCAAGCTTTCTCTATGTTGGAGTAGCTGACAGACAGTGTCCTAAGGACAGTCTACTTGAGCATCAATAAGTGTCTACAAATCTCTCACTATGAACATTTAGCCAAGTATAGAATACATTGGGCTGGAGAGCGCATGCTGCAAGATGCAAATTCCAGATGCATGTCTTGTAGCAATTATTCACAGCTAATAAAAATGGCGAATTAGTTCAAAACCCCAAAGTGCAGTTTGAAGCTATTTGGCTGTTAAACTAAAATTTTGAACTACTATACTTTCAATAAGTCAAATACAACCCAATGTCTGATGACCTCTGGCAAACTGGATTACAATCAGGACTCCCCTTCTCTGCCATATTGTCACTTTGGTAGAAAGGTCACAAGGTACTGCTCAACTTGTTAGAAAAATTAAAAATTTTCCTCAACACAACAGTGGAAGATACTAAGATGTCCAAGGTCAAGCTACAAATCATCACAGGAGAAGGTGGATCCATAGAGTGGCCAAAGAATGAGAAAACTGTCAAGCAAACATTTTAATGCAAAGCGAAAAAGAAAACAAAAGGTGAACAGAAAGCAGGATCCACCTGTGAAGCCGGGTTAACACCAATCTAAAAAGAGGGTCTATAGAAATGTGTTGATGCCAGCTGAAAAATGAGAACAAATTGTCCTTGCTATGTTTCTTCTGTTTATGTCATGCTGCTCTGCAGTGTATATTCTCATGGTAAAAAGTAGTCGCTTTTTTGTCCAGATTTCAAAGGGCAGTCTGATGTGCTGATCCTCCAGAAGTTATAGTACCTTCTTCTTGTAAGAGCAGCAGAATGCAATGGCTATTGAACTTTTAAGACCCAACTAGGATTTGATTCAAAAATAGATATGGATGCATTTTGACAAACCCTGCTATCTGTAATGCTGGACAAGAAAAGCTTAATTATGATCAGTTTTCTCAGCAACAGTAATGTCAGGGACACTGGAACTGGCAAAAGATTTTATGACTTATTACTGTGTGATATAGCATCTAAAAGTACTAGGTACTTTGACTGTTGACAATTGCCTGTGAAATCACCCCATCAGTGAGAACTAGATATTTATTTTGAGGAACAGTGCTCCTGCAGTAAGCTAACTAGGGAACTTTATTATGTAGACTTTTTTTTCTGCACATCCTCTCTGTGTTTATTTTGTTTTCTGTTGATTTTCCTTGTGTGCTAAACTGCATACATTTTATTCTGTATTTTCACTATTTTCTTTACTATTTAAGGAAAATTCTTTCATTTGCCTTGAAAATTGTATTTATTTTAAGTGTATTAAAGCACTGTTGTTTAGCTGAGAAAAGGGTAACCATTACATACACTGTGGAGTAGTAAACTGTCAGCTACCATTAAAAGAGATTTTAGTTAGAGATATGAGAGCATACACAACTGAAAGTCTCAGACTTTTTCCAGAGTGTTGGCAGTATAACCAGACCAAAATGAAAGCTGTGAGGAGCTGGAGAATTCTGCCAGCCTTCCCTGGAATGCATGTGTGTGTGTGAAAAAATAATACTTCTGTGTGAAAGACAGTTAATACAAATAAAGGGTGAGCTGGAAGACATCAGATCAGAGAGACAGTGGTGAGTCTCTGTTAATGAACAGCATGCACTTCAATTTTGGTGTGAAGGTTTAAAGACCATATCTAGTACAGCAATGCATATTCCATTTACGCTTGTGAAGCAAGGCTGTACTTTGTTCTTAATCACTGAAACAGACTCGTGCACCTTCTTGTTACCACGTCATCCTTTGTACGAACAGTGGTGTCACCTATCCTTCACATCACTAATCATGAAGTCAACAGGCAGAAGACAAGACAAAGGAACAGCAGGGGGTGCACACAGTAGCAAATTAGAGATAATGAACTCAGCCTAGTAAGGAATAGCAGATATAAAATTTGCAAGGAAGCCCCATGAAGCAGGTGGAGACTATCCTAGAGGAGCAATTACTGCTTCAATAAAATCTTGCCTAATGCAGTTAAAGCATGGAACTTGCCTTCACAAGCAATAACAAGGAAAAGAGATGGTTAAACATGGACTACTGCATGTCACCAGGCACTGGCTGATAGTTAAACAAAAATAAGAGGCTCAGACATAGTTTGTAGCCTTGCTTGAACAGAAATCTTCCCAAAGATCTGTACCAAATAGATGTATACTCCTAAGAAAAAGTTCAGGATATTTTGAACATCAACCTGACAACTTAATTAGGCTGGTACACACCTATATTGGAGTATTTTGGTAAGTCTATACAGTGGAGGTAGCATACTTGCACTTGGACCATGAAAAAGACAGAGACCAACACATTGAAGGTCACATTTCTACCTTAAAGATGACATATATATGTCTTATGCATTCTGTGTTTTGAACCACACTTTTCAAAAGTTTAATATGGAAAATGGCACTGTTTAGAGGAGTGGTTAAGCAGAAATTGGAACAATTAAAGATTGCGTAACTGCATTGGTACAATGAAGCAAAACAAAAAAAATAAATAAATAAATTTGACAGGTGTCCATGGAAAATAGTATTTAGGCTGGGAATTAGTTTAAAGTAAAGTTGTACAGAGATGCCCTCAGCAAATACAGGACAGTAGAGAGGGAATAAAGTTCAGGTCAGGATGTTATCCAATCTGTATTAAGTGCCACAGACTGACTGGAAATGTGTAAGGAATCAACATTTAAAAACTAAAGGGAGGGAGAAGAATGACAGATCTGTGAAAGAGGAGGGCCTACATTATTTTCTTAAAGTCACCAGAAGAAACAGTTTGCAGTAGAAGCGAAATTAGGCAAAAGCAAAGGAAACAAGAACCCAAGGGAACATATCTGTATAACTTAGGGTTATTTTAGTCTGAAGCTGCCAGAGGGGAGTGTAGGAGTGTTATGCATTCTTGCATCTAGATGCAAAGCATACATGCCTCTAGCACCACATAACAAGGGTGAACACCTTCAGTAATTCCCCTGCAAGCCCAGGAGGGGGAGAGGAAGAGACAGGCTCACTTCACCATTTGGGACGAGGAAGTGAAAGAGATGGACAGCAATTAAAGTGACTCTCTGAAGAAGTACTATAGAGGACACTGAAGTACCCTTTGCATATATTATGCCTTGTGGCAGTTGTTTTTGCCCTCTGATTGACAGTGATAATGCTTTTATACATCCAATTACACAGAGGCTTTACAGGTTTAATGTAACAGCCACCTGTAGGTCTAAATATTTAGTTTACCTAGCTCAATGCTCGGTGTGTAAAAAACTTTACGTGGGAAAGAATAATCGAATGTTAATGGAAAGGATTAGAGAATATGTAAGAGACATTAGACAGGCTAGCCCCACTAGTTCTTTAGCCAAACATGTGATAGATACCTCAGAAGAACACAGGTTTAAGTTTAAAGTGATAGGACTTATAGAAGAGAATGGTCGCTTAGGTGACATTAGGAATGTCACAGAAGATAAAGAATTGTTTTGGATATTGAACTTATAAGCTAATAAAGAAGGGGGCTTGAATGATAAAGTCTCTAAGACCTAGACTGAAATGTAGGAGGCCAAGATTGTAATTATGTTAATTATTTTATTACCTCATGTGATAGGCCGCGGTGGTGCAGCGTTAGCATTGTCACCTCACAGCAAGAGCTTCTCCGGCTCGATTCTCAGCTGGACCGCCTTCTGTGTGGAGTCTGCATGTCCTCCCCGTGGACGAGTGAAGTTTAAAGACATGCAGGTAGGTGCGTGCGTGAATGGGTGCGCCTTCATTGAAGGTTGGGCGTCGGGCTGGCACCTCGGCACCATAAAAATCTACTGCCAATCCATAAGCAGACCGGCATTCCACTGTGGCGACCCCTAACCAAGAAAAGCTGAAAGACATTACTTTTACTATTTTATTATTATCTCGTGATTTTAGCATTTAATGCTATTTTTTTATATAAATTGACTGTTTAATTCATTTGATTTGTGGTCTAATGAAGTGGAGTTACCTCTCTCTGGAAATTGGAGAAGCCATGCAGTGAGCTTGAGGTGGTGGAGATTCGATTGAACCATTCCCTCTAGATGGGATAACAGGTCTGGAGCTGGGTCCAGAATCCAATGTTTCTGAAGCAGGTGAGGCCAATGGAAGGAAAACCAGACTTGGTGAGGACAGAATGGAGCAATGAGCTTTATTTTGTTCTTCAACTTCTTGGCTTTCTTTCGAAACTGACATATTAGAGGAGTCAAAGGAAAGGCATACAGAAGACCGGGAGGCCAATCGTGGAGAAGAGCGTCTCTGGGTGACTCCCCCGGAGAGGGAATTAGGGTATAGTAACTGCTCCACTTGTTGTTCAGAGGGGATGCAAACAGATCGCAGCAAGGTTGACCCCAGTGGCAGAACATCTTTTCCACCACCACTGGATTGAGAGACCACTCGTGAGGCATTAGGATAGTTCTGCTCAACTTCTGCAATCACATTGGAGCCCCCTGGAATGTACGTTGCCATTAGAAAGCAGTTGAAAGAAATTGCCCTGCCCATTGCCATACACTGAGGGCTTCTTCACAAAGCAGGTAAAACTTGGTTCCCCCTTGTTTGTTGATGTAGCAGACTACTGACATACTGTCTGTTTGTTTTGCCACTGTTGCAAAGGGGAGGGCATCTTGAAATGCTTGCAATACTAAGAGCACCACCCTCATCTCCAGAACATTGATGTGCAAACTGGCCTTCCTCTGGGACCAAGTACCTTGAACTGTCCTTCCCAGATAATACCCCCCCACTCTATCTGAGAAGCATCCTTGGTCACTATGGCTTGAGGCTGAGGAAGGACAAAGGGATGGCCTGACAAGATTTCACTGGAATGGAGCAACCAAGACAGGTTTTGTTTGCAATGATTGGTGATCAAAATTTAATGAGACATCAGCTGGTTTAGTAATGACCACTGGGAGGCCAGAAGCCATTGAAGAATCTGCATGTGATATCTGGCATTTGGAACTAGGGTAATAAAGGCTGCCATGGACCCTAGAGCCTGTAGTGTGAGTCTTGCTGGAACACTTCTGTTCTGAATAATATGATTTACTTGTGATCTGATCCTTTGGAGACTTTCTAATGGTAGTGATGCACATCCTGTGGATGTGTCCAGTACAGCTCCAATGAATTCCAGATGTTGTGTGGGTTCCAAATGAGATTTTTCGTAATTTATTGTGATTCTTAAGGTGGTCCAAAGATGAAGGGTGTAATCCCTTGCCTTTACTAGCTGACACCTTGTGGCAGCGGTAAGGAGTCAGTCATCAAGATATGGAAGTACTCGCAATCCTAGCAGTCTGAGATGTGCTGCTACCACTGCCATGCATTTGGTAAAACACTGGCGCACTTGTCCCATTTTTATGTGGTAATAGTCCCATTTTTATGTGGTAATACGGATCCTGACGTTCTATCGAGCACATCCAGTCATCTTTTTCCAAGAATGGAAGTATTGACTATACTGAGACCATCTGGAACTTGGTTTGTTGGACTGATTTGTTCGACTGGTTGAGATCCAAAATTAATCTCCAGTATCCTGTTTTTCTGGGCACTAGAAAGAACCTTGTGTAGATTCCCGATCCTTTCTGGTCTGCTGGGATTGACTAGATGACTCTTTTGTCGAGCAGTTTTTAAATTTCTACGACTGCTGCTTCCCTGTGACTAGGTGGAAGTCTGGGAGTCGTCTTTGTCTTTTTGGTTTCATAGAAAGGGGAATGATGTATCCTCTGGAAATAATCCCTTGCACCCATTTGTCCATTGTCAATTGTAGCCAGGCATGTTGGTGCAAGGATAATCACCCCCTGACTTCCTCCAGAGGAAGACAATCAGGCCAGCATTCAGGAGCGCTGGTAGGAGTTACCTGAAAATGAATCTCTGGACCCCTGTTTTGTGGGCCACCTCTACCTCTAGAACAGCATCTTCCATTATTATTTCCCCTGTGCCCCAGGAGAAGTCCTTGCCACATGAGTCCTGGAAAGGCCCTTGGGTCTTTCTGAACCATAGCCTCCATCTTTTCTGATTCCTAGAGTATGGTCATTGAGTAGTGCAGAAGTGTACACCCATGGCAGAAAGCATCTTCCCATCTTTCTCGCATCTTGCTAGTGTGTCTTTAACCTTGGGCCCAAACAGGGATGATCTGTCAAATGGAGCATTGACAAAAGTAGATTTAAATGGCTCCACAAAGTCACACAAGCACATCCAGGTGTCTCTCCTGATGGCTATGACTGAACCTACTGCTCTTGTCACCCCTTCAGCTGCATGAGCAATTAGCCTCATGGACAAATTGGAAATCTATTCAAGGGTGGCGAGCTGAGAGGTAACCTTATCTCAGATCCCTTCAGCTACTACTCTTGTGAGAGTGTCTGAAAGCTATTTGATCAGATCTCTCTGCAACCTAGTGAAGTGTGCCATATAATTCAAGGACCTGAGAGCAAAGGTAGATGAAGTGTATATGCACTTCCTAAATCTATCCATAGTCCTAGACTCCTTGTTAGGAGGATGGATAGTAGGACCTTCTTCTGCAAATCATTTTTTGGTGGCTGCCGCTATCACCATGGTTTCTACAGGAATAACCTTGGGCCTAATGTTGCTCATCCTTAAGGGTAGACAGAATCTGGTCAGGTCTTTGGGAATCAGAGTGATGGAGTCAGGAATTTCCCAGGCCCACTGAGCGATAAGTTTAATAAGCTTGTCAGCGGGCAGAGAGATCCAAGAGGTAGAGGACTGGGCAAAAAAAGCTTCTAGATATACTGATTCCTCTGAGGAAGGTTGGGGGGATGTCCAGCCACCCCTCTGCTTTAGAATTTCTAGGATGTCCTTGAAGGAATCATCACGGGGTGACCTAGAGGAACCTCCCCCTTCATCAAAATCAGTATCCTCTATGAAAGACTCCTCTGGGGAGTTCAAGTACTTCCTCATGCACTTTTTCTTCACAGGTACCTCTTCAGTGGGATGCTCTGGAGAGGTATCTGAAGAAGAAATCACCATGGTGGATTGCTTTTGTGCCCTCTATCCCAGAAATGAGGCTAGAGGAAGCTTAGATCAAGGGGACGGACAAGACACTTGGCCTGACAGGGACAGCAAGGACTGAGAGTCCACAATGGACAACACCTTCTCCATGATTCTAAAGGCAGGCCCCCCCCCCGTAGAGGGATGGGAGCCAGAACCAAAATAGACACCTTCAGAACCTTGGTCCCACCTCGCACTGAGGAAGTCGCCTCCGAAGCAGAAGCCAGGGTCGAGCTTATGAATGCCGAGGCACCGAGTGACATGGAAGGCTCCAAAACGATCGAAAGTCAAACCTTGCCCCTCTGAACCAGCAAAAAAGCCTCGACCCCAGGAAGGTCTCTGGTTCCAACAATCCAGAAGAGATCAAGGGAATCATTGGTGCCAGGGAAGAAACTCTAACCAGCACCAAGGCTGTCAGAACTGGGCAAGTTGGTGCCAGGGGCTCCAAACACTCAGCTGGAGAAGGAGGAATCTGAGAGGGTGCCAAGGAAGGACCAATTCCAGAGCCAAGCTGGCTGGAGACTGAGGATGCAGGCATTCTCCTCGCTGTCAGGAGCTGGTCGACCACTCGCATTATGTCCAACTCAGATAGACTCTTATTTGACTGAACAGGGGAAGCTTAAGGGGATCTAGGTTGTCCCGGTTCCAGGAAAGGACTGGGTGGCCAGTCAGCAGAAGGGTCCACTGATGGCAAACAGGAAGTGCTTGGTAAGGTAGCTAGTCTGCTAAGGTACTGATAAACCCACTGGTACCGACGCTCCTGATGTCTGCTCCGAGATTTGACTTGACATCAAATCATCCTCATCTACCAGTGCCGAAGATGCAGTCGATACCATTGGTGGTTTTGTCAATTTAGAAGGTGGTTCCAAGGAACTTCTCAGAACCAAATGTGGTCATTTTTTTGATGATGAAGAGGAGGAGCTGGCTTCAGTTTTTGGACCAAACATGGCCTCTTCTATATCATCCTTTAATAGCTCCTTCAAAATAAGTTTGTTTCTCCGGTCAGTCAAGACTCTGGTGGAGAAACCATGGCAAACTGCACAATCCTCCTTGGAGATGGACAGCACCTAAACAATATATGCAGAAAACATGCCCATCTGAGTTGGGCAACTTCCTATCACATTTCTGGCACCTCTTAAAGCCAGAGGTGACCTTAGTTGACTTATCGGCCATGCTAACAAAAGAAAAGTAACACTTTAACATACACACACACACACACACACAAGAAAAGAGAAAGAGAAGAGTTTCTTTTTTTGTTTGTTTGAAGGGACAGGAAAGGGAGAAAAAAAGTACCAATGATGGTAATGAAGATTACCCTAAGATAAAGAAGGCAGAAAGATATAGTACCAACAATGGTACGTTAAAACTACCTAACAGTAGAAGGAAAGGTAGAGAGAGAAATTCTTACACACACACACACACAAAGAAAGGAGGAGAGAGAAGCAGGTAGAAATAAATAGAAAATATGTGGAAAATATATAGAAAATACAGAAAAATATAGAAAAAACTTACAGTATAATAATGACAAAACTTGAGAAACAGGTCAGACACACCTGACACCATGAAGAGGCAAATGAGATCTGAGGTAATTTAGTGAGAAGCATTATGGGTACAGCCTAGCTCAAGTGTTTCGGAGAAGTGAGCTGAAAAATGGCCGAGTTGGTTCCGAGGCTTGGAACTGAGCCCACAGTCAAGGATTATGTGAAGACTGACATCAGATTGTATTTTTCACCACTATACTGTCCACTTTATTGTCTTAGGGCATCAGGTCAGGTATGACTGCTTACATGCCATTTAATAAAGTGGAAAAGAAAATGAAAGATATGCATTTACCACAACATTAGACTCATGTTGTCTGACTTTTGAATGCTCCAAACATATGGGATGTCAGATCCAATGAGATCCGACCGCAGTGCCAATCTTAAAGCAAAGCTCTAATTCCTCCCCTACTCATAATTTCCTACACTGCACTTCAAACCTCAGATGCCATTGGATCCGACAAACCACATGTTTGAATGGACAAAAGCAGACAACACTGGATCAGAACAATTATACTAGTAATTTTAAAAAATGAGTTAATAAGTAGATCTAGTATACAATATATTTATAAGAATTGCTACTATTCCTGACCCAATAGTCAGGGATCTGGGAACATATGCAGATGGTAATCTGGCCTTTGTGGCCATGGTAGGAAGAAAATCACTCTATTGCCCAATTTATAAGTAAGGGCACAACATCCATGTCCAAGGAAGTCAAAGTGCCACTTTTTTTGGCCCTTATCAAACCCATCATAGAGTATAATGCTCCCTTCAGCATGTACCTGATCAAACATATGCAACAGCTTGAAAGCCCAGAAAGGTTCCTAACCAGAAGAATCCAGCATATAAACATATTACCCTATAAGGAGTGCCTTAAAGCCCTATCTCTATACTCTGTCTCCTACAAGTTACTGAGATGCAGTCTATGCCTGACATACAAGGAGTCCTAAAAACCAGCTCTGATGGACCTTTTGTGCGTCCACAAAATGAACAACATCAAAACCACTATATCCAAGGATTTAAATTTTGCTTGTAACATAAATGAGACATGATGGTGAAACAGATATGTGCATCAGAGTATCCCCATGCTCTGGAACAGACTCCCCCATCCATGTGAAGCAGGGTTCATCCCTAACCCTATCTAAAAGTAACCTTTACAAATGGATGGGAAATCAGAAATTCACCCTGGGTCTGGACCCCATGTCTCTGATAGAAAGAGGCAGACAGTAATGCCCAAACTAACCCCCCCCCCCCCACCACCACACACACACACACACATAATCTCTAGAAACATTCTAACATATTTCCTTCTAATAAACACCCATGATACAAAGGGACATAAGTGGGATGGATTACATGGCTATGCTTATAATGACCCTGGTATATAACTATGAACCTATGAAAAATGCTTCAAAGAGCTGCTTGAATTACTGAAGTGGATAACTTTATATTCCAGCCATATCAGTTTGTGATGTTCCTTGCTACCACAGCGTGCCTCAACTACTGGTGTGTGGAGACAATTTCTCTTAAGCATGTCAATTAATACTTAAGACAGGTTTTCATCCCTCTATCTTAATCTCTGAGAAAAATGTTTCCTAATGACATCTGCCAGAGTGGAGCTGACAGAACACTTGTCAAAAAGCTGTCTCAGGCTGCTAACAAACTGCTGTTCCTGTCTCTGTGAGGCTTCATTCACTCTTTATGTTTGAAAGTTACTAAAAACAAATCTGGTTGGGAACTCTCTCAATTTCTCTTATTACTCTCATGGTGCAGTCCGGAATCAATATGTTCTGTAAACTAGTTAAGAGTCCCAGAAGGAAAAGAAAATCAATGTTCATATAATTGTGACGAATCAGTACCTTCACGGAGACACACTTTATACTAAGCTTTATGTCATCCATAAATATGCACAATATTCTGCTCTTTCATTTCTGCTGCATCTCATGCATGTTCTTAGTGACAGTTTCAATATGATCACATCAACTGGACTTCTCACACTAATGACCTCAGCTGGATTTCCCAGTCATACTTCTTCCATACAATTTGTATCTTTATAACAAAATACATCTCAGCAAAGTAAACTAGGATAAAAAAAAAAAAGGACTCAATGCCACAATCCTACTATTGTAGCTTTTATTAAATTAGCTACCTGTCCCTTAAGATGGCTGGACAACAAGTTTTTGTCCCTTTAATAGTAATAACAGTGCAAATAGTACAGCTTACCAGCCTGAAAACCAATGATGCTCCAGTGAAACAAAACTTGCACAAGAACCCATGCAGTTCAGCTATTTTTCTGACTATATAAACCAGCTGTATCAGCAAAGTAGCTGGAAATGTGAAGTTATATTGTAGATGCCTTGGTGATACAGGTAATAACATTATTATAACAAATATGTCTTGCATCTTTATTGATGACTGCAGAACAATCAGAACTGATGAAAGAAAATGACATCAGTAACAATGCTGCCAGCAAAACGACTGTTCAAGCCAACATAAATAACACCACTCACCACAATGATTTACATTGGAGAGTGACTGCACCTTATTTTTGTAATCAGATTTGTTCACATTTGAGAATAAAGTCAAAAGAAAACCCAAAATGAGCTACAGCCTATAACATGTCTTCGCATAACAAAAAAAGGTTTGCAAAATTTGGAACAGTAGACAAACAGATATATTTACCATTACCTGACAATTCATTTTGACGTAAAGAGGAGCAGTATCCATGACTAAACCAATATGCAAACATGAAAGACAAATTAGCCATATACTATGAACAATGCAAGAATTAAGCCAGCAGTTAAGTTTAAAACAAGAGCATTGAGCTGCAAAGTGCAACTGTGAAAATCAAATTCCTCTTGCATGTACTGCAACCGAATGACTCATGAAATATACTGCTGTAAGTTTCCAGATGTTCACTCTATCAAGTGCACTGTCCTGAAAACACAATTACGAGGAGCAGAATACAAGATGAGCCCATCAAGTGAAAGATGAAATTACAGAAAAAGCAAAGTGAAACTGGAAATGACAGAAAATGAATACAGAAACCTGCTAACAAAACACATGATCATACTTTCCACATGACTTTCCAGCTATATCTAAATATGTCAGGCTTCTACTAGAAAACAGCACTTAGCTGCCCAGTAAATAATATTTTTAATCTGATAATGCTAATGAATAAGAGCTGTAAAAGGAAACCACAATTTAAGGAAGTTATCAGAAGGGCAGTCTAATACCATGCAAGAGACAAGAATGTGCACCAAACATACATTGCTTTGCAGAATTAATGCTAATTTCTTGTCAGTGCAGTTGCACAGTTTCCATACAGTTTTAATTTACCCCATAAAGCTACACACAAATACTGTGTAGTACCTCATAAAACTACACACAAACACCAAATTCTACTACACTGAAAATGTTTCACATGTTGAATTCTTCCTACAATGCCAAGAAAATAATAGTTCAGGAACTGTAGGATCAACGAAAGCACCAGTGTCCAGATGTGAAACAACAGCAAAGTCCCACAACATTTTATTGCACCTCAACCTTAGCCTCATTTCTTATGCATCCCACATACTTGTAACAAAAGTAAAACTATATTTTATTGCTTCCCACAGCTACAAAGAACATTACCAGCCAAAACAGAGTACAACTTAGAATAATAAAGAATAAGGGAACAATCATGGGCGCTGGAAACAAAGAGCGAGAGGGGAGGGGCACCCTCCCCACTTTTGCAGCACTTGCAAAATCTCGAACAACATGTGCAATTGCGTCAGCATGCCGCGCCGTTTGAATACAGCAGCAGGAGAGGATTTACCGTTCAGAGCTGTTAGATTCATAGTCCTTTCTCCTTTACAGCAGCAGGAGAGGATTTACCGTTCAGCGCCATTTGAATACAACGGCAGGAGAGAACGTTCAGGCAAGGATTTTTTCATGGCAGAAGGATTTATTACTGCAGAGCCAAGCCTGAAGGTACTGGTGTGTTTGCCGTTTGAATAGCAGCAGGAGAGTATTTACCGTTCAGCGCCGCAGATTCAGAGTCTGCAGAAGATGCACCATTCGGGCAGGCAGGCTTCTTTATGGCAGAGCCGTTCGGGCTGAAGATGTGTGTGTGTGTGTGTGTGTGTGTGTGTGTGTGTGTGTGTGTGTGTGTGTGTGCGTGCATGTGCGCATGCCCCCAACAGGATACATCCGGTGGCTAGAAGTACACAGGCTCAAACCTTGAACATTGGGTGCAGGTAAAAAGAGCCTAAAGTCCCTATCCACCATCACTTGTGAATTTATGCCTCACATTTTTGTTTTGTTCTGTTCCTCACTAAATCTCTGGTTTTCAGGAGGAGTAAAACAAAACCTTTTATGCTAGCAATTTTCTAAGTTCATAAGATCAGTATTTGAAATGTGTCCCTATTTTGCTGCTGTATTCCCCCATTATTGGCTTTGTTCTGTATTTTTGTGCTAGGAGGTTGAGAGCTATGGTGATGAATGAGAACTGAATTCACTAAATGATTGCCATTTAAGTTTATCTCCGTCTTTCAAGAAAACTGCTGACTTAGCTTAGTGGTATGTTGCTCTGACTGTAGTGCACAGTGTTCTGAGTTCAAGACCTGGCAGTGAAATGTACAGTGGTAACATAACATTTTATGCAAGCAACTTTCCAAAATTATACAAGCAATGTTTAAAATGTGTGCCTGGTGTTTGGCCTTTTGCACCCCCGCCCCCTAAGTGCAAGAAGCTGTGCAACATGCCTATGGCTTACACTACTGTGATTCTGTATCTTCTGGAAAAATGTTCAAACAATAAATTATCATGGAAATGTTCTGAATAGGGCAGTTTTGTCATTATTGGTGCATGCATTTTGCTTCATTGCCTACTGAAAAAATGTTCAAACAATAAATTTAAAATGCGCTCTAACTTAAGTCTAACAAGTGTGCTATATTACACAAGGAATATAGTTTAATAAAGTCAGGAAGGTGCATCAAAGAACGCATGTATGTTTCTTGTTTTGTGTGCAAGGGTCCTCTGATTTGAAAACAACCCA
The DNA here is from genome assembly GCF_019279795.1 of Protopterus annectens. Lineage (NCBI taxonomy): Eukaryota > Metazoa > Chordata > Ceratodontiformes > Protopteridae > Protopterus > Protopterus annectens. The sequence goes on along the minus strand of NC_056734.1, from coordinate 394,165,489 downwards.
AATGTAATCTTTATCCACCACTGGCCAGATGCATTTTCTTTGGATGTGGTGTGGGTTTTAATGCTGTTTCAATGAATGTATGTGAATTTCAAGGGCAGAGAAGTTTTAATGCCAAGTCTATTTTCATGTGAGACAGTATTGCTTTGTTTAGCAGATATCTGTTAGTGTATGTGCATTGTGCTATAACATGTAAAAAAATAAAATCCAGAAATGCAACTTGGATTTAAGGATGGGCAACAGAAAATGTACTCAAGGATTGACCCTCATGCCACTAATGGATAGAGGCAGTTCCTAAATGCTGCATCCCTTATATGAGTCCCCTCGAATTATCTATGGAATGATCACAGTTATTCTCACTAGGGCTAATATACAATTATCAGCCATGAGATAGGCAAGACCAATAAGAAAATGTTAATTCAAGAATCAAGCACCAAAAGGGAATTGGCTAAGCTTAAAAGTCCTCCAAGTGAATCTATGTTGTGGTAGTAAATAGCTATAAAAAATTGCCCTTTTTAGATCACTAAGTGTCGCTCTCATCCAGGGATGCCAGACGTCCCTATTTGGGCGGGACTGTCCCAAGATCAGCAGCCTGATCCCAAGTCCCGCCCAGTTATTCTCACTAGGGCTAATATACAATTATCAGCCATGGGATAAGTAAGACCAATAAGAAAATGTTAATTCAAGAATCAAGCACCAAAAGGGAATTGGCTAAGCTTAAAAAGTCCTCCAAGTGAATCTATGTTGTGGTAGTAAATAGCTATAAAAAACTGCCCTTTTTAGATCACTAAGTGTCACTCTCATCCAGGGTTGACAAATGTCTCTATCTGGGCGGGACTGTCCCAAGATCAGCAGCCTGATCCCGAGTCCCGCCCTGCTGGTTTAAATCCCAGGCAGCCTCCGCTTTTTTTTTTTTTGATTGGCCCGTATACCGGCATATGGGCCAATCAAAAATCGCTAAACACGGAGCTTCTTGTGTTTAATGCAGAAGTTCCGCATTAAACGAAGCTCCGTGTTTAGCCATTTTTGATCGGCCCGTATGCCGGTATACGGGCCAATCAAAACATCGCAAAACAGAGCTACTTCTATTTAATGCAGAACTGCGATGGTCCGCATTAAACAGAAGTAGCTCCGTGTTTAGCGATTTTTGATTGGCCCGGGCCAATCAAATAAAAAATAAGCACAGAGCTACTTCTGCTTAATGCGGAACTTTGATGTTCCGCATTAAAGACGTGGAAGACCTTTAGACCTTTTTTTTTTTTTTTTTTAAGTCTTCACTTACAGTGAAAGACCCTTTTTTAAGTCTTTACTTTGTCCCTATCTGGCCAGTTGGAAATCTGGCAACCCTGCTCTCATCCCCCCAGTCTTCAACAAAACATTTCTGAATTGATCGAACAGAAGAGGTTACAGAATGCGGTACCAGGAGTGTAAAATCAATATAAATCCTTTTTGTACACAAAAATAAACGGATTAAAGCATGTTAATTTATGATGTGAGATTAAGCATATTTTGCATTTAAAGCTACAGGTGACAAGAACACAGTTAGTATTTCAATAAAATATTCCTCTAACTGTGTCAGTGTGGTTATATCAACCAGCTTTCCTGATGCAAGTAAGGAGCAACAGTGCTAGGTATTGGAGGTATGTCTATATTTTTAGGCAGTCATGCAACAATTACCTAGGTGCTAGCGAAAGAATGTTTTCTCAGAGCAAACTGTTACGTCTATGTACCCTTCTTCTCCACAAGCAAGAAATATACTTTCTCCTTTATTCTTTAACTTTTAGTTTTGTTCCAGCTTTTCAATGTAGTGTGCCGAATTACAACAGCACACTACTATCTATTTAGAAAACAGCATTCCTGCAGTGTTGTGCTGAATTTGACTGTGGCAGCTGTTAGAATCAGGATGTTATAAATCCCACTGTTCTGCTCTACATTTCCCCTGGCAAAATGGAGTTAAGCTAAAGTTTTCATCAACTTTTACCCACCATTTAGTAGCGCCTCTTCTATCACTAATTGGGGTTGCCTACATGAGAAAAGCACACGTGCTTACTAACAGGCTAGTGCTGACTCTGACTGGATGTCTCATTTCATTCCCATCTATGCCCAATTCCCCAGCTACCCCCAGATCACTACATGCATTCCCTTCATTCTCCTCACACTTTTCACTGTAAGAGCAATGTCTTTAAAGGTCCCTCTCTCCTCCAAATATTCATTATAAGATAAATGCTTCCCCTTTACCACACAATTTCAGATGCAGTTCCACTTCTCATCTTCAGTATCATTACCACTCATCAGTGCACCAAAACATACAAATCCACTCAATACAATTTCATTTTAGGAAAATAATTATACTATACTCAACCAAACTACAAACAGACCTTTTCATCATACTATTATACCTCCTATTACTCCTTCACAATCTCACCTTGTTCCTTATTAACACCCTATATCTTCTTGTATGCATTATCACAGCAAACATGTCCCACTAACCCCCTTTGAACAGTAGAATCCTGTCCCTCTCACTACCCTGTGCCACCTTTCAGTCCCTTTTTCTCTCTCATCTGCCTCACTTACCACAACCTCTTTTTTTCCTCCCACTCATCAACACACAGTACTCCAGCCTTCCTACTCGCATAATGCTACTAACACAGACACTTAAACTACAACTAGTAATTCTGCCTATACCCGTTATAACTTGTAACACTGGTATACAAACTGTTTTCGCAGTTCCCAGCAACCCCATCTGCCTGATACACAAACAAATCTTTTTCCTTTCCTAACAAATGTACTGATATGTACTCAGCTTCATACACTGATTTCTTCAAACACAACTGCCTAAGACATATCCCCACACTCCACAAAAATATAAATGTGTCTGTTTACCTACCTACATCTCACATCCACACTGTGCCTTATTGAAGATATCCATCCCAATTCTGGACCTATACCACAACCTCATTACACATGCACTTCTCCAAAACTAGATGTTCATATACTACTACTTCCTTCCAATAAAGGAACTAGCCTTCTCCTATTCAACATACATATTACAAGTATATACAACAATATGCCAGACATAAGTGCAAGCATAACCTTTCACTAACCAAATGTGTTCCTTGTAACAGAAACCTGGTTAAAACAAGATACAAGGAATGCAGACATCCTATGTCCGAAGCTACATCTTCAATAGAATGGACTGAAAACAGAAAGGTAAGTTGTGCAGCTACCATATTTAGAAACACACTGCAATTCAATGTGTACTGCTGTGACCACTCCAAATTCAACAATGCAGAAATTCTTATCTACTTCCTGAAAATCAACAATTACAAAGGTAAATGTCACACAACAGCTGAAGATATCCTCCACAGGCTATCTCACATCCACCATGAAACTGTTACACTGGATGATCCCTACCCAATCAATAAACCTATATGGGTTTGCCTGGGTAATCTAAACCCCAAGAACAATAAACAAAAGCAAAAAAAGGCAGTCCATTCTAGGCTGGATAGTCACTAACATCCCAAACGGAATTAGGACCACTGATTGCTTACAAGGCACATTCGTTGACCACCTTCAAACTTCTGCTCTAAAACAATAAAGCCATGCACACATAAAAGTCCTTTACAGACAAGTGGGCAACCTCTCTCTGCTTTCAACAATGACTTGAATCACAAACTTTCATCAATGGAACTGGACTACACTAATCACTATACTTCTTAATAATGCTGTATCTGGATTTATTAAAACATTCTTAAATATACTAAATGAACTAACTCCAGTGAAAACACAGACTCAAATCCAATCCCGCACCTTGGCTGACAAAAGAAACATGGCAATCCATACTGCTCAGAGACAAAGCATGAAAGGTTTGGTAAAATAATGAAACACAAATAATTTGTAGAATTTCAAGCACCCTAAGAGACCTATTAAAGCAACAAATTAAACTGGATAAAGATTGTATTACACTAAACTCCACCACAAGTATCAGCACAATTCTAAACTATTCTGGTCTTTAAGTAAAAAAAAAAAAATCTATACTCTGGTCAAAGTACTACCACCCCACCCCCCCAAAAAAACACCACCACAAACACCAATTAACAGCACACAAAGTATTTCTACTCAATTTAACACTCACTTCATTCAGTCAGTCTCGTCTTTACTCAAAACCAACCCCACCAACTACTTCACAGCCATTACCAACCAAAATAAATAGCAAACCTAATTTACTTTTCAACCTGTCCCAACTTCTACAATGAGGGAACATCGCCTCAACCTGAAATCAACAGCCTTAGCCACAAACTACCTACGAAGTGAGTATAATAAAACTTCTGCAAGTGCTCTGGCCTACCCTGATTCCATCTTGATAAACCACTCCAAAGATGACTATGCTCCTGCAAAGTTGACCATGTTCTTGCTTTCTGGAAAAAAAACATTCATTACACCACTTCACAAAGGCTGAATCTCCAGAGTTCTCTAGCTACAGATGCATTGCTGACCTCTAATTAAAACCTTAAAAAAGATGTCAACACATAACTCATGAAACACATCACTATAACCTAATCACAGTACAATAACTGCTCTACTTACTTTCACCAATACAATTACCTCAAGAGAAATGCAGACAACTTAGTCACTTCTCTCTTCATTGACTTGTTCAATGCACACAGGATCATAGGAGGTTACTAGGCTATCGTCTCAGAGGTCATTTCAAGCCTAGCTGATTCATCCCAATGTTCTACCATAGATACTCTAGTCAATATCCAGGATTGCATTTATTAATGACTGCCAATGTCCAGGATGGTTGTGGGTACTATCCCGTTAAGAATTTAAGGTGCCCTAGCCACTCTTCCATGTTTCTTTTAAATGGTGTCATAGAGGTGCTCTGCTTCAGCCTATTTCAAAAATGCGGCAGTTCCTGGGAGAGAAATATGTCCCTCCATCATGTCCTATTCAAGTTGCAGGCCACATTTAGTTCCCTGGAATGGGTAGCTCCATTCCCATTTATCTTACAAATGTGCAGTCCATGCAGTAAGGCTCCTCGAAGAAGTCTATATGACACGGACTTTACTCTGTCTCTGTAAGGCACATGCTGGGGTCCCTTGATCTTTGTAGTTAGAAACCTCTGAGATCTCTCCAAATGCTGTGGGTCCTTTGCACGATAAATAGCAAAAGGGGTGTTAAACTCAATTACAGGCCTGATTAGCGACTAGTATAGAGGGGTTGCAACCCCCTTTGCTCTAAAGTGATACCTTTGCTAATCAACTGTGCTACTTAGAAAGCCTTCCTTACTACAGTAGACACATGGTGGTCAAAGTTAGGGTCGCAGTCTACTTGTGGAATCAGATCTCTTACCACTTTGTAGGTACACAGAGTATTAATTTGATAGTGTGAAGGGACATTGTTTTTACCGAAGGGAATGATGATGCATTTGTTTGCATTCAGTTTGAGACTGTGACTACCAAACCAGTCGTTGGTCTGCGTAAGACCCTCTAGAAGTACACTGACATCATTTGGGGATTCGATAATTGACCCAGTTTGCAGTCATCCACAAACTTGGTCCACCACAGCCCCTTAGTTTTGGCCTGAAATTCTGAGAAGTATAAACCAAACAGTAGGAGGCCTCTCACTGCTAACCAATCTCTCTTCTTAAGGCCTCTCCCATTCATCACTCTCCTAGCTCCTTAGCTATCTTTCCAACAGAGAACTAACTGCAAAATGGAAACATGATGTCTTACCCTTCCTACCAGTACCTGTTAGTGTCCCTCAAGGGTCAGTCTTAAGTCCTACTCAGTTCACAATAAACTATCTATACACAGCTACTAAACATGCCACTACTGCACAGTATGCAAACAATTCTACCATTAATATATGCAGCTCCAAACCTTGCAAAACTGAAGGAAATCACCCAGGAATCATTTTAATCTACTGCAATCTAGCTAACTTTTAGTTAATCCTAAACACAGAGAAAATCAAACAAATGTTATTAACACCCAAGCAAATCTCATGCCAGAAACATATTCAACATTACCTCAGCAAATACCACAACTGTAATGGTAATCCATATTAATCTATTAAGAGTCAACAAAGATGAAAATTTATATTACTAACAAAAAGACTCATAAGAAACTCCAATTCTATTACAAGGCCAAAATATATCTTTCAGATAAAGACAGATTTATTGCATCTTTTTACCTTCTTGTATCGCTCCCATGTATCACCAATCCTACCATACAAGATGCAACACTGCTTGGCAGTAAAGCAACTGAAGTGGTTAGAGAACAAGCACATTATCTAACTTATTCCCAACTACTCACAGTCCACAATGTACTCTAAGTCCTAAAACTGTCCGTCACTTAGGCCTACCCTACAGCACAAATGCAACTTCTGTTCCATAAAATTTAGTGTACGGAATGCTGAGATTATTATCCAATACTGGGAAAGAGACAGACTTGTTAACAGTTTCTATGTCATGAGAACCAGTCATAACAGTGCTTAGTGGGGTGCTTACCAATTAAGTACCTCACTAAGCTCTGTTAAGACCAGGTCTTGCGCTACAGACTGAAAGGGAATAGTGCTGGCCAGCAAAGAATAGTGGCAGAAGATAAAACAGCTTTGTTTCTGCCTGCTGTCCATGCATCTCTACTGTCCCTGACTTTCTCTCATGTTTTGTTGTGTCTTTCATGCATTTCTTAACATTTCTGGTAAAATTATAATGAATCAAGAGAACCAGTAGAGTGAATGCTCAACGGAGCAACAAGCTCAAGGATAAATAAGTTAAAAACAGACGCCGCTGAGCAAAACAATGGAGGATAACAGTCACATATGAATCACAAGTAACTCCCAGATCCAATGGCCAATGAAGTAAATAATCCAAGTGCAGGCAAAGTATGTAAAAAAGCAGGTTTATTTATAAAAAGAGGTGAGCGCTTTTGCATTAGCTTCTTCAGACCTAAACAACTAAACCATCTATTGACATTAGTTTAAAAAGCCCAAATGGCGCCAAAATCCTGTCCCTTATTTAAAGACACATGACTCATTAAAAATATCATATAAAAAATCATATAAAAAGTGCCTAGACACCATTATAAAACAGAACAACATTTCAAGACAAAACTATTCATGTTCATGTCCATTATTGAAATAAATGACTAAGGAGTATGTGTTTGCCTGCTGTCCATGCATCTCTACTGTCCCTGACTTTCTCTCATGTTTTGTTGTGTCTTTCATGCATTTCTTAACATTTCTGGTAAAATGCTTGGCATTACAGTCCGTCAATAATGCCAGACATTAGAATTCCATATTTTCTAATATTCAAAAATTGCATACTGATGGAAAAAACTGTTGTTCTATTAACTTAAGTAAATAAGAGCAATCTGTTAAAACTGTCCTTGATTTTGATCCTTTGTCGCCCCACTACCATTGATTTTCCCATAATTCATAAGCAAATAAGCTGAGAGAGGTGCTGATACCCATTTGTTAGTGTCAACTGCATTACCGGCTTTCAAAACCAGGAAAACACTTTATTTACACTGCTGCACTTTTTTCTGAAACTGGCTGCTCATGGAACAGATAAAACTACTTGTGCTACCAAGAATTATGACCAGGTCACCAATCCTAACCTTTTATTATGTGTTCTTTGGCAAAGATATCAAGAATCACCCCTTCAAGCTTCACTCTCAGGGTAATTTCTTGGTATCCTTGTCTCAAACATATAAAGTCAGTTATGATAGGAGACCGGATTATAATCTTCTATGCTACAGAGATTTCAGGTCAGCATACTGAATTAGTAGTTCTGGATCTTTTGAAACAAAAGACATGGTAGATCCAACGTAAAAATTGGACCATTACCCCAATGAACAGCTAAAAGAATGTAACAAGCAGCTCAAATATTAGTTGGAGGTCTGTCTAGCCTACAATCACAGATATAATGTGTGTGCTTACAATGTTAATTTGGATTTATCAGGACCCTGGATTTGGCTAGTGGCTACATGGTGGAAGCATCAAATTCAGTAAACAAGAACAAGTGGCATAAGGGATGGCTTTCCTCCCTTAAGGGGTGCATGCTACTGATGAAAACCAAGAAAGATAACACTAGCAGGTCTACTAAATAATTTAATACAAAATAACACATTAAGCATTAATGTGCAGGAATGTGACATGGCATACTTGTGTCAAAGCAAGCTTGTACATTACAAAGATTAGGGAATAAAATGTTTAACAGGCATTCTTTGTCCCTGATTCTCACAAAAGTAGTGCAGTGAATTATGACCCACTAGCTACTAGGCCTTTTATTTGGAAATGTGGGGGACCACCAGATTTAGGTTCATGTTAGAGTACCACCAATGGCCGTGGATAAGGGAAAAGAGCCAAATGGATTACAGGTAAGGTTATGAAACTAATTCTGGGCAGTAGAGCTCATTTAATGATGTAACAAAGTAGTCTACTACAAAACAGGGCCTAACATGATTCCCTGATGTCTAAATGCAGAAAGTGGAGGAAACAAACTCTGGTGTTCCACCTTCCCTACTAACACCCCAAAGACGAATTAGCTGATTTAAAGCTTTTCTGTAAGACTGAAACTTAACAACTGCAATTCCACAATCTTTAAATATTATTTGCCTTTAGTAGAATTTATTTCTTTATACTCTCCAGGCACAAGTAAGCTGGTGTACAGCATGCCTGGTGTGGCATGGTAAACTTTCAGTTTTCAAAGTAGGCCCCAAAAGATTTCAAAATGAACTTGTCAACATATGAAAATATGGTAAACTTTAAGTAGGTAAAATCTTCTGAGGTCTAATGGTGGCCTAATAGATAAGACACTGAACTCTTAAGCCAGGGATTGTGTGTTAGAGTCCCCTCTGGCATGATAAAATCTTCTGTTTCTTTGCCTGACTATTGTTGATCTCAGTCTGCATTTGATTTTTGATTGGAGTTATTCATTTAAGGGGTCTGGTTACTTCTATTTTTTTTTTTTTATCTTTTTCTTATATTGCATTTTGTTTTAAGTTTTTTTGTTCTTTATGGAGTTTTAAGAAGTCTTGGTTAGGGTCAGTTAAGAAATATTTCTGTTGCAGACAGTGAATAATATCCAGCTAATTAGTGGGAAGAGCTGAGAAACAGCATTCCTCATTTAAATGAGGCATCTTTATTTAGCTGTAGTGGTTGTTTGACTTGCCATTCTCCGCCTGACTATTGCTGATCTATGTCTGGATTTGATTTTGACTGGTGTTATTCTTTGTAGTTTGGTTACTTCTATTTTTTATCTTTTTTCTTACACTTCATTTTGTTTTAAGTTTTTACTTCTTTTTGGAGTTTTAATGGCTAGATTTTTAGCTTTAGTAATAGTTTTAGCTAGCGTCAGTTAGAAAATAATTCTTTTGCAGACAGAGAATAACATCAAGCTAATTAGTGGGAAGAGCTGAGAAATAACACTCCACATTTAACTACAAATATTTAGTGTCATCTTTACTTAGTTGTGCCTGTTTGACTTGCTGTTCTCTGACTGACCATTGCTGATCTCTGTCTGCATTTGATTTTGGACTAGAGTTATTTATTTAAGGTAAATAAGTGACACCTTGGCTAAATTCCAAACATCCTCCACACCTAGTAAAAAACACTGAATATGCTGAGCTATTTACAGAATCTCTGTACAGCCATACTGACAACTGTATACAGCAAGCTGTGCCCACTCATACTATGAATAAGACAAACTCAAAAGACAAGCCATCCCGGTAAAATCACAGTATCAACTGGTTATACAACAAAAGAAGAAAAAAATCTTGACCAAGGGTAGGAGGAAAAAAGGCATACATATTAAAAGCTCCCTGACTAATCTAAACAGGCAGCTAAGAAGATTAATTAATACTTCAAAGGCTAAATTTGAAGAAAAAGTGGCTTTTCATGCAAAGGAGAAAGATAAAGCTTTCTACAGCTACAGCCATAACCTCAAGGGAAATAAGCAGCACAGAAATGATTGTGAATGGCATCACCCACACTGAACTGGAAACCATTTGCAATCTTTTGGCTGACAAGTTCAGCTCAAATTTCTCCCCCACTCCCCTCATAGTCCAAAGGAAATATCACATACCACAATCCCTCAATCAATACTATGGAACAGGTCATAAATGCATTTTCGAAGGCTAAAAACACTGCACTGATGGGCCTTGATAACATCCCGGGATGCTAACTAAATAGCATGAAACATGACCTCGGGTCCACTTGAATCACTTTCCAAATGGAGTTTACAGTCAGGTTTGGTGCCCAAGGAATAGAAGATGACTACAGTCATTCCCCAACAGAAAGGAGGTTCAACCACTGAGCCGGGTAACTACAGGCATATAAGTCTGAACAGCCTTTTATGTAAAGCCATGGAAAGAATCATCAAGGACATGACAAATGAGGACATAGGTAACCTTCAAACGCTGGACCCATCACAGTTTGGCTTTGTTAATGGAAAAAAATACTAAATACTAAATCCAATGAACTTTTTTGAGAGAGTCACTAAAGCATTGAATGACGGCAAAACTGAGCACACTGCTTACTTCGACCTGGCCAAGGCTGTTGATAGAATACCCCTTTCAGCCATTATAGACATGCTCACTAATTTAGATATAAACCATTTTACCACCCGCTGGATAGCCAACTGGCTCACTAACAGGACCCAGAAGGTCAATATAGGTGAGGCTACCTCCACCAATAGGCAAGTTACTAGCAGAGTCCCCTAGGGCTTAGTACTCTGCCTGCTCCTTTCTGGCATCTATTTCTCTGAAATCAAAGCAAACCCTGAATGTTTATGGCTGACTAAGTCTGCAGATGACAGCAATCTGGTGGTTATCATTGACTCCCTGCAGACATTAGCATTCTTCATGAAAGCATATTTCTGACAAACAAATAATGCCAAAGCCATGGTCTTAAACTCAATGCTAAGAAATGCATAACTGTACCATTTAGGAAATCAATCTGCTGGCTAAGTACCATGTTGATAAAATGCTCCTAAGAGTCAACCAAGTGGTCAGGGATCTGGGTATGCACGGAGACAGTAGCCTTACCTTCAACCACGATGTGGCCACAGCGGTGAGGAAATACTTTCATGTTGTGTAACTTATACGTAAGGGCATGGATTCTAGATCCAAAGAGGTTACTATCCCACTGTACTCCATCCTTATCAGACCAATCACAGAGTACGATTCTCCTTTCTATATGTATCTGACCAGGCATATGCAGCAACTAGAGTTACTTCAGGGGTTCCTTACAAAATGAATACAAGGTGTAACAAACCTGCCTTATAGAGAGCACCTTAAAGTCCTTTCGCTCTACTTAAGTGTCCTACAGACTGTTGAGGGGTGATGTGTGCTTGGCTTACAAGACATCTGCAACATATGAATCTCCTGCATATTTGTAAGTCAAACAGCATCAGAAATACAAGGTCTAGAAACATGAATTTTGTCTGTGACCTAAACAGGACAT
>NC_056734.1:394131526-394149026 GCF_019279795.1 Protopterus annectens | reverse complement strand
TCTTCTGGACCGGTAGCTCACCAGTTAAGATAAATCAGAAAACAGGCCCCTGGATTTATTACTGCCTACACTAAGTGTACACCATTCTGAGTAAACAGACAACACAAACATAACTCATACCTTTTTCCTGCTAATTTTCATTTTCCTACTGATTTTACTGCAGCTTTAAATTCTGAGAGGGGTTCATAAAGGTTACCACCACAACGTCTAGACTACTTGTTCACTTAGTGTAATCCTTCTGAGTGACTAGAAAATGCAAAAAATGTGTTAGGGATGTTCTTGAATACAGATCGCTTACACTTGGTATAGGTGTTATTGAATCTGGATGAGTTTTTTTTTTTCTTTAAATAAGTTTAAATAACTGCCTTAAAAGATTAAAAGACATGTATAACATTTGTTCATCTGCAAAGATAAGTTCCTTTCAAGAAAAGGATGTAGAGTACTCAGTCTGAGAGCTATGTAGGCTTATGTAACATGTTACATGTGGAGAAGATGCAATAAATGCTATTATACCATGACCACCCCCCCCCCAAAACGTGCACGCTGATTGGCCAGCGTGCCCGTTGTAAATCGAGTTATACTAATGGAAAAAGGTCCGGTCGCCCGGACTTTTTTCCATTAGTATAACTCGCTTTAAAACACTGTCTCGCTATGTTAAATGGGTTTAACATAGCGAGACAGCTTTAAAATAAGCAACGGAGATCTCCGTTGCTTATTTTAAAGCTGTCTCGCTATGTTAAACCCATTTAACATAGCGAGACAGTGTTTTTAAAAAAAGCAACGGAGAAAGCAAAATCTCCGTTGCTTTTTTTTAGTGTTTCGCTATGTTAAATGAGTTTAACATAGCGAGACAGTTTTAAAATAAGCAACGGACATCTCGCAGTATGCCAGACATCTGCGGAAGGGCAGCAAACAGGCATTATACTATGCCATTATTTAAGAAAAGTAATAATTTCTTTTCTTAAATAATGTCATGGTATAATAGCAATAACCCATTTCTGGGTGTGGGTAATGCTAAATTTACCCACGGTTGGCTTTGTTTGGTCCCTTGGGCTTCGCCCTCGGGACCAAACCACGCCAACCGTGGGTAAATTTAGCATTACCCACACCCAGGCGTGGGTTATTGCTATAATAGTTTTAAAACATACTGCTTTCAATGTAGTCATTTATTAAGGACAAAACAGTATGATTCTCTGAAATAAAGCAGTTAATGAAAAAAAAATGACTATTTCATAATATACTGTAGACTAACATTTGCTTTTGATTGCAGATTCACAAACAGCAATCATACTTACATGCCCTCAAGATTCTATTTTTCTTTCTTCTTTCACAGGTTTGACAATGGATTGCTATGATCTTATAGAAGTTAAGTTGTAGATCTAAGTTACATGCTGATATTATGCATTTTCTCAACCAGTTTTGAATATGAATAATTCTCTCTCCTGCATAATATTGATAACTGGCATTAGCTAAAGCAAGAATATACATGTCAAGCATTTAGAAAACGATATTAACATACTGTAGCTGAAATGCTTCTTTACCATACATCAGTGGTTCCACAGATATAGACAAAAAGGAAAAATCTACCATTTTTACCTTCTTTTTATTATATTTATATATTTATTAGTGAGTACTAGATTTTTTAGATTATAATATATATATATATATATATATACTATTATTTATATATTTATGCATGTACATATATTCTTTGGTGTTCATATCAAGTGTATTATTGTTATGTAAGATAGGTTGTATTTATGAAGTGAAAAGTTAAAAAAGCTAAAAAGGTACTAATTGATTCAAAACGTCCTGGAGTAATAATTAATTAATCAACCAATGGTGTTTCGTTATGATTTGGTATTTAAAGTACTCAATTCTATGTGATTACGTGATTCTGATGAAGTCTAACTAGTGAAGACGAAAGCGCGCTTAATCACCGTTATATGTCATTTTAGTGTTTTATGTGGTTTTTATCGTTTGTTGGATTAATAAACACAGATTACTTGGATCTACCAAAGTGTTTCGAATATTATATTTATCCTTGACCTGGTGACAGACTTTTGGTTTACAGCCTGGAGGACAGCCCTTTATGGTACAGCGACGGATATTTTAACTATTTGTTAGCAAAAAGGAAAGAGTATTGAATTATATTAAGAAATGCAAAGTGCAAATAGCAGTGCTACGGAAAACAAACTTGGAAAGAAACGAGCATGTGAATTTGATAAAGAAAGCATTTCAAGAGTGATATTCCGCAGAGTATCAGGGACAAAAGAAAAGGGGAGTACTTATATTAACTGCTAGCTAAGTTTCAATAGTGAGAGAAAAGAAAAAAAATACAATAATAATGGTACACTTTTAGTAGTAAGGAGCTACTGGCAAGGCAGGAGAATTGTGTTGGCATGTGATTGTAGCCCACCCAAACCTAGTATTATGGAGCTTATGAAAATTTTGCGAGAAATAATCAGCTTTCAGCAGGGAATATCAATTATATGTGGGGACTAGAATTTGATCTGCAACACTGAGGGCTGTACTTAGGAGATGTAGAAGGGAAAATATAACAAAAGAGAGTAAACTTCTGAAGAAATTTATAAAAACACTTGGTACGGAAGATGTGAATTCAGTAGCAGGAACACAGAGAGAATTTACATATTATTCTCCAAGGTATAATAACTGGGCTAGACTAGATAGAAAAAGAAGTTGCGACTTACCATAACATTCCATCTGTGTTCTGATCCTCGGAACCAATCCGGTCATTATATAGCTTGCATCAGCCAAAAAAAAATCTTCTGAGTTACTAGTCTACCCACAATGCCCCCCTCTACATTACCTCAGATTGAGTTTGCAGGTTTACAGAAGAAGATATCCTAACTCAAGCCAAAAGCCATGTACAAGGTGCAACAAGGAAACCCAGGACAGCAAGTCGCTCCACCAGAACTCTACAGGAGGGGGCAGGAGAGGTGGGACGCAAGAACAGATGAAAATCGACAACACAGATGGAACGCTATGGTGAGTAATAACTTCTTTATCGGATATTGTCAATCTTCCATTTACTCTTGACTTGTGGGACAGAGTCCCCAGCTACCTTAGATCCTTAGTGGCCCTATGGAAGAACATTCCTGAGAACCACAGAACCAAAGGAGGCTCTCCCCTTGGAGACCATATCCAATTTGCAATGAGTAATAAAGGTATGTGGAGTAGCCCATGTTGCAGCTGCACAAATTTCTGACATGCAAGCTTTAGAATGAAAAACAGCTGAAGTCGCCATAGATCTGTTAGAATGTGCCTTCACCAGCTTAGGATGCCTTAGACCCTTTTCCGTGTAAATAAAAGAAATGCAGTCCCTTAACCATCTTGATAGAGTAAGCTTAGAAACAGGTTTGTCCAATGTTGTGCTTAGAAAAGATATAAATAATTGCTCTGATGGTAAATTGTTTAGTTCTGTCCAGATAAAAACATAACTGCCTGTGCACGTCCAGAAGGTGCAAGCAGTATTCGCCTTTATTAGAAAAATTTGGGAAGAATACAGGCAACTCTATAGATTGATTGATATTAACCTCTGAAGTCACTTTAGGAAGAAAGGACGGGTTTGTTCTGAGTAACCCTCTGTCTTTATGGAAAAATAAATAAGGGGCTTTAGAACACAGAGCATGTAATTCAGAGTCTCTTCTCGCTGAGGTGACAACTATAAGAAGCAATGTTTTCCAAGAAAGAAACTAAGTCACAGGTAGCTGCAGGTTCAAAAGGAGGTAATGTTAAGAGACTGCAATACAAAAGTCAAGTCCCATGGTGGTGAAGGATCCTTGAATGGAGGCTTTAAATGAATGGTGCCCTTATCAAAAACCTTACAAAGCCTGTGGGAGATTAAGAGCTGATCACCGAAACCGTTATGGAAATTTGAAATAGCTGCTAAGATAACCTTAATTGTGGAAACAGAAGCTCCGTTACCAAAGATGGTAGCTAGAAACTCTAGAACTCTTTCTACTGGTACTGAAAAAGTATCCAGACCATTATCACAAGCCCAGATAGAAAATCTCTTCCATTTACTATGGCAGAGATTCCTAGTGGATGGTTTATGGGATGCCAACAAAATGTATCGTACAGGAGATTTTATTTATTTTTTATTTATTTACATTTGTTGACCGGGAGTGCCCGACTGGACATAGGTCCATTTTCAGCGGAGGCCCGGGGAGAAAAGCTCCACAGTTAAAATAAACAGACAGTAGTTACATTGGATTACATAGCTATTAGCAATTTAACAAAACAATTACTTACAACATATTTACAGATGAAGAACATAGATGGAACATAGAGATGGAATATTATTATGCCTGGTGACTAATGGCATTGAAGAAACCAAGCAGTCAGCTAGAAGGTCTGTAGACTGGGGTGCACTAGCCCCTGAGGATGGGACAGAAGGTCTGGAACTGGGTCCAGAATCCACTGACGGCGAAGTAGATGAGACCAAAGGAAGTAAAACCGTATTTGCCGAGGCCAGTAAGGTGAAATGAGGATTACTTTGCTTCTCAACCAAGCTGCTTTCTTGAGGAAAAGAGGGATTAGAGAGAATGGGCGAAGACATAAAGGAGAACAGGGGGCCAATCGAGGGGGAAGACTGTCTCTGAAGGACTTCCCCTGAGCGGGAATTAGGGCAAAGTATCTTTGGCACTTGTTGTTCAGGGGTGAAGCAAACAGGTCACAGCAAGGCTGACCCCAGTGAAGAAAGATCTTCTTCGCCACTCTGGAGTTTAGAGACCACTCATGAGGCATGTGGATGCATCTGTCCTGTTTGTTAACCACGTTTGTTCTCCCTGGTATGTGCTTTGCTATCAGAAAGCAGTTGGAAGTTTTGGCCCATTGCCACACTCGAGGGTCTTCTCGAAATAGTGTGTAGGACTTGGATCCTCCCCTGTTTGTTGATGTACCAGACTACAGACATGTTTCCTAACTGAATAGCTATTGTCTCTTGAGGTAAGGCAGAATGAAACAATTGCAGCACTGGAAGCACTGCTCTCAGCTCCAGAACACTGATCTGCAGATTGGTCTCAGAGGGGAACAAAGTGCCTTGGACTGTCTTCCCCAGAGAATCCCCTCCTCATCTGGGAGGCATCCGTGGTCACTATGGCCTTGGGCTGAGGGGGAACAAAGGGACGGGCCTAGAAGAATCTCCTTGGATTGCATACAACAGGATAGGTAATTTTTGCATCAGCTGAATATAAAAAGTAGGTGATTCATGGGGTGGGTTAGAACAGACAACTGGTTTGCAAGCAGCTATTGAAGAAGTCTCATGTGTGAAACCTTGCCAGTGAGATTAACGTGACTGCTGCTGCCATGCATCCCAATGCTTGCAGAATTTGCTGAGTCGGTATTTTGCTTGATCAAAGAATAGGGTGAACCTGCAATTGTATTTTCTGCAACCTGTGGTGCAGAAGCGATGCCATACAAGACAGAGTGTTGGGACGAGCTCCAAGTAATTCCATACCTGAGAAAGGGTTAGTTGAGACTTTGCAAAATTGACTGCGATGCCAAACTGTTGAGATAGCTCCAGAATGAAATCCGTTGTTCGTAGAAGTAGATGCCTGGTGGAAGCAGTGAAGAGCCAGACGTCTAAGTAAGAAAACACCCGGAATCTGTGCAGCCTCAAATGTGCTGTGACTGCTGCCATGCATTTGGTGAACACCCTGGGGCTGTGGTGAGACCAAAGCTCAGCACTCTGAATTGGTAATGACTGGCTCCTAGCCGTAAGCGAAGAAACTTTCTTGAGTGTTTGTCCATCTTTATGTGGTAATACACTTCTTGAAAGTCGACAGAGCACATCCAATCATTTTCCTCTAAGAAGGGAAGTATTGACTGAACCATGACCATCTGGAATTTTGACTGTTGGACAAATTTGTTTGGAATGCTAAGAACCAAAACTGGTCTCCACTCCCCTGTCTTCTTTGGCACTAAAAAGAATCTTGAGTAAAATCCAGATCCTAATTGGTCTGGTGGGACTTCCTGGATGACTTTTTTTCTAGCAGCTTTTATATTTCTAATGTTGCATGATCCCGCTGACTGGGTAGACCGTCGGGGAGTCTTGCTCAGGTTCTCGGGTAAAGGGTGAAGGGGATTACATAACCTATGGAAATAATCATTAGCACCCAGGCATCAGTAGTTACACGTCACCAGGTGGTTGGAGGCAAGGAGAATCTTCCCCCGACTGCCTCCTGAGGCAAGCAATCGGGCCCCCTTTCAGGACCGCTGGTAGGGTTGACCAGAGAAGGACTCCCTGGAATCCTTATTCGATGGACCACCCCTGCCTCTGGGATGGTGTCTTCCATTGTAACTACCCCATCTGCCACAAGGGGAGTCCGTACCACGTGTGCCCTGGAAAGGCTTCTGTGACTTCTTGAACCACATTTTGACACTCCTTTGATTCCTGCAGTAGGATCATTGAGGAGTGGAAAAATGTACGCCCACAGCAGACAGAGTATTTCCATCCTTTTCATACCTGGACAGAGTTCCCTTAGCTTTGGGCCTAAACAATGAGGGTCCATCAAAGGGAGCACTGATGAAGGAGGACTTGAATAGTTCTGCAAACTCGCACAGGCACATCCAAGCATGTCGTTGAATAGCAACACCTGAACCTGCTGACTTGGTCACCCCTTCTGGCTGCATGCACAATTACCCTCAAGGACGAATTTGAAATAGACTCCAGGGTAGCTAACTGGGAGGCCACCTTTTCTTGGACCTCTTCTGCTAGGGTATCTGACAGCTCCTTGACCAGATCTCTCTAAAGTCTAGTAAAGTGTGCCACAAAGTTCAAGGACCTGATGGAGAATTTTAATGATGCAGAGACCCCGCTTCCCAAATCTGTCTATCGTCCTAGACTCTCAGTTAGGGGGATGTACAGGAGAACTTTCTTTGGCTAGTTCTTTCTTGGTGGCAGCTGCTACCACCACGGCATCAACTACTAGGCCCTTTGTCAAATGTGAATGGTCCTCAGGAGCGGAAAGTATTTTGTCAGGTCTCTGGGGGACAGGTTCTGCAGAGTCAGGAGCCTTCCAAGTCCGGTGAGTGATCAATTTAATTAGGTCATCAGCGAACGGGGTGACCCAAGAGGTACAAGGGTGAGCACCAAAGGCCTGCAAGTACACGGATTCCTCACAGGAAGGGTCTTTGGGCTTTCAATCACCCCTCTGTTTTAGGATCTCAAGAATGTCTCTGAAGGAGACATCTTCCAGGGATGACTGTGGGTGAACCCTCCCCCTCATCGAAATCCATGTCCTCCATGACAGATTCTTTGGGAGAATCGAGGTTTCTCCTCTTACATGATCTCTTCTAAGGTGGCTCTTCAGTGGGAGCATCTGAAAAGGACTTGGAAGAGGCTACGCCTTTAGTAGGCAAGTCTTGTGACCTTGGAGCTCGCTGTCCAGGGACAGAGGTTGGAGGTAAAACTGATAAATCAGGGGTCAAAGGGCGAGACTCCAGTGATACAGGAGCCACCTGAAACGAGGCAGTGGCCAAGGCACTTTCCATGACTTGAAAGGCAGGACCCCCTGAGGATGGATGGGAGCCCTGAATCGAGACAGATAAACTCAATACCGGGGTCACACCCTGTCCCAAGATACCCACCTGATAAACCGAAACTGAGGATGGGTCCTCTGTTGAAGCAGCTCGAAAAGGCAAGGCTAGCTCCATAGAAACAATTGGAGCCGCCTCGAACCCGACAATGAAGACACAGTCCCTAAGGCACCAAAGGTGGCACAGCCATACCTGGTGTCAAAGACAAAAAGGTTGTCAGTGCCAAAGTTATCGGAACCTGTGAAGTTGGAGTCAAGTGCTCTGAAGCCTGTGAAGAGGGTCAGAGGAGGGGAATAAGAAGGGGTCACAGGAGAGAAACCCCCTTCACCAGAAGGGAGAGGGGGCTGAGAAGATGAGGGAAGACCCCTGGCTATCAAGATCTGATCCACTAACCTTACTATATCAACTTCTGAGAGACTTCTGGTGGAGAACGGAGAATCCAGAAGAAGAGTCGGGTCTCTCTAGAAAGGGGCAAGATAGCTGTCTAAAGGAGTGGTCAATGGAGGGGGAATAAGTGGTCCTGGGCTGAGTAGAAATATCAGTCTTCAGCACTATCTTGGCGCCATGGGAGATACTGGCGCCAACATGGCAGCAATGACAACTGGTGCGAGTGTTGGAACCGTAGCCAAAGTAGAAGCAGTAGCAGTCATGGTTTGAGTGGGAGTCATTGTCGGTGTCGATGCCACCGATAAGGGTAACTGTGCTGAAGATTCATTTCATTCTGAAAGCTTCAGAACCTTAGGTCTTGGTTCCGAAGAGGAGCCTGCAGATGCATGCTTATGATTTTTAACGGTCAGTGCCAACTGAGAATTCAGCACCGAACGGGAAGTTTTGGGACCAGAGGATGGAGGAGACTGGTCGGCCTTGGACAAAGCTTCTTCCAAAGTGGCTTTAAGAAGCCCTTTGAGAATAAGCTTATTCCTACATTCTATCAGGGCTCTAGTACTGAATCCCTGTCAGATTGTATAGTCACTACTTAAGTGGGGCACACCCAAACAATAAACACAACAATCATGGCCACCCGAATTTCACATTTTCCTGCCGCACTCTTTACACTGTTTGAAACCAGTAGGGGAGCGTCTGGATTTATCTGCCATCACCCTAAATTAAAAACAGGAGAAACACACTAAGCAGGCACCTTAAAGTAGCAAGTCCGGAACTCAAGTTCAATATGCTCTTAGATAAATAACGTCTTCATATAACATGGGTCACCAAAAACTCTGTAGTTAGCTTGTACACCACAAAGATGCGAAAACTGAAAATCTTAACGCAAGATTTAATCAACAAGAAAATACAGGCGTTTTCGCTGAAGCCACAGCTGCAGCTTCTTCAGAGATTAACTTTGAAAAAGAGAGCGCCAAAGCCTGTGCTTTTAAAATCACGTCAATGCGTGAAACTAATTGCTGACAGCAATAATAAAAAAAAAACACACACCACTTAAAATAATGCAATACTTAATCCACTAGAAAACCATAATAACATTACAGATAAAAATATAAACATTTGTATGACAGTCAATGTAAATAATTTAGAAAAATACTAAGAATATGTTTAAAAACGAAAACTCCAACTACAATGAAGCAACAATAAAACACTCAGTCATCGCATACTTTAACTGACTGAGTGTATATAAACTCTTGAGCATAAGTCCTAGTTGCAACTAAACTGTAATAGTAAAAGAGCAGCTGCTTAATATAAGAAAACCAAAATGCTACAAGTAGAAGTTTTTTTGATGGAAAACATATTAAAAGACAAATTATAGAAACACATTACTTCATACCTTTGACAGTGAATATGTGTTCGTATTAAACTTAATATTAATAAAAATGGTAAAATTAAAAAAGTTAGACCGCCTAATAAACTGTGGCGGTCTAACTGCAGCTGTCTTGGTCTTGATCTATCTTTTTAATATATATGAAGCTGTTCATAACAAAAACAAATGGAGCCTTAAACAACAATTAGAAAAATGTTAAGTTAAAATGGTACGCAGTAATGAAAGGAATATCATTTTTAGAATTAAATTCTTGTGTCCACCAATAGTAGATTTAATAATCAGTAATGGCATTATTGACAAATTAACGTCTATAACTCTTCATTTTTAGTACACATGCAATGTTGCAATGTTCATTTAAACCTGGAAAGGAAAAGGAGTCTAGTAATAGTTGCCATTCTAATTCTCTATTTTCTAAGATTAATGGAACTGGTCCTCCTCTTTCTGGTTTGAGAACTTGGTCTATAGCCATAAACTGGAAACTGTGCCCCTCATGTTTAAGTATATGTTTAGCTAAAGCATTCTCTTTATTCTTTTTTCTCATGGCATATGAGTGTTCATATACCCTGTCTCGAAGTCTTCTATCAGATTTTCCTATATAGAAGGCTTGGCAGCAGTTGCATGTAGCTAAATAAACTATGGATCTGGATTCACAGTTTAATTTGTGGTTAATTTTGAATTTCCTTTCACGAATTGTGAAAGAGTTAGCTACTCGTACCAGGTGGCAGTAATTGCATGCCCCACATTGGAAGGAACCTTTATTTTTTGTAATCCAACTAGATACTTTTGATCTTTCCAAGATTGATTTCAAGTTGTTGCCCCTTCTATAGGTAATCCTGGGTTTTAGTCCCAGTTTGTCCAATAATTGTTCATTATTGGTAATAAAGTACCAGTTTTTATAGAGGATAAACTGTATGCTGTTAGAGTCTATACTGAAAGTGGTGATAAAACTACTATCCATAACTTGACTAAGTGTGTTAGTAGTTTTAAACAAAACAGTGTCTGAACCCGGATTACTGGCATTTGTGTTTAATTCGACTGCATTGTCAAGTATTGAGTCATGCCTTTGTGGTAAAAGGGGGGGGGGGGTATTGGCCATCAAGCCTTTTACTAGTAACCTCATCCAAGATCTCGTTAAATAAAGCTAACGGGTAGCCTCTGTTAGTGAACATATTTTTCAAAGTCTCACATTCTCCAAAAAATAATTCCTCTCTGCTACACATTCTTGATGCCCGAATGATTTGCCCCTTAATGATGGCTTTCTTTTGCTTGAAGGGGTGGCAACTTTTGAAGTGTAGTAAGGAGTTGCAATAGGTTGGCTTCCTATATATATTAGAGAAAAACTCTCCCTTTGTAGCATCCTTAGTCAACTTAATGTCTAAGTAATCAATTTCTAGTTCTGAAAAATTAGATGTAAATTTCAAAAACATGGTAGTGGCATTAATTGAAGATACAAAGTTCTTGGCAGACTTACTATCTCCATCAAACAGAATGAAGATGTCATCCAAGTACCTAGTGTAAAACATTATTGGACCCATACGTTCAACGTCATTGAATATGAAGGTTTTCTCCCAGTATGCCATGAAGAGGTTTGCAACACTTGCCCCACAAGGAGACCCCATTGCCACTCCCTGTTTCTGTATGTAATATTTACTATTGAAGGTAAAAAAATTGGATGTTAGAATGATGTCAAGCAGTTGGGAAATGACTTCAATTTCTTTTCTCGGGGCATTCAATTCAATTAGCATAAGGGTAATCCATTCTATCGCTTCAGTATGGGGTATTGATGTGTAAAGATCAATGACGTCGATAGTAAGGAGATTAAATGAGACACTAAATTCTACTTTATGTATTTTCTCCAAAAAAGACCAAGAATCTTTGCAAATATGAGTGACTTCCTTCAAGTATTTACTCAAAATGTTGTCGACCAATTGAGCGCAAGGGTATGTGAGGGAGATACGACTATCAATAAGAGCTCGGAAAGGTGGGTTGTACAGGTCTTTATGAATCTAGGGTATACCAAAAATCACTGGAGTTTTTGACATAGTAATGTCTATGTAGTTGTACGTATC
The DNA here is from genome assembly GCF_019279795.1 of Protopterus annectens. Taxonomy (NCBI): domain Eukaryota; kingdom Metazoa; phylum Chordata; order Ceratodontiformes; family Protopteridae; genus Protopterus; species Protopterus annectens. The sequence goes on along the minus strand of NC_056734.1, from coordinate 394,137,620 downwards.
CAAATCAATGTTCCCACTCAAATATAAGTCCCTAAAATATCCTCTATTCCTAGAGTGTGAGGTGTTCATTTCACTCAAAGATGAGGGACTATAAGCAGGGCCTTCCAAGATAGACTCCATCTTGTCAACATATTTATAGTTGTCAAAAATGACAAGGCCACCACCCTTGTCCGGTTTAAGGACTCTAACTGGAGCTCTACACAGTTGTTCGAGAGCCAATAATTGCTCTTCTGTAGCGTTGTATTTTAAATGGGTGTTCTGTGAGACAGTAGAATTAAGCATACATCTGAAATCAAGTTCACAAATTTTTTCAAACAGAAACAAACCTGTGTGTAATGGTGGGTTAAAAGTGCTTGCTAGTTTTAAATTATCTTGGCTAACAGGGACACTATTGTTAAATAACAATTTCAAATTCAATTTTCTAACGAAGCATTTCAGGTCAATTAAAGTCTTGACCAAGTTACATCTTGAAGCGGGAACAAAGGAATAACCAAATGCCAATAGTTCAATCAAACTAGAATCTACTTGAAAAGTAGAAAAATTATATATGGTAAAGTCACCTTTAGCATTAGTTAAAATCTTGAGGTCGCCAAACGATTTAGAAATAACAGGACCCCTTGGGTTTACTTCCGATTGTTCCAGTTCTTCTTGGGGAAGGGCCGAGAGTTCGTTTTCCCTAAAAAATGGTCCGATGAGTGACTATCCCTCTGGTTGTTATTAATGTGAGATTGGTAACTTCTTGTATTGTGGATTTTTGGTCTTGTGCTCCGCTGAGGTGCACCAGTCACTTGGTATACTTCTTCGTTGCCATGAGCTCCTTCGTCTGGTTCTCCAGGGCAATTAGTCTCGTTAAGGCCATCTCCCCCTGTGTTAATTTGTGTTGCGTTGGTAGAAACGGTTAACCTTGGGTATGCTGAGTTATTTGAATAGCTCAGTCTGTCCCTTGTTAATTTCTTAGTTTTGTTTACTTTGAATTTTTCCAAAAGCCCATCAATACTTGAAAAAATTCGTGAATAATCGTATTTGTATCTATCAAAATTCAGGTTTTGCTTCAAACTGCTGTCCAAATTGTTGACTTCGTCAATGAGAAGAGCTATCTGGATGTTATAATGCTTAATAATCAAATCTAGTAGTTGAGTCCCTTGGTTTTCGAAGAGCAAAGCCAAGTCAGTGCAAAAGTCTATGCTACTAAACAGGCCCGTTGGGCAAAATGTAGATCGTAAACCTTTAGGTATTATTTTTTCTTTTAAACACTGCTGGAAATAGGAAACTTCAAGTTGAAGCTTTTTCAACTTCAGTAGTTTAGCATCAAAAGTTTTAAGGGTAGCAGTTATAGAATTGTCGTTATTTATTGCTTCCTGTAGCCCCCTAGCCGGTTGCTCCTGGTCATCACCAAATAAGAGGTTGTTTGTATTGTGAACCCAAACACCGCAATTAGGAACCCCAATAATCCCTGGGGGCATTGGTAGTTGAGATGTCGTAGGATATGGTCCGTTCGGCAATATAATCGATCTGTTAGATGCAGAATCATGTAATAATGTTGGTGTGTCATGACTGTTGGACCTTTGTCCTGGTGGAATAAAAAACGTACTCGTTTCTGAGGTTTTTTCTAACGTGTTTTCAAGTGAGCCAGTCCGTGACCCTTGAGGCAGTAAAGCCCGAGTAACTGCTTCAGAGGAATGTGTTTTAAAACCAGCACTAACGCGTTTGTCAAGCGCGTCAAGTTTGCTGGTGAAACTGTCCATTCTTGATGTCAGCGCACGGATTAAAATTCTTTAAGAAGCCCTTTGAGAATAAGCTTATTCCTACATTCTATCAGGGCTCTAGTACTGAATCCCTGTCAGATTGTATAGTCACTACTTAAGTGGGGCACACCCAAACAATAAACACAACAATCATGGCCACCCGAATTTCACATTTTCCTGCTGCACTCTTTACACTGTTTGAAACCAGTAGGGGAGCGTCTGGATTTATCTGCCATCACCCTAAATTAAAAACAGGAGAGGCAAAAAGAAAAGGAAAGAGAAGAAAAGCCAACAAAAAGTCACACCACAAAGGAAAGCACCACGAACATGGTAGAAAGATTACCTAATGGCAAAGGAGAGGTGGGGGAAAGGAGACTACCAACGATGGTAGTGGAAATTACCAACGGTAAAGGGAAAACTAAAAAACACACACACACTAAAGGGTACACCAGAAAATTAAGGATTCTAAAGATTTTGGAGATTAATACCAATAACCAAGGTACAAAAAAAAGGGACAAAAATATAAAGTTTTACTTAGGTACGGGAGAGGAGTCGGCTGACACGTTTTGCTGTAAGAGCAGCAAACGAGGTCTGGGGTAATGCAGAGAGGGGCATTGTGGGTAGACTAGCAGCTTGAGAGATTTTTTTGGCTGACATGAACTATGTAACAGCCAGATCTGTTCCAAGGATCAGAACTGTACTCACAAGTCAAGAATAGATGAAGAATGACATCAGATATATTTCACAGAAACGTGCATTTAATTCAAAGCTTCCAACATGCATCCAATAACCGCTTCAGATCATGCGCCAGTAACAACTACGATAAAACTGCAGTGTAATGAAGTAAAAATGAGGCACTGGTGCTTCCCTACCTACCTGTTAAAATAGTGAAATTTAAGGAATGGGTAGTAGAAATTATTTGAGAGTTATCAGGGAAGACAGAAATTTCTTCAAGAGGTTACAGCTCATGAGTGGAACAAAACAAAAGTGGAGTTTAAAAATAAGATAGAAATAAAGGAAAAGAAAAAAGGACTTATGGTTAAGAAGTAACAGGAATTATTTAGAGCGTCTGCGGGTCTCACAAAAGTTAAGCATTGAACAATAAGGGGAATTACACAGAACAAGAGGAGGAAAAAATGCAGAGTACTAATGAGAAAATAAGGGAGTATCTCAATAATATGCATAAGTTTAGAAAGATTGCTGTTAAGCAACTGTTTCTGATAACTCCAAAGCACAAAAACTTTTAGCACAACAACATAAGCAAGAGAAAGTGGAAAGGGTTGTTGCCAAACTTAGGGAGCTTACAACAAGAAAAATAATCAGAGATTCTGTAGAGGTATTAGAAATACTGCAAAAAATATGAACATCTGTAAAGATCAAAGAAATGTGGAAATCAAGAAAGAGCACTAATGGAAATATTTATGGAAGACTTAAGTATGCAAAGGTTATAGGTAGATGAGGTTCAAAAAATCAGTTACAATAGGAGGAGATAAGATAAAACAGTGGCAAACAAACTGCAGTAAAGTCTCCAGGAATAGATGATATTCCTGTGGAAATATGGAAGCTTGGCGGGGAAAACTGATAAAGAGCTGGAAGGTTTTAACAGTATTTTAAAAGGAGGAGAAGCACCAGCATCCTGGAAGAAAGCTGTGGTGCTGAAATACATAAAGTCAGTAAAGATCCATCAGACCCAGTTTCATGCAAGCCCATTTCAATTTTAAACCATGACTATAAAAAGTGTTTATGTGCAGAACAGCTAAAAGAATGGTAAAGTTATTGCCAAAATTGATAGATATGGATCAATGAGCTTTTGTGGAGGGGAGACAAGCATTTAGCAACATTAACAAAACAATGATAATCCAGAGAGAAGCTGAGTGCAAGAGAATATCACTGCTGGTGGGTCTTGATGCAAACAAACATTTCACAGAGTAAGCTGGGAGTTTATGAGTAGGACTGTGGAAGCAACTGCATTCCCTGATACAATAATAACGTTAATTCGGAGGACAAATGAGGGATCCGAAATAAAAATTTAAGTAGAAGGGAGAAGACAGGAACCAAATAAGTGTCCTCCTTACCCTTTATTTGCTTTACACTTAGAGCCACTGCCAAAGAAATTAGGCACTCAGAAACTCAAGGATACAATTGGTATGGTTATAAAGAAAAGTTGGCTTTATTTGGTATTATTTTGTATCTGATAAAACCAGAAAATAACATCTTAGTGTTGTGGAACATCTTGAGATGGTTTCAAATATTTTCTGGGATACTAAATTAATGAAGCTAAAACAAAGACTATAGGTGTAAACCATGTACATGCACATGAATTGGTCCAGCAATACCGATATTTATGGGGACACGAAAATATGAAGTATTTAGCAATATGGACTAAAAATAATTATGTTGTGGCAGCTAAGGATATTAGGAAAGAGATTAAGAAAAATTAATAGAAAAAGTGTGAAACTGGAAGCTATTGTTTATGGATATGGAGAGCAAGGTACAAGCAGTGAAAATGTTTTTAGTTCCTTTAGTTTTATATGCAGGTCAGTCATATTTTTAACAACCAGACAAGTAGTTGTGTATAGTAATCAATAAAGAGTTGAAGGATTTTGTCTGAGAGGGGAAAGGGCAAAGTGGGATAAGTTGATTGTTCCAATACAACAAGGTGGACTAGGATTACTGATCTGAAGGGATATTTTACAGCTACACATAACACAAGCAGAAAGCTATAATTCAAAGTGAAAAGGAATGATGATGATAAAGCGGGGGGGGGGGTTAAAAAATAAGGAGAAAGTGGGATGCAGCCATACAGAATATTATATTTATAAAGTAGCAGAAGGTATTCTAAGAACTAAGTGCAAGAGGGGCCTGGAATTTACTGCAGAAAACCAGTAATGGAACCAAGGTACTAGCAGCAAATCTCTAGACAGGGAAAGATAACAAAATGGAAAGAAGCCAAGATGTAATTTGGACTGCAAGCTAGAGACTGCCTTCTCTATCAGGGATATACATCTGAGTAAAGGCAAAGAGAAAGGGATAGGGAATCTTGTGTGAAAGACCTGCTCTGGTAGAGTTTTTAACAATCTAAAACAGAAGCTGCTGTTAAAAAAAAGAGATGGTTAGTAGGACATATAAAATACTGCACTATAACTACAGGAATCAATTAGAGGAGGTTAGAAAAAATTGGGAAGAGAGATTTTATAAGCAATTCACAAGGAAACAATAAGAGGACATATGCATATCTGCCAAATGAGAAACAAGGTTAACAAGATTTAGGATTTTCACTTACAAATATTTGCATAGGTATTTTTAAACCGCAAGGAGACTTCAAAGAATTTTTCCTCAGACAGATGGCAAATGTTGCAGGTGTGATGGGGAAGAGACAGGTAGCTGGGAACATACGTTTTGGGAGTATAAAGAGTTGTCAGACTTTAAAAAATCCCTACAAATTATTCTGTCAGAATTACAGGGTAAGCAAATGGGTGTAACTAACTATTTTTTTTTTTTGCTGGGATACAGGATCTGAATTGCTTAGACATATTAAGGTCTTAAGTTTAATTCTGGTGTCTACTAAAAAAGCAATTACTACAAAACGGAAATCAAAATCTGAACCAACTGTATTTGAAGTGTTCAATATTATAATAGAGATAAAAGAACTGGAACTGGGATCTTTAGAAAAGGGTAGGAGCAAATTACTCAGAAAAATAATGGAAACACGCAGAGTAATGTTTTGGAGGAAGAGTGAGGTTTAAGGGAAGGCAGGAATTGATTAATTTATGTAATGCTGAATTGATGATAAATATACAAAATAATATGTGATGTATAGCATTTGCAACTGGGAATATGATAATATGGTTTATTTTCTTTCACACAAACATGTTTGCCTATGTTTTAAGTGATTTTTAAACAAAGGTGTTAAAAAATAAAATGATCTACAGATGAGATGAAATTTACAGCTACATTTCACATATAGCATCCATTAACTTTTTTTCAGTTTCTGGCAAATAGCTCATATAAAAAATGTAAAAACAGACACAATATGGCAATAAAAAATGTAAAAGCAGAGACAATATGGCACAGATGACCAATCTGAGAAAGTCACAGAACAAGGGTCATAACAGTGATTATATATCCGGTACACAAATAAGCTGGACACATTGTGATAGTAATCAATAATATAATTTTCAGCTAGGAGTGAATATGGAATAACTGATTGATGATTTACACATTGTGACAAAAATACATTTCAACAAGGTAATGACTTTTTATTATACGACTGCTGTATTATCAACTGCTATAGGTTTATTGGTAAATACTAAACTAGATGCCTTTGTGGGCAATTTTAATCCTAACCA
>NC_056734.1:393976526-394124026 GCF_019279795.1 Protopterus annectens | reverse complement strand
AGAATGTGGATCATACTCATTGAAATCACAGAGAAGGATGTTCCATCACAATGCACCACAAAGTACTTTGGTGAACCTACCCAACAGAAAGAAAGACATAAGTGGGATACCACTGAGGGTCAACCATGGAAGCAGTGCTACTTGAAATTTTTGTAAGAGACTTCAAAAAGAACAGGCACTGAGACAAGAACCAACTTATTCATAGATAACACTAAGGAAGAAAAGAAAAGAACCTGAGGTGACTAGAAGAGTGGTGGCTTCAAAGGTTCAATGCAGGGGAATACAATGTACTTGATATGGGCTCTAATAACCAAAGTAGAACACCAGCTGAGATAGTTCCCCCCCCAAAAAAAAATACACTGATCTGGAAAAAAACTTTGTCATGCCAGCAAAAGCATAAATGAATCACTGTGTTACAAAATAGTACAGCTGTTGAAATGGTCAACAAGTTGCAGGTCTGTTATATCCTTGGGGGAGAGTTCCAAAAAATATATATCTATATACGACCTCTATTCTAAGGATCCCATATCAGGCCCCAAGCCCAAATGGACTAATGTTTTCATTTTGGAAGCTCATACAGAAATAGGATAATCACACTAGACAATAAGAAAAAGCTACCAGGGTAATAAAAAGAATGCAGGTCAAAGGCTACATTAAAGGTTATGGGAATTAAACTAACTGTTATTTAAGTCTAGGCAACAACAGTGAAACATGATCTGTCCGCATAAGACACTTAGGGTAGTCGAGAGCAAAGAGCTCAAGCAGAAAACAGACCACAAGGCATACGAACTACATTAAGAAAATATACTACTACTACAATAAGAAAATGCATTTCAACCTAGACAATAAAAAGGATTTTTTTCATGGAGCAGTGGAGGATAAACTGAAAATATTACCTGAGTAAGTACTGCAATGTAAAACCACAAAGCCCTTCAGGAAGGCTTGGAATGTGTGATAGGTTAAAATGGGTAAACAAAGAGCAACTGAAAAGTATTAGCAGCACAAATATGGCAAATAGGCAGCCTGTTTTTTTTTCCCATCATCACAACTATGTAATGGAAACGTTAAGCAAACTAACAAAGGAAGGAAAAAAACACAAATGATGCATACTGTCATGTGGCTCCATTAAACAGTGATGACCTTCAATTCTTTAAAAACTTCCTTTTCAAAGAACATATAGTATATGCTATATCTCTGATAGGACATATAACTTGTAGAAGTCTGGCCACAAAGGTTCTAACAAAGGGGAGCTCTCAAATCTACCTAAATTAAAAGTTATGGAAGAAAAGTGGACTTGGGACCACTAGGAGGGCTAAGCAAATTTATGTTGGAAGAAGAAACAACTAAATACTACATACAAGCCACACTCTTATAGGCAATCCATATACACAGGCCATTGTACTCTGCTCTAATGAGCATTAATCTATAGTATATAGTGTACAGCAATGGATCAGCTCAAAAAAGAAAGCAAGTTAAGTGACATCTACACACTGTTACAGTAGTGTTAAATAATTAATAAAAAAAAAGCTGTAGATAGAAATGTGTGAAAAGGGATATGGGATGGCTAACAATTCAAAGCTTTCACTCATTCTTCAGTTAGTCAATTTTATCAATTTCAAAGACTGTTGGAAAATTAAAATGCAAACTAGCATTCAGCAGATGCAAAGCACTGAAATTAATTCTGGACAGGATGCCAGTCTGTCACAGGATGCATACCTATCCATAGGCAACATGGAGGAATGCATTTACAGCATGACTTTTGGCTGTGGTAGGGATCCAGACAGTTCAACAGAAACCCATATAGATGAAGGAATGATGAGCACATTTTACAAAAAAAGGCATACCAGCCTAAAGAAATGAAGTGGACACCCAAGCACTATGAGGCAACAATGTTGGTCACTACACCACTGCGTATTCATATCAAAACATAAAAGCGGAACCAAGAAGAGGCATGACAATCTGGGCACAGGAGGAACACCTTCAGTTTTTAAATACAATAATAATTTTTTAAATTATTGATTTGCAAATAGGTTGTTAAACAGTATACTTCAAAAACACATAATGTAATTAAATTACAATAAGTAAGAGCAAGAAGCAACAAAATGATGGGGAAAACACACCTCATCATACACTGCATAGTCCCTAACTTCAAGTAAACTGCACTTTTATAAAGTAAAAGTGACAGCCAGCCAAACAGGTAGTGGTTAACACAGTCCAATGCTAAATCATCAATGAAAATGTTGGCTCTACAATGAGGGAAAGGTTCGTTTGCTTATTTGTTGTATTTTGTATTACTTTATTGCCTTTTTCTATTTTGTATACTGTGATTTGTTTTCTTTACACTGTTTTACTTGTATTCTGCTTTTAACTGCATATTAAAACTTGAAAAGAGACCACAGTTCTGTCTCTTGTGAGTCAGACATAAATTTTTCCCACCTTCACGTCCAGTCACTACTGTGTTCTTTCTAGTTGCCTGCCCCTTATGTTAATTTGACAATATATCTAATTTCCTCTCTGCTTTTACAGGCTGGTGTGAGTAAGCACAAAATTATCATTTTGTGAAATCACTCCCCTTCAACTATTTACATTTATTGGCCATCCTTCTGTATTCCATAGTACCAGAATACAAAGGTGACCACCCCCTTTCAATCTATCTTGCTGTTTTAAAAATAGTGACTCTCCACTAAAACTTAACTTTTTAGACAGGTAAAACTTAAGCTACCTACTTTCACATCTAACTCCTCTAGTACACGCTGCAGTGTTTAGGATAAACCATTTTTTCCATCTTACCTTTAAGCATCTATTGCAAGACCATCAGTTATTGGAGAGCCCACATTCTGCCTCTCAGTAGTCATCTTGGGATTAGTGCTTCTGTTTTCTTCTGGTGAGAGGAGTGCAGTTACATTATTTCCGGGACACTGCTGATCACCAGAAAACTTAATAACTGCTTTATAGGTGACAGCTTGGAATCTGTGCTTATATTCTGATCCTGGTGAGAGTAGGAGCAGAGTGCATTGATTCCTGACTCTTTCTGGTTGGAGAGTGAGTGTCCGTGCTTAACGTACCTGATTGGTCTGGTTGCTATTCGAGGCATCATCTGGGACAAGACTGTGGATCACCAAACAGGCCGTGGCCTGCTTCTCTTCTTGGGATTGGTGCTAACATTTTGCTTCTGGTGAGAGAAGAAGCAAAGGAGTACTGTATCCCAACAGAGTGAAGCTGTGCTGAGACCAGTATTAGTAGTAGCCAGGCAGTAGCCATTCATGCAATTCCCCTCTTTGCATCATTCTTGATAAGCTAATTCTTTATTTTTCAGTAAGTACTGCTTGATTTCTTTCTAACTTCAGAATATCTGCCTGAATACTTCATCCTTAAATTTTCAGGGTCTGCGTATTAGTTTCCCCTCAAGTGTTTGGCAGGGCTCTGTACAAACTCAGACAGCTTGAGTGACATTTTCCTGTAAAAGGAATACATAAGGAAACAGGTCCAGTACTTTGCAATAATGACCATCCTTCCTGGCCTGTTTGGTGATCAACAGTCTTGTTTAAAGGTCAATTCTCTGTTCTTTCTCCTATTAACCTGGTGAAACTGGGCATTCTGAGGTAGTGCAGCAACTGCCTCGTGTACACAGACAACCGTCTCCTCTTACCTCCTAACACTCAAGACTTGTGAGAGATGCACTTACATATCCAAATTGGAAGCCATGCACTCTCAAACCAAGACCGGAATAGCTGGTCAAGAGGAGAAGGTCAACACCTGCACCAGACCACATCTATCACATAGCCCTCCAGATCACTCACCAACACATCTCTCACATAAAAACACAAATCACACCCCCACCTTCGCGGAGGTTCTCAATAGAATTCTACCTAAACAGCAGAGACCTCCACAGCAGAAATGCACTCAACCACCACAACACAGCACAAACCACAAGACACACAGCTCGCCTACACAGTGTGCCCCTCAACCTAAGCCCCTAAGGCAAAACAGCTTGCCCAATACACTAATCTTGGTTAATAACTTGATAGTGAGGCACACTGATGTCCCACTCACTAGGTTGAAAAAGGAGAAGGTAACAGTCAGCTGTCTATCAGGTGCCAGAATCCAACACATAACACATGCACTCAGGTCACTCCACAACAAGTAAAAGTATGACTGTCACTGTCCATGTGGGTGTGAATGACCTGAGATGTACCTCCCTGGACTATATGAAAAGAGACATGGAGAAACTGTCAGATTATATGGCCCAGACAGGTATGACCCTAGCCCTGAGCAGCATCCTACCATCACTCAAAATGATACTGCAGTACAAGCAAAAAATGATTGACTTCAACAATTGGCTAAGTTTCTGGTGTCATTCTAAGGGGATCCAGTATCCATCTGCTTGGGATGACACGATTGACAGACCTTGATGCTTTGCCAGAGATGGGCTACATCTGTCACCCCTGGGTTTCTGGATACTGGCTAAGGTTCTTGCCACCCCTATAGTGCCTTTTTTAGGCAATGTTCTAAAGACCAAATTACCACCATAACAGCACTAAATAAATGCAATCTGAGGGTCATGCTGCTCAATGTTAGAAGTCTAAATCTCAAGATGCAGCTGCTCGAAGCACTCCTCAAAATGGAGAACATTAACATTTGCGCTGTAATGGAGACCTGGTTTAAAACAGCAGAAAGCACCCCTGTGCTACCAGGTTATAACTCATTCCACACCTTTCGGCCCCAGAACATGGACCAAAGCTCCAAAGGCAGTGGTGTCTCCATATTCATAAAGAATATGCACACCTCCAGACTAGTAGCCCAGCATAACGCACCTGAGATACTTCAGGTACAACTAACATGGGGTACAGACAGCGATTCAGGTCATAGCCTGCTATAGGACCCCAACCATGTCCCAAGACTCTCACTCCACATTCCTAAGCACCCTGGAAACTATTAGGGGCCAACCCAACACTCTCATACTAGGTGACTTCAACTACCCCTCCATCAACTGGGAAAACTACTCATGCACCAATACACTGGCCCAACGCTTCCTGGAATTCAATTCCAATGCCCTGGACCAGCTCATTTGTACCCCCACTAGAGGAAGCAAAATCCACCATGGAAATCCACATCTCATCCCCTCACAAAGGTAACCACCATGAAAAACTTCTCCAAAACTGACTTTGGGCTCCTAAAAACAGAGGTGGCTAACTTCACAGCACCAATGTCAATGGAAAATAGATGCATGACTGCCAAATCATACACCAATACATTGTAAGAACACGTACATAAATGCATGGTACTAGCCATACCCAACAGAACCAGGGCACTCTCCTCCAAAAAAGGAAGCCAACCTGGTGGTTCTCTACCATTAATAAACTCTACAACAAAAGGAAGAAACTCTTTGAGAAAAAGGTGAAGTCCCAAGACTGGAAAAACTCCCTTATTATCCTCAACAAAAAGTTGAGATCCCTCATCAAAACCTCTAAAGCCAGCTATGAAGACAGAATTTCAGCAGACACTGAAAACAACCACAAAGCCTTCTACAATTATATCAAGAATCTCCATGGCAATACCCAGGTTTGCTCTGAGTTACTGCACAATGGTACCTCCTATACTGAGCCAACACATATTGCCAACATAGTGCCGACAATTCAGTGCCAACTTTATCCCTCTCTCTCCCCTTAAAGGACTAATCACAATACCGGAGGAATGCCAGACACCCAGCAATACTGCAGTACAGGTTAAAGTTGCATTGTCCAAGGCCAAAAATACAGCTTCCATGGGACCTGACAATATCCCTGGATGTGTTCTACATGAACTGCAAAGTGAACTGGCACCACATCTGTGTGCCCTGTTCAATCACAGCCTCACCTTAGGTTTTGTCCCTACCGGATGACGCACTGCTACAGTCATCCCTCTCCATAAAGGGGGAGTGACTACAGACCCTAGGAATTACTGCCCCATTAGCTTGACGAGTCTGATATGTAAGGCTATGGAGCGCATCATCATGGACCTAATTAACAAGGATATAGGGAACCTCCAAACTCTAGATCCCACACAATTTGGTTTTGTGAAAGGTAGATAATGCCCGCTCAACCTGGTTGACTTCTTTGAGTCAGTCACCAGAGCTGTGGATGAGGGCAAGGCAGTTCATACAGCCTACCTTGATCTGGCCAAGGCCTTTGATAACATTCCTCACTCAAGAATCAATGATAAACTCAGCAAACTAGGCATCAACCACTATATCACTAGGTGGGTTGCAAATTGGCTCACAGGTAGAACCCACAGTGTGAAAGTAGCGGACTCCAAGTCAGACTGCCCACCAGTCACAAGTGGAGTCACACAGGGATCAGTCATGGGTCCTCTCCTGTTTGGCATCTACTTCTCAGAAGTACAGGCCAACACGGAGGGACTCTGGCCGACAAAGTTCACAGATGACTGCAAGCTGGGAGCCATTAACTCCCCAAGTGATGTAGACATCCTACAGAAAGGTCACACTGAGACCAATAACTGGTGCTGAAACCTTGGCCTTAAGTTTAATGCCAAAAAATGTATCATCATCCCCTTTGGAAAAAAACTCAGTTCCCATTAATTACCACATTGATGGAAGCCCACTGAACGCGGTATAAGAGATCTGGGGATGCTGGTTGACAGCAACCTCTCCTTCGACCACCACATTGCCACTGTGGTCAGAAAGTCCTTCTATGTAGCACATCTCACCCAGGAAGAAAGAGGTCATCTCCTCTCTGCTCTTCCCTCATTAGGTCAATCATCGAGTATAATGCCCCATTTGGCATGTACCTCACTAGACACATGCAACAGCTGGAAAGGCCACAAAAGTACCTCACAAAGAGGACCCTAGGCCTTAAGCCCATGTCTTACATAGACAGACTCAAAAAAACTCCGGCTATTCTCTGTCTCACATCATCTACTAAGAGACGATCTCTGCTTGACTTACAAAGCTATGTCTGACCCAGCTCTGTTAGAAATGCTACATCTAAAGAAATCCCAATCCCTATGCACCACAGGCTTCACAGACTTCAACTTCATTACCACAATCAAGAGAACATGCTGGAGGCACAGGTTCATAACCCAGAGACTGCCCATGCTCTGGAATTGACTTCCCATACATGTCAAACAGAGGACCTCACTGGTCCTCTTCAAGAGTAATTTTGATGAGTGGTTGGGAAATAGAACATTCACCTCAGGGATCACTGCAGTGGCTCTACTTGATAGAGGCACTAGGAACTAACGTCGGGCAGCACTATGCCAGGGCACTTCTATGGGCTAGGCTTGTAAAGGCTCCAGGGCCATTAGCCTAGTACACACCTATGAACCTGAGGACCTTTGAATAATCTGTAATTGATGAGCAACTTCACTAAACTAAAACATCAAAGTCCTTGAGAGGTCACAGGATCAAAACAGCAACTCTCTCAAAAGTCATAAAAACATTTTTTTGCAGAGCAGCAAACACCCTTCCACCCAGCCAATGTGGGAGCAAACCAACATACCTCTGTCTTTACATACACCAACACTAAGGTTGCAAAAACTCAGAAATAAATGGATAAAGTGGAAAAAATAAAACTCACCTTGCTCAGCAAATCACAAACAATCTAAAACATAGTCAGTATTGACACAATGGCTTGTTGAAATGAGGAAACAGATAACCTTTCTGCTATGTTGTTTCATTATACAACACAGTGGGGAACATGACAAAGTGTAGGTTCCTGAAAATGCTCAAGTTGAAAAATCATACAGAAAGTCTGAATATTAACTGGACATACAATGCTAGCAAATCCCAAAAGAAGAAAAAAAAAGTTTGTAAAAAATATTTTGTTATAGGCTTATTGTGTACATTTTGATGAGAACAAAGCACACATAAATGCTTTCTGTCTGTAGCTTTATTCTGTGAAGACTCTGGGTTAAAACAGTTTTGTACAAAGCAAAGAAAAATAGCTATCCAAGACGATGTGTTAGAAACTCGGTCAATTACTTTTAGAAGCCACCTGCTGTTTACAACCTAACGTTCATTCTCATCTCTTCCAAAGGTGCCATCTTTCTTTTCACAACATCATAAACATTAACATTATAGCCTTCTTTTTATATCAAAACGCACCCAAATACATTTGTATGAAAAATGTTGCAAACATGGAGGGAAAAATATGTGAGAAATGGTATCAGCATTAGTGGATATGATGTGGAAACTGCAATGCAACTCATTTGCAGGTGCATTTACAATTTGAAGTATGAGTTTGTATGTCACTGACCTGCAATGCAAAACTGAATTACTTTAATAAATAACAGGTTGTAAAAAAGAGGCTGCATTAGAATCAACTCGGACAGTGAAGGTGGCAGAACTGGATTCATGAGACTACAAATTCCATTAATTTGAATACCAATGAAACAAAACAGTTACACTGAAAACCACGCCGACTGGAGTGAAAAAGTATTTTGTTGTAGAGGGCTTGCCCAAGTAGCTGGATCCCCACATTATATAATACATATACTAACTCAATTGCACAATACTGAGGGAAAGGTGTATATATGAAAGTTAGGTACTTACTATAACGATAGAGTCTTTCATTCATTTCCATCTGATATGACATATGGGTCCTTGGTACTGCTTGTTGAAGCCAATCCGGCAACATCAATGCTCCAGCCGCAAGCCCAGTAAGAACTTTCACTCTCATAATGCATCTGTCTCGCCGATTTACCTCAGATCTCAATTAATGTCTGCAACCTAAGTGTGAGAAATAGAGACTAAAACCTTTAGGAGACACAGACAATCCTTCGGATCTTACAAGAGAAGGATGTGGGACAGTGGGATGGTTGTCATATCAGACAATCATGAATGAAAGGATCTACCATTATGCACATAACGTTCATATCCTATTCATTCAATCCATTTGATCTGGGTCAGAATCCCCAGCTACAAACCTTCCTACGTGGTCTCATTACAGAAGACGTTTTAGAACAGTACAGCTGAAAGAAGGTCAAACTCTGGAGAGGCAGTATAAGTTGTAATAGCTGATAAAGGTAAACTGTTGTCACAATTAACTAGGAGCAAAGGAAGTAAATGATTGTGCATCTTTCTGAAATGGTTTGGTTCTACAAAGGTAGAAATGTACTGTCTGTGCATTTCTAAAGTATGCAAAATGTAATCACCCTTGTTAGATTAATTTGGGAAGAAAACATTCAAATTAAGAGGTTGGGACAAGTCTCAGTCGCTACTTTTGGAATAAAGCAAGTTATCTTCCTGAAAGATACTTTATCTTTGTGAAACATGATGCAGGGTGAGGAAGAAGATAAAGCCTACAGTTCTGAGCTCCACCTGGCTGATGTGATGGCTACAAAAAGCAGTGGTTTCCATGAATGGAATTTCATCTGAGCAGTGGAATCCGGCTTGAATGGGGGCTTAGTTAGTGCTTCCAAAGCTAAATTCAGGTACCAATGAGGATCCTTTACAGGTCTAAGTAGGAAGACTCCTTTCAAGAACCCATTGCATAACTCAGTGAGGCCAGTGAATTTTCTTAAAAGCCAAAATGAATGCTAGAAAGAGCTTCTTATTGAACTTTGATAGTGGAAAAACTAGCACCAGCCTAAAAGATAGACTGAAAAAAATTGAAGAATGTCCAATATTGATGCAGAGAAAGGATCAGTCTTATGGCTATCAGCTCAGATAGAAAAACATTTCTATTTATTTTGATAAATCTTGGAAATGGAGTCTTTCTGAGAAGCCATAAGTATTTTGACTACCTCTTCAGTGAGATAGAGATCTCTGGTCATCATCAGAACTGGAGAAACCAGGTGGTTAGCTTTAAATTCCGGATGTCCATAAGAGACTTGCAGGAGGGATAGGATAACTGACCACATCTGTTAAGGGATGCAGAAGCCAAGCAGACTTCAGAAGATACAGTTTCAGAAGACAGAACCAAATTTGTGTGCACTAAAAGGGGGCTATGACAATAATTGTTACTTTGCACCTTATTGCTTTCTGAATGAACCTGGAAATTAATGGAAGAAGTGGGTAGGCATAAAGCAGCCCAGGAGGCCACTGTTGAGACAGAACGTCCCTGGGTGACTATTGCAGTGGGGTAATCAAGGCAAACAACTTGCTGCATTGGGTGTTCTGGGAAGAGGTGAATATATCGCATCAAAAGGAGCCCCCTCGATGAAAAATTTAGTTGACCACCTTTAGAATGAAGGATCACATGTGAGTCATGAGAACACACCTGCTGAGTCTGTCTGCTTGACGAATGGAAATTCAGAAGATGCAAGCTGCAACAAGAAAGCAGTTAGAGGTCATTGCCCATTGCCATACCTTCATTGCTTCCAGACAGAATGGGAATGATCTGGTTCTCCACTCCTTGCTGATGTACCAAACTACAGTCATATTGTTGGTCTGGATGGAGATCACCCCCTGGGAAAGTGGTCCTTAAATTCCTGCATCACTAGGAAGACTGCCCCCAGCTCCAGAACATTTATGTGAAAGGTAACATCTTAGTTGGTCCACTGACCTTGGACTAAGCTCCCTTCATTATGGCCTCCCCACCCCAAGGAGGACGCATTAGTGGTCACTTTAACTACTAGGGCAAAAGTCACAAATGTTTTCCCCACAGGTATCAGAGGTGATTCAAGCCATGTCTTAGATGAGATCTGCAAGACTCTGAGATGAGAATCATCTTGGATAGACGATGTAGACATTGGCACCATTGAGCTTGCAAAAGCCACTGCAAGACTTTCATGTAAAAGTGAGTAAAGTGAGCCATTACAATAGAGGAGGACATGAGATCCTGTGACCTGAAGACCAGAGCTACAGGATGGATGGGATTAAGAAAAAGAAAAAAGACAGTACTGTTGTCCTCAGAGACTGGACTCTAACTGAGATCATGCACTAAATGGTATCTAAATTGCATCCTATGAATGTGGTGGTCTGGGATGACATCAAGTTTAAATTTGAAGGTTGGCCAATTTCCCCAGGGAGGTACAGAGGTAGAAAACAATTCTTGGCTTAATTCACGGACTGCATTTAAGTGTCAACTAGGAGCCAAGCATCCAGGTACTGTAAGATCCTGAATCCTAAGAATTAGAGATGAGCTGCTATGAAGACCATGCATTTGTTGACCACCCTGGGGGCTGTGGTGATACCCAGTGGCATGACTATGAACTAGTAATGACTGGCTCCTATTTGGAAGAATTTCCTCAACTCCTCTGAATTCTTTATGTGATGACAAGCATTGTCGAGATCTACTATGCACATCCAGTTTTTCTCCCTGATACAGATCTGAACAGACTGCACCATGACCATTATGAAGTGGGTCTTGCACACAAATTTGTTTGGATGGCTTAATTCCAAAACTGGTCAGAGGTCCCGAGTTTTCTTGGGAACAAAAAAAGAATCCTGAATAAAACCCTGCCCTCTAGGGTGTGGTGGTACCTCTCGGATGGCTCTTTTTTCTAGTAGAGAGAGAACTCCTCTTTTGGCCTGTTCTACCTCAAGGGATAGAATGTTCAGTAATGCCTAGTGGACTAGGGTGGTGTCAGGGGAAAATGGAATGGAGTAGCTTCTGGATATAATCCTTCTTACCCACCTGTCCTGTGTGATGGTCTGCAACACAGAGGGGTGGAGGTAGAGACATCCCAGAACTGCCTCTAGCATGGAGGGTCAGACAAACCTTCAGGGATACTGCTGCTTTCTGTAAAAAAATGGGATGCAGTATTCCTGGCTTTGTGGACCCCTCTGCCTCTGAGCCAATGTCCATTGAAGGGGACGCTTCTGACATAGCTGCCCCTGTCAGAAAACAAGTCTAACTATTGGTGTGTAGACTTTCGGAACTCAAGTGAATGAAGTACGCTCTGGTTCCAGCTATACATTCATTGAGAAGCCTCAAACTTAACCCTTATGGTAAAGTCTTGTCATCAAGCTGAAACCTCTGCATCCTTTCTTCCAATGAAGGACCAAGGAGAAATCACCTCTCACAGGGGACACTTATGAAAGACCCCTTACATTTGTCTTCAAAGTCACAAAGACACAACCATGTGTGGCACCTCATTACAATGTCTGAATCAGTTAGTCTGGCATCTCCTTCTGCCACTTTGTGCATGAGGTGCATGAACAGGTTGGTAATATTCGACATAGTACAGATGGTTGACTCTGGCTGCTTATTAATTTCAACTGTCAGTGGAATTTTCATAGCAGATATGGCTTAGTAGGCCAGATCTCTCTTGAATCTATTCATATGAGTGGGCACAGTTCAATGCACTTAATGCAAATGCTCCTGAAGATGTACACCTGCTTCAGCAGCCTGTCCATTGCCCTGGGGGGTGGGGGGGGTAGATGGTGTAAGAATCCTCTGAAAGTTATCTTTTTGTAGCTGACATCACAATGTTGGCCCAAAGGTAATTACACTCCAACAAAGAACCTATAACAGAAAAGCTATAGGAGTAAACGACCAAAGCAATTAAAAAAAAAAAAAAAAAAAAAAGAATACCTGATAGTGGCACTCGCACACCAGCAGGCGTCCTTATTAAAAATACAGCAAATCATAAAGCGGAGCCACTTCTACTCAATGGGGAACAGAGGGCTGTTCCGCACTGAGCAGAAGAGGCACTGCTTTCCGATTTCTGATTGGCTCATATGCTGGTATATGAGCCAATCAAAAATCACAAAGAATATCTCAAGCAACCGGAGCATACACTTAACCAGCATCTACCAATTCCCATGGGTGCCAGTTAAGTGAGACTTTACTGTACATTTATTGCATACTGTACTAAGGAATTCCATGGAATACTCATAGTTTTGTAAAAAGATCACAAGAAATCCAGTCAAAAAAGTAAAATGTAAGGCATCTCTTATGATTTTATACAGAAGTACAGAAAGGAAGTACTATTTTACTTTAATTTTCTGGTAAGATTAAATTGAGGCTTAAGTAGATTTTATGAAATGTAACTTTTATTACTCCTGACATCCTTATATCAGTTTTTGGTCGCTTTGCTACACGCTATGCTAATAATACACACCATGTCACAACTAATTCAAAACAGTATGCAGTAACACAATGAGGTGCCTGCTAATAAACTTTCCTCCAGTGGTCATTCCCCTTCACACACACACACACACTTATGACAAGTACATGCAGCAGTAGCAGCAACATGTGAAACTTAGTAGTCAGTCCTTGATGATTACTGTTGGTGGTTTGTTGTATTCTTGTTATGGCCATTCAAATGTCTTGCAAGAACCATTTGGAAATCTTCAGAAATACAATTCATGAAGCCACTGACTAGGTTGTCAACCATGCCAGTCCCTAATGAAAAACCAAGAGATGCCAAGAAAGATGTGCTAAATGGCAATAAAACAGCAAAAATAAGTACTAATGTTTTCATAGAGAAGAACACATTAGAATTAAGAACTAATGCATGGGTTCAGAAGTAGAATACAATGTACATGGTGAAGATGGTGGTGGGTGTTGACATATTCTGTGCAATGGGGAAATTGCTGAAAAGCATGAGATAGGTGTTGCAAGGTACTCCTCTCTGTGATATTCATTTATGTACCAAAAATCAGTGAACAGGTTACTGACGTCAACAGTTAGTGAACAAAGGAGCAGATGAATAAATGCCAGTTTTGCAGGAGCCCTGGAAGATCAAACTCAAGATTATAAATGAAGAGTGAAGTCCACCATTCAACGTGAAAACAACCGGGGGATAAAACTGCATAAAGTTGATTCAGAAAATATAGTATACACAGATAACCCAGGGTCTGGGTAACTAACTGCTATGTAAAAGCCCTTGGAGTGAAATGAGATAGAGAAGCAATGAACATATGTAGCCAAGATATGATCCTACAAGCAAAAGCTAGGACAGTATCTCTGCCCTAAAACTCTTATTAATCTTATGACAGGGGTGCAAACACTTGAAGAACTAGAGGAGTACGGTTCTGTATTTTCAAACAACTTCCATGTCTTACCCACATGAACAAAGTGGAAATTCCATGCACTGCAGCAAATCAATATTAATGTTGATCACTGGTGTTTAACACCTCTTGCTCCCACATTTAGCCTTACTGTGTTCAAAGTCCTTAACCAATACTGGTCTACTTCACAAACAAAAAATGGAATTCTGCAAGAGGATTTCAGTGTTGGTTTACTATGAAACAATGCAAATGATATTAAAATATTCCTAAAATGGCTCAACATTTCACAACTAGTAACTCAGCCCACTGGGCAAAACCATCTAAAAAGATAACTACTCCCTCTGAGAACTTGTGTTTAGCAATAGTAGCCAAAAATACTGTCACTCACACTATTTCAGACTTCAAAATGAATATTACCCATGTGTTATTTAAAGAAACAAACCACCCCATGCCATCATCACTTCAAAGCACCCAATCTGCATTCTGAGATTAAACCCAAGGGTAAACCTCCCACAACAGTCTAAACAGCTATACTGTACTCAAGCAATTCAAGGTCCGAGTGTTATTCTGCAATAAAATAATAAACATAAACACTTATTTAAGCATAACAAGACAAAAACAGTAGCAGAAGAGGCAAGGTTACCACCTCGGGAAAAAAAAAAAATCGCTTGAGATGTGGAGCTCCATATGGGGCAACCGTTTTGTCATTCTAAGAAATCTGTTTAACAAATCCACGAAGAAATATAAAACAGTATACACAGAACAGAGACACTGGCCAAAAAAAAAAAAATAGAAGAGTAAATACTCTATCAGGAAAGCTCCATAATCTATCAAACTTCAAAAAGACAACTTCCTAACAAATGCCCTTCTTGCAGTAGTTTCCTTTTAGAACAATTCAAGAATTATTCACTTACTGTCTAAAAAACCTCAACATACAATGTGGGACATCCTGCTGCTCAACAGATTTCTGCCCATATTCTGCCCAATGACCCATATGCAGCATTATTTATTTTGAAAAAAGACAAGAAACCTAATTCATAACATACTTTCAAATGTACGAAAAATGAGCATGAAATGTGTGTGTGTGTGTATAGACTCTCACAAATAAATAAAATTATATTAAAATCTGCTGCTGCCGCTGCCTACAGTTCTAACATGTCTATCTCCCTCACATGCATAGCTAACCTTCCATTAATCTAACATAATTAAAAAGTGGAAACAAACAAGAATAATACATTACAAAATATGAACTTCCCTCACTTCGTGAAGACTACAGGTACACATCCACTCCGCACAGTATCAGATGCACTATAAAAGATAGTGTCATAGCAAACTCTGGATGCAAAAGATGTACAACTTTAAAATCTCTACCCCTTACCTAAAATGATCTGAAAACAAGATGGTCACATCAATTACCTGAATTTTAGAATGAGTGTTTGTACTATCAGGCATAATTCTGATTAGCATTATCAGCAAAATGCATTTCTTTTAGCTTTGCTCCCTGTGGGAGATGAGGCTCATCTTAAACTCTATTTCTCCATTCTGAATTAAATGTGTGGTTAAGGGGCATGTCAGCACCCCTTACAAGCAGAAATACAGTTTGGCGATATGAGTGCAGTGACATACAACAAATATCTTAATTTATGCTATATGTTTCAGGAAGGTAGGTATAGTAAAATAACCCTGCATGTAGAACCTTGACAAACAACATGGCTTTAGAAAAAGCAATGTAACATCTACTGCACTATTTCTACTAAATGGCAAAAATCAGTCTTAACGAGAATGTGCCTTTTGACCTACAGATGACACAAATCACTGCAATACATCATATTTGATTTAATATGGCAATTTCAAAGAAACAGACAGCAGTTACAGTCAAAGTCTATCTGCATACACTGGAATTATTTCCAAGATGATTGAGTATTTTACAGGTAAAAGAAGAATTATACAACGACCCTTCATTAATATTCTAAAACGTGCATGCTGATTTTGTTTTGGATAGCAACATTGAATGGAAGAGCTCCGTTGCTGTTATTTCGCTATGTTAAATGAGTTTAACATAGCAAGATATCTTTAAAAAAAAAAGAACAGAGATCTTCCTTTCTCTGTTGCTTTTTTTAAAGCTGTCTCACTATGTTAAACTCGTTTAACATAGCGAAACAGCTTTAAAAAAAGCAACAGAGAAAGGAAAATCTCTGTTGCTTTTTTTATAGCTATCTCACTATGTTAAACTCTTAACATAGCGAGGCAAGTTTTTAAAAGCAACGGAGATCTTCCTTTCTCCGTTGCTTCCACACACACAGTTCTGATGTACTGCGTAACCATACACATGCGCAGTTCATCAAAACTACCGCAGAATACTGGACAGCTGCGGAAAAGCAGCAAGGAGGCATTATACAATGCCATTATTTAAGAAAAGTATTTTTCTTCTTAAATAATGTCATTGTATAATAGCAATAACCTACTTCTGGGTGTGGGTAGTGCTGGATTTACCCACGGTTGTCTTTGTTTGGCCACTCGGGCTTCGTCCTCGTGACCAGACCACACCAACCGTGAGTAAATCTAGCATTACCCACACCCAGGCATGGGTTATTACTTAAATATGACAGGCTATGACAGATTCCACAGCTTGCAGTCCACATTAAAGGGTAAGCAACACAGAACACCACTCCCAAATTACATCTACTCAAAAAACTATACTGAAGTTAATTGATTAACAGATCTTTTTAAAATGTCTTCTAACAGGAGTTCCAATTCACAACGAGAACATAGACCAGTGAGTAAATGCTGCATCATTTGGCTTACAAACAATTCATGAAACTTCAGTTGTTGGCCTTTCATTCTGACACATCCATGAACAATGGCCATCTTGTGCTTGCCCCAGCTAATCAACCACCACCTACATTTTGTATTGTGACAACAGATTCACAGAGTCATAGTGAATCTTACCTGACTCTACAACCACAAATGTCTACCCATCCACTGGCTCTTGACTTATGCAGTATGCTTTACTTTAAAAGTACTGCTAAAATATCTCAGTAAATGTGATGCAACAGTGGTACAGTACTTGTGCATTGCTCTGTAATAATGCATCTATCTTTCCACGTCCAGTTTCTAACACTGACCTGCAATGTGACTCATCACTTTGGCATTAAAATATCAACTTATTATGCTTCTATTACATCCAGGACATTTTTGGAATGATATAAACTAACCAAAAACAATAAGCACATGTCAGCACATTCATGTTAACAGTACTGATGACAATGGTTCAAACATAAATTTCTTAGAAATGCATTTGCAGTACACTGAGCACTTTGATTATGCTCTGAAACTGGGAAAATTAAAAACTTAAGTGCAACACCCAGTCTAAACAGCATTTAAGGTAATGCTATCATCTTTCCTCAGAAATCCACTACATAACCCTGTTAAGCTCTATGGGATAGTGTGCAGTGGTATATGCAAATAATGTGTCTCCTGCATCCATAAATGCCATTTCCTCACTGGTCCTGCTCTGTCAAGGCAAAGGGGTTCTGGTGCTGTTTGATCTCCAGGGCAGGTTCTATGTGGAGTTCGTAATCCTAGTATTAGGTCTCCAACACTGCCACGCCCTTTGACAGTTAAGGAGACTCTAACTAATCTTTCTTCTCTTTTATAAGGCCAAGTCCACAAATTAACAGTGAAAATCTGGTTATCTAGTTCAGCGCCTTATCTTTCTATGCCACTGTTGGCCCAAGGGTGGCAGGGTTGTTTGTGATGCACTAGTGATTTGATACTCCCATTTAATTTATGTTCTGTGTGAAAAAAATAAGCCTTGAATATAAGCTTGAAACTACATGATCTCGGAGACAGTACAAATATACATATAAATACAGTGGATATAAAAAGTGTACACACCCCTGTTAAAATGCCAGGTTTTTGTGATATAAAAAAAATGAGACCACGATAAATCATTTCAAAATTTTCCTACCTTTAATGTTACCTATTACCTGTACAATTCAATTGAAAATAAACAAATTTGTTACGGGAAAAAATATAAAAAATAAAAAAAGTACAATAAGCTGGTTGCATAAGTGTGCACACCCTTAAAGTAATATTTCGTTGAAGCACCTTTTGATTTAATTACAGCATTCAGTCTTCTTGGGTAGGAGTCTATATCAGCATGGGACATCTTGACTTGGCAATATTTGCCCACTCTTCCTTACAAAAGCAATCCAAATCTGTCAGATTGAGAGGGAATCTCTTGTGCACAGCCCGCTTCAGGTCACTCCACAGATTTTCTATTGGATTTAGGTCTAGGCTCTGGCTGGCCATTCCAAAACTTTAATTTTCTTCTGGTGAAGCCATTCTTTTGTTCATTTGGATGTATGCTTGGGGTCATTGTCGTGTTGAAAGGTGAAATTCCTCTTCATCTTCAGCTTTCTAGCAGACGCCTGAAGGTTTTGGGCTAAAAGTGACTGGTATTTAGAACTGTTCATAATTCCTTCCACCTTGACTAAAGCCCCAGTTCCAGCTGAAGAAAAGCAACCCCAAAGCATGATACTGCCACCACCATGCTTCACAGTGGGGATGATGATCTTTTGGTGATGCAAAGTGTTGTTATTGCACCAAATGTACCTTTTGGAATTGTGGCCAAAAAGTTCAACCTTGGTCTCATCACACCATAACACATTTTCCCACATGCTTTTGGGAGACTTGATGTAGTGTTTTGCAAATTTTAGCCAGGCCTGGATGTTTTTCTGTGTAAGAAAAGGCTTCCATCTTGCAACCCTACCCCATAGGCCAGACATATGCAGAACACGGGAGATTGTTGTCACATGTAGTCCACAACCAGTACTTGCCAGAAATTCCTGCAGCTCCTTCAGTGTTGCTGTAGGTCTCTTGGCAGCCTCTCTGATCAGTTTTTGTCTTGTCTTTTCATCAATTTTGGAGGGATGTCCAGTTCTTTACAATGTCACTGTTGTCTCATATATTCTCCATTTTATGATGACTGTCTTCATTGTGTTCCATGGTATATCTAATGCTGTGGAAATTTTTTGTACCCTTCTCCTGACTGATATCTTTCAGCAATGAGATCCTTTTGATGCTTTGTAAGCTTTCTGCGAACCATGGCTTTTGCTGTAGCAGGCAACTCCTACTAGGACAGCTGAACTTTATTTGGGGTTAATCAGAGTCTCTTTGATTGATGGCAGGGGCGTACCCAAGGCGATTGAATGTTGTAATTAAAGCAAAAGGTGCTTCAACAAAGTATTAGTTTAAGGGTGTGCACACTTATGCAACCAGCTTACTGTATGTTTTTTTTTTCTCCTAACAGATTTATTTGTTTTTCAACTGAATTGTATAGGTTATAGGTCACATTAAAGGTGGGAAAAGTTTTGAAATGATTTATTGTGGTCTCATTTTTTATTCACCAAAACCAGGCATATTAACAGGGGTATGTGCAGTTTTTATATCATCTATACGTCTATTTCACATAATCAAATTTTTAAAATTTCAAACTTCATATGGTCAAGACCATATCATTAATGCTTTAAAAAGTCAAACTGTTTGTACTAAGATAGCAGTAGAGTGGGGATCAGGGAATCTGCCCTTTGCTTAACTGTAGTGTGATCTCAGTGTTGGTATATATATATATATATATATATATGTATATATATATATATATATATATATATATATATATATATATATATATATATATATATATATATATATATATATATATATATATATATATGTATAGAGAGAGAGAGAGATATGTGTGCGTGTGTATATATATATATATATATATATATATATATATATATATATATATATATATATATATATATATATAATTAGCATAGGGTTGTAGCAAAAAGTACTGGCGCTTGTCCTCTTGGAATTTCTTTTACTGATTTTGTTAATCACATATATGAGGGTCAATCACTAAACAGATGCACTTTAACATTGGGCCAAGACTCCCAAATGAAACTATGCTTTTAACAAAACCACACAAACCAGCACTCAAATGTAGTACTTAAAACATTGATATTCACAGTTATGACTGATTATTTTGCAAAGATCATCTTCTTTATCAATAGCATTACATCTGCTGCAGTCAAATAATAATTATAATGTATTTTTCCTTAAAGCTAATTAAAACTGCATATCATTTGACCTACGTATTAATAGTCCCAATCTTCAAATCTAGCCCATTGATGAGCAAGTTCTGGGATTCAGACAATACTGAAGAATGCTTGTCCATATCTAGTAGGAACTGAAACTATTTCAACAATCAAACTGTTTCAACAGATGACCCTAAGAGGTAGCTATCAAAATTCATTAAATTAAACAATTAACTGCACAGAAATGAATCTTTATAGCCTTTGATTGCTGTACTGATGCTGGAACACTAACTGCAACCGTGTTTTTGGCCAAGGATTACAAGTACTCTGCTCCTCAAATATTACTAATTCATGTGTCAGCAGACCTGATAACAGAACTCATCTAAAAAGCACAGTTTCTAAATATTCAGTTATGAATACTGAACTCTGCAAAACTAAGCATACTCAAATAATCAACACACTCACTGCACATGTGTAAGACCGCACAGTAGATATCTGCATGAAATACAAATCGTGCTGTCCTACCTGAATTTGTATGATTTTCACTGTAATTGCAGTCATGTCTATATTTGTTTAATGCTCTATTTGCTTCTTTTTTTTTGCTAATAAAGTATACATAACTTAAACTTCATTCATCATTGTATGAACGAAACACTCTTAAATAAACACTTCTAGTGAGTCCTAAGAACAGAAATAATATCTGAAAATAGCAGCACTGACTGGGTTACTATCAGTGCCATCAAATCTGTTCGGGGACATGACCTATGAGCTCATCAGTAGTGGTTCAAGAGATGATCAGACTGTTCTGAAAGATTTGGAAGGAAATTAGTTAAACATAAGTCCTTTATGTGGGACAACTTGTTTTTACAAGAGTGTTATATCAACGAGACACTATGGATTTCTAAGATTTTTTAACAATATAATAGCATTGTCGCCTCACAGACGTTGCCCATTCGATTCTCAGTTAGAGCGTCTTCTGTGTGGCGACATGCGTGAACGGGCATTCCTTTGTTGAAGGTTGTGTGTTAGGCCCGGCAAGCCAGCACATAAAACTCTACTGCCAATCATTAGCGGGCCGGAGTTCCGCTGTGGCGACCCCTAACCGGGAAAAGCCGAAAGACACAAACAAGGGATTGTGAATTTTTTTAGAACTTACAGATTTTATCAATAAGACTGTTGTTGAATTAGAATTCTTATGGGCCATAATGATAAGACAGTTGCATGAACTTGAAGTAGATATATGTAAATTGAACGAAAAAATTTCTAAAGATATTTCCTCCACTTGTTGACAACTGAGTATGATGTAGTTTGTGACTGGATGCATATGACAGAGTTGAATTTAGAAGACAACAAAATAAGGTGCAATTTGATATTAAACACTCAGAGGGTACTGCATCTATTATGTTTTTTTCTAAGGCAGGAAAAAATTGCGAAAAAAAGTACATAGTAAGAACAATTTTATTTCTTCAAATTAGAGTGCTGGAGCAAAAATTTCAACCAGATTAGAAAAAAGATCAGCTTACTGGGGATGACAGTGGTAAATCTGATTTTTTATTCAGTGGTAAGGGGCCACTGTTGATGAGACCACAACAACTGGTACTGAGAGATTCATTAAGTCTGACAAGCCTTATGTGCAAGGAAATGGAAAGAATTATCATGGATATGATAAACTACGACAACAGACACAGTACCCTACCACTGCCAGTTTGGTTCTGTCAAAGGCAAATCATGCCAACTTAATCTGAGGGACTTCTTCGAGAAGGTCACTAATGCTATGGATGACTACAAAAAGTACAGTTGTGTACACTTACCATAAATGTAGATGTGCCAGTGTATTCACTGTTGCAGTCATCACGTGGGTTTATCCTGCCAGGGGTAGCCATCAGTCAGCCCAAATACCAGAGGCTTAGTATTTCTACATCAGTTGCTGTCGCTCCAGGACTGACATCAGGTCATAAGTGGTATAAAATCAGGCAGCCAAACCCATTACATCAGTTTTTCTTGCCCCAACTAGAGAGCTAGGTTATGGTGGAAGAACACCACTAGTAGAAAGCAAATACCAAAAATTCCCTGTAAGGAAAGTGGGAGAGAGAGAGACAAGGGGGATGGAGGGTGGGAAACCAGGACTGCAACAGTGAATACACTCGAACATCTATATTTATGGCAAGTGTACACAACTGTACTATATGTTCTTCGTGTTTCACTGTTGCAGTCATCACACTTGGGTTGATTCCCAAAGAAAAGGGAGGAGGCAGTCAAAACGACTGGGGGCTGGCTAGGATGCCCTGCAAGATTGTAGTGGCAAAGCTAGTGCTGGATTTGGAGAAGATAGGCAGGTAGTAATGCTTAGTGAAGGTATTAACAGAAGTCCATGTTGCAGCCTCCAGGATGTGGTGGGGACCCCTCTGAGAAAAGCTGCAGAAGTGGAGGTTGCCCTGGTGGAATGCGTCCTGACCCCCTTTGGGGGCGGTTTCCCATGCTGTTTGTAGCAGAAATGGATGCAGTGTGCTATTCATTTGGATATTGTTTGTTTGGATATGGCCTTGCCCTCTGCCCCTGCTGTGAAGCTGACTAGCAATTGGTCAGTTTTTCTAAAAGATTTAGTCCTATCCAGATAGAATCTAAGCTGTCTGTGCACATCTAGAGAGTGCAGAATTATTTCCCCTTTGTTTTGTGGATTAGGGAAAAAGGTGGGCAAATGAATGGATTTGTTTAGAGCCACACGGGACACCACTTTAGACATGAAGGATGGGTTAGTCCTGAGGGAAACCATATCAGCATGGAAAATGATGAAGGGCTCTACAGCCATGACTGCTTGTAACTCTGAAACTCTTCTAGCTGAAGTGATGGCCAGAAGCAAGGCTGTTTTCCAAGAGAGGAATTTTAACTCTGCTGAAGCTGCAGGCTCAAAGGGGGGCAGGGTGAACTTTTCCAACACAAAGTTAAGGTCCCACGCAGGGGTAGGAGCTCTTCTGGGTGGCCTTAAGTTGTTAGCCCCTCTTAGAAACTGTTTGATGAGAGGGCGTGAGAAGAGAGGTGGCTCTGTGTTGTAATGAGCAGAAATGGCAGAGGCATGAATTTTAATAGAAGAGAAAGATAGACCCTTGTGCAGTAGGCCTGCTAGGTAATCCAGGATGAGAGGTAGGGAGGACTTTGTTGTTTTGGCTCCCTTAGCCTGGAGCCAGGTGCAAAACCTTTTCCACTTGTCAGTATATGATTTTCTAGTGCTGGGGCGTCTGGCCTCACGTATAACATCTAGGACTTGTTTGCTTAGGCTGGCAGCTTGAAGAGAGGTCAGGGAATAAGCCAGGCTGCCAGGTTGAGGGTTTGCAATTGGGGATGCATGAATTCTCCATCCTTCTAGGTCAGGAGTGTTGGGATCTGAGGTAGGTGCCATGGTGACAGGCTGCGCAGCAGTGGGTATCAGTGCTGGCATGGCCACTCTGGGGCAATCAGGATTGCCCTGGGTTTTTCCTCCCTTATTTTGAGCAGTACCCTTGAAATGAGTGGTAGAGGGGAAATGCATAGACCAAGAGGTTTACCCATTGGAAGGATAGAGCATACACTTTCCAGGCCTTGCTGTGAGGTTCCCTGGTGCAGAATTTGCTGAGCTGATGACTGGAGTGGGAGGCAAAGAGGTCCACCCTCAGGGTGCCCCATTTCTGAGTTACAAGGGTGAAGGTTCTGTGGTCTAGCTGCCACTCGTGTGGATCTAGCAGGTTTCTGCTTAAGTTGTCTGCCACAGAGTTTAGGAAGCCTGGCAGGAATTGTGCTAGCAAGTTAATCTGCATGGCTGAGGCCGTGTGCCAAAGGACCATGGCAAGCCTGCAGAGAGGATAAGAGTGAGTCCCTCCCTGCTTGTTGATATACCACATCACTGTGGTGTTGTCTGTTTTGATCAGTAGAGGCCCCAGGGAGACTAGGGGTCTGAAAGCTGACGGAGTGCTGAACAGCTAGCAGCTCTTTTTGGTTGATGTGCAGATGTATTTGATTTGGACTCCAATGGCCCTGAATGCACAAGCCGTCCAGGTGTGCACCCCATGCATAGTCTGATGTGTCTGTGGTGAGGGTCTGGGCAGCGTGGGGTTGTGAGAAGGGAAGTCCCTAGTTGTGGTTGCATGCTGCTGCCCACCAAAGAAAATCTATCCTTAGACAGGGTATCATTGGTATGATAGTTTCCATGTCTTGGGAGTGTTGACACCAAAGACTTTTTAGGTA
Source organism: Protopterus annectens (assembly GCF_019279795.1). NCBI lineage: Eukaryota > Metazoa > Chordata > Ceratodontiformes > Protopteridae > Protopterus > Protopterus annectens. Next base: position 394,099,804 of record NC_056734.1, on the reverse strand, counting down.
CCACTGTAGTTTCCTCATATGCAGTCTGACATATGGAATGGGTAGAATGCAGGAGGTCATGAATCCTAGAGCTTGCAGGATTTTCCTTGCGGATAACTGGGTTCTGGTGGCTAGTTGAGAGAAGCAGCCTGTCAGGTAGGCTTGTTTTTCTGGAGTAAGGAATGCCATCTGGGATGCTGTGTCCAGGCTTGCTCCCAGGAATACATTTTTTTTGTGTGGGGACTAGTTTTGATTTCTTTTCGTTGATAGCATACCCCAGGGAGGTCAGTAGGTCCTTGACAAAGGTCAGGTACTGTAACAGCTTTTCCTGACTGTCTGCCTGAATCAGGCAATCATCTAAGTAAGGGTCAATTTGAATATTTCTTTGTCTGCAAAAAGCAATGGCTGGAGCCAGACATTTTGTGAAAACTCTGGGAGCCGTGGATAAGCCAAAGGGAAGTGTAGAGAACTGAAAGTGCAAAGATCCTGCCCTGAAATGTAGATATTTCCTGCAATATTCCCTGATTGGGATGTGTAGGTAGGCCTCTTTTAGGTCCAGGGTGGCCAACCAAGCATCCATGGAAAGCATAGGAAGAAGCTGCTGGAGGGTGAGAATTTTAAATTTTGGTATCACCAGAAAGGTGTTTAGAATGGATAGATCTAGGATTGGGCGCCAGATGCCTTCTTTTCTGGGTACCAGGAAAAGTCTGGAATAGAAACCTTGGCCTATCTGGTCTGCAGGAACATGCTGAATTGCCCTCATGGAGAGCAGGGAATGGACTTGCTTTTTGGCCTCTGCCCACTGGTTTGGAGGAAGATCTGGGAACCCTTTTGGGGTTGGCAGAGTGTGGAAATAAAATTTGTATCCCTGGGACACTATGTTGAGGACCCATCAGTCGTTGGTAATAGTGGCCCAGTTGTTTGCATGGAAGGAGAGGTTTCCTCCTAGGGTCACTAGCAGGTGGGCAGAGGTAAGGGGTGGAGGTGTGAAGTTCATTGTGAGTTCTTACCATAAGGGGGTGACTTAGCACTCCCTGTTTTTGAAGAGGAGGAACTCAATTGCTTAGATCTCAGCATTCCCTGGGACTGCTGTCTGGGGGTTTTGTTTCCCCTGGGTCTGGGCTGAGCTGGCCTGGAGGGGGCCAGAAAGGACCAGTGCTTGGAAGGGCAATGCCTACTGAACCTCGGAGGCTGGATCTGTAAAAAGTCTTTAACTGTCTGCGTAGATTTAGCTTTTTCTTCCATCTTTAAGACCTCTTCTGCCTTGGTGCCAAACAAATTGTCTTTGTTCAATGGAGCATCCAATAATTTTGATCTGACATGGTCTGGCAAGGTCTGTTCCTTAAGCCAAGCATACCTACCAAGGATAGAACCAGTGAGTGCTGCTCTGCAAGATGCTCCTGGGGCATCAAAGCCACATTACAAGGTGTGCTTATTAACTTGGCTTGCAGAATGCAGAAGCTCTTGTAGTTCTTTATTTTCTGCACAAGCAGGAAAGGAAGATATTTTTGTTTGAGTAGTTCCATGGTATGCTGCTGATATTTCAGCATGTGGAACTGACAACTTAGTGCTCTAATAGTAAGAGTTGCAGATGTGTATACTTTTTTACCCCATCTATCTAAAGCTCAGGAATCCCTGTCTGAGGGGGTGAAATTCTTAGCTGAGGTTGCTTTAATTCCTTTAGGTCCTTGGGAGATGACCTCTGGGTCAGCAGTAGGATTAATGAAAAGGAATTTGAGAGAGTCAGGGACTCTGTAGTACCTATCAGGTTTCCTGGGAGCAGGAGGAAGGTGTCAGGAGTCAGACTGGATTCCATAAAAACATCATCCACAACATCCAGGACAGGAGGAATGGCAAAAGGTCTGTACTGTGGTAAATCTAAGACTTCCCAGAGTCTCTTTTTTTGACTGAGGATAGTCCTGACATTCCCATTGGAAATGCTCCCTTAAGGTATGTAGGGTTTAACCAAATGAAAAATCCTCGAGTGAAGAGACAGGAATGGATTCCTCTGCATCAGAATCCTCATAAGCAGAGAGGGGTTGCATGTCCTCATATTCAGAAGCATCAGAGGCATCGGATTCCTGTTCAGATAAAACCACTGAGGACAAGTCTCTTTTTCTTTTGGAAGGGGTAGCCTGGCTTCCCCTAATAAGCATAATAAGGTCATCTGCCATTTTAAGCATTTGAGATGGAGGTATGGCATCAGGTGCCTGAGCTCGGGTCGTCGGTTTTTTGGGTGTAATTCGTACCCTGGGCATTAGAAACTCGGTAGTTTTAGAAAGAACTGAAGACTCAAAAGAAGTCGTCGGTTTCTGTCGAGTATCGGTAGTGCGAAGAACTTCCTCGGAAGCCGGTGCCTGCTCAGCGGCTCTGGACCCATCCAAGGTAGAGACATCCACAGGATCCTTAGTCAAAGAGTCTCACGGCATACCGGACTCCCAAAGGGTCTCAGTAGCAGCCTGCGAATCCATAGAAGCAGGCATCAGGGGCTGCGAAAGCAACTCACTGAGGACCAGAGAACTGACGACTAGCTTAGTGGAAGCGTCGTCGACGGTTTTGGACCTGTGCGGTCTGTCTCTGTCTTTATCCTTATGTTTTTTCAGAAGATCGGTAATCGGATGGCTCATCAAAGCCATATCGGAGATCAAGGGCTGAGAGCGAAAATATCTAGCTACAATAAGGACCCGACGACATATAGTTCTGGTATTGAACAAAGCACAAACATGACAGCGAGGAGCGTCGTGGTCTGGGCCTAAACACGTGACGCAGTAAGAATGGAAGTCTCGGTGTGGTATTTGCTTTCCAAAGACGAGACAATTGTTATCTTTTTCTGACATCGGTTAGAGCAAGACAAAAGGATCCCCAATGGGGTACTTAGCTTTAGAAGACATCAACTTCAATTAGGAAATGAAAACTCAGGTAGCGGCCGAATGGCACTCGGCAAGAAGGACTGATGTAATAGCATCAGCTGCCTGATTTTATACCACTGACGACCTGATGTCAGTCCTGGAGAAACAGCAACCGACACAGAAATACTAAGCCTCTGGTATTCGGGCCGACTATGGCTACCCCTGGCAGGATAACCCAACTGTGATGACTGCAACAGTGAAACACGAAGAACATCAGTGCACACTGCTTAGCTCAACCTGGCCAAGACATTCAACATAATACTTTACTTGGGCACTGTAGATAAAATGACAAAATCACGCCTAAAAACTCATATGTCACCCAAAAGATAGAGAGCTAGCCAACTGATAGGTCACAAGAAATTAGGATAGGGGAATTCACCACTACAGACAGGCCACTCACTAGCAGAGTCCCACATGATACATTGCTGGGGACTTTACTTTTTGTCATCTGCTTCTCTGAAGCCAAGGGAAACATCAAAGGTCTCTGGCTGTCAAAGGTTTCAGATGACTGCAAACTAGACATGGTCAGTGAATCCCCTAAAGACACAGATACCCTTCAAGAACACTTGATGCAGACAAACAATTGGCACCAGAGTCATGGACTAAAATTCAATGTGAAAAGAAATGCACAATATCATTTGGAGGAAAGGCCATCCCTGGAAATTACCACATTGATAATATACCCTTTAAAATAGATCTAGTGGTCAGGGATCTGGGAATGCATATTGACAGTAACGAGAAATTATTCTGTATTGCACAATGTATAAGCCGGAGCTTGGCATCCAGGTCCAAGACGTCTTTGTTCAACTGTACCCAGCTCTCATGAGATCAATCATTAAGTACAATGCGCCTATACCCTGAACAGGCAATTTGAAACAGCTTGTGAGACAACAAAGGTTTCTTACAAAAAGAATGCAGGGAGGACACAAGTACTATAAGGACTTTCTCAAAGTCCTAACCCTGTACTTAGTCTCCTACATACTGCTGTACAGCAATCTTATGCCTTGCACAAAAGTCATCTTGTGATCCCCACACAGACAGGTTTGTTGCATATCCGCAAAACAAACTGCATCATAAATACACATTCCATGTTTGAGGATGTAGGGACACACACAGTAAACTAGCCTTTGACCATCACGTGTCTACAGTAGTGAGGAAATCATTCTATGTTGCACAACTTATAAACAAAAGTATGGCAGGTGGGAGGTTGGCATAATAGTTAAGGTGTTTATCTTACAGTTACAAGGTACAGGGTTTGATTCTCACATGGGGTAATTGGCTAGGCTTAAAATAGATGATAAAATGTGTCCAATGGAATAGTATTCAAAAACAAGCGCAAACTGGAGAAATCTCTTTATAAAAGACACAACAACAATACAGCAAAGCTTTCAGGCATAAAAACCCTTCCTCAGTGCATTACAAACCATAAATGGAAGACATGTTAAATATATAAGGGTCAATAGTCATGTGACCTGCAGCCCATTGGTCACAGTGACATACATATAAACAATTAAAACTTGAATATGCTTATTATACCTGAGTTAATACATTTAAAACAACATATAATATAATAAAATAATTAATAGAATACTATTATTTTAACTTAGTTTGTTGCAAATGTTTTAGAACTGGTTTTAATGTAACTACATCATTTAGTCCTGGAAATCGATCTGCTTCTAGTCTAACTATCCATTCATATTCCTTCAATTCAAGTATATTATTGATGTCCCCACCCCGTAATGTTTTATCAACAATACAGATAACTCTAAATAAAAATCTATGTTGATTACCTTGTTCTAATATATGTTTGTATAATGCAGCATGCATGTAGACTACTGCATGCAATAAAGAAGGTTTTTTATCGTTTTGGACGTTGTGGACTGCTTTCTGGTTTTGCTTTTTATTTGCCATTGCGGCTTAGTACTACTTGCTGGTGTCTGCAGAGGAATGCAGTATTTTTGTGACTTTGCGAACAAGCAGTGTTGAGTTTTACAAGCCCTCACGTTCCTGTACACAAGGTTTTTATTTTTATGCTACATGTTTTAACAGGAACGTGGTCTCTCTGTGCTTGCCTTTTATTCTTGACAAGCTGTGTGTATACCTACTGTTCTAAACTAGAAGCCACACACACACAAACACTAAATAACAATGCCACTGAAAACACTCATTTGCAACTCCAGTACCAATCTATACACAACACCAACAAAAGGGGGCTGATGGGAGAGTACTGCTAGTAAGGCAGCATATTCTACAAACAACTACTGTCTCAGGTAAGTAGGACTTTATTACTGTACTATATAATGCACTGATCTCAGTGGACCCATTTGCTGGCATAATCTGTTTGAATAGGATCACATAAGAAATAAACAAAACATATTTACAAACACAAGGATATGCTAAAAAACACAAATATGTATTTACAGATGCAAGAATATGCTACAGCAATTAGTTCAAGTAGTAGTTTGCAATGTCAAAACATGGAATTATGCTTAGCCGAGCTTTACGAATATCCAGCCATAATGACTGAGATGGCTTATACTACAGGGATAGCATTATATAGAGAGGTATGAATACATTATAATAGGCAAGTGAGAATATCTGCAGAAAAGGAAACCTTGGGGAAAAGATACAAAAAAGGTGAGAGAAGCATCCAGAGGGGGGAGAAGAAGTGAGAGAGAGATGCAAAGGGAAGAGGGAAGTAGGACGAATGAGAGGCAGTATGCAAGGGGATGACAAGAGGAGATGAAGAAGGATGAAAAAGAGATAAAGGGGTGTGTGAGAGAGCTGTAGGGCTTATGTAACATGACCTGGGTGATTGCATCTGCACTTCGTTTAGGTGAAGAAGTGGTCTTTGAGTTGTTCAACAAACACAATGGCTTACTGGCATTTGGGTAGATTCCCATAGCTTACCCAAACTGAGAAGAGGAAGGATAATGGTCCAGGAGTCCCTGGAGAATGGTCTTCGTAAAGCCTGCTCTAGATTTAGAAAAAGGATCTAGTGCTTCATAAAAGTATGGACAGAAGACCAAGTTGCTGCCTCTAATGTGGAATGATTTGCTCAAAGACAGGTTAACCCTGTGAAGGAAATAAAAATCAAGATTTTCCTAAAGGGATTTGTTCTGTCAAGGAAGTACCTTAGCTGACGATGCACATACAAGGTATGAAGTATCCTCTCTCCCTTATTCTTAGATTGTGGAAAGAACACAGAAGGATTAATAGACTGATTGAGAGTGAATTCTGAGACCACTTTCATCATGAAAGAAGGATTAGTGAGTAATACAACACTTTCCCTGTGGAAAATCAGGTACATGTGTCCCACCATGAGGTCTTGTAGCTCAGAAACTTGCCTTGCAGATGTCAGAGTAATCAGCAAAACAGTTTTCAACTTACACTGCTGGTTCGAATGGTGATAAAGTCAATTTTTCCAGAGCATAGTCGAGATGCCATGAAGGAGGATTTGCTTGTGAAACTTCTTTTAAAAAACAAGGAGGAGAAAGATCTACTGGCAGACAAGCAGAGATTGCAGCTAAACACATCTTAACGGATACATACAATAAGCCATCCTGAAGCCACTCTCCCAAATATTTCAAGACCTGAGAGATATTAACCTCAATGGACCATCTCTTCCCATTTAGGCACCACTTAGAAAACCTCATCCTTTTTTACACATACGATTTTCTAGCAGCAGGTTTTCTGGCCTTCTTTTGCATCTGATGCACATCCTCATGAAACAGGTACCTTAACAGAGTGAATCACCCAGGCTGTCAATTGAAGTGGCTCCTACCTATGGCACACCAGTCACCCCTTAAGACTGGGTAAGCAAATATAGAGTTTGTGAAAGTTTTTGGTAATTGCCCTTGATCAATGCCATTAAAAGGAAGATCTAAGATTGCCTGGGCCAATAGGGAGTCACCACAATGATCTTTGGCATTTCTCTTTGAACCTTCAGAGGTGGAAAAGTATACAGGAACTTTCCTGTCCAAGGGTATGAGAATGCATCTGTCCTCCAACCATGGTTGCAAGCATGTCTGAAAAAAGAGGTTATGTACTCACCATAACATTCCATGCATGTTGTCGATCTTCATTCTTTCTTAACAAACATGGTTTGGATCTGATCTGTCGGATCCAGCTTGGCTGATGCTACAGTTCACAGCCACCAGATCTCTCGAGCTTCTCCCTTACCCACAATGAACCTTGCCAACTACCTCAGCTCTTGTTTGCTGCTATATAGCATAAAAAGACAGGAAGAACTATAGGAAGCCATATCCAGAGTCATATAAACAAGGAAATGTACCTATCCAGAGACCATGTAAATGTAAATGTACCTAATCAGAGACCATGTAACTGCTAGTCCCTCCAGAAGTCGTGGGTAGGTGGGAGGGGATGTGAGGAAAGAATGAAGATCAACAACATAGATGAAACGTTATGGTGAGTACATAACTTCTTTATCTGATGATGTTGATCGTCATTCTATCCTCACAAATAGGACAGTGTCCCTAGCTACTTGAATCCAGAATGGACTTAAGGAAGGATATTCCTGAGAAACATAGAACCAAATGATGCCCTACCTCTGGAGACCAGATCCAATTTGTAAGAAGTGATAAAGGTATGAGGAGTAGCCCAAGTTGCTGCCACACAAATGTCATCCATAGACATCCTAGACTGAAAAACTGTGGAAGTAGCCACAGATCTAATGGAGTGTGCTTTCAATGGATGTGTAAGAGAAATGTCTAATTTATTATAGACAAAGGAGATGCAATTTGTTAACCACTCTGAGTAATTTTCTGAATAATTTTCCCAATTTTGGTCCAGAGAAGGAAACAAATAGTTGGTCTGCTTTCCTGATTTTTTTCTGTTCTATGCAGACAGAAATGTAACTGTCTATGAACATCCAGTAAATGTAAGATATATTCTCCTTTGTTGGTAAATTTAGGAAAAAATACTGGCAAATTGATAGAACTATTTATGTCGGATTCTGACACCACCTTTGGAAGAATGGACAGATTGGTACGTAAGGTCACTCTATCTTTGTGAAAAAAACAAGTAAGGAGGTTTAGAAGATAGTGCTTGGATCTCAGAAATTCTTCTTGCAGAAGTGATGGCAACCGAGAAAATGGTCTTCCATGAGATAAATTTAAGATCACATGTAGCTGCTGATTCAAAGGGAGGTTGTGTGAGAGACTGCACCATTTAATTTAGGTCTCATGGAGGTGTAGGGTCTTTAAAAAGAGGCTTTAGAAGAAGTGTCCCTTTTAAGAAGGCCTTGCTCAACTTGTGAGAAGCTATGGGTGTGCCACTCAATCCTGTATGGTAATTTGAAATTGCTACTAAGGGTACCCTAATGGTTGAGGTACTAGTACCACTTTCAAAAAGGTGAGCAAGGAAATCTATGATGTGATAAACAAAGGTTGAAAAGGGGTCAAGTTTATGCTGCTGAGCCCAAACGGCAAACCTTTTCCATTTACTAGAATATGTTTTCCTTGTTGAGGGTTTATGGGAATTTTCAAAGAAAAAACTTTATTCTAATACAGCTCGAGAGAGACTGGTAGACCACAATCGTTAGCTAGAAGCGGCAAAGAAGATCTGAGCTAGCTGGCAAGGTGCATTGTAGGTAAGGGAGAAGCTCGAGAGATCTGGTGGCTGTGAGCTGTAGCATCGGTCGAGACAGATCAGATCCTAACCCCATTTGTGAGTATAGAATGATGACTGACATCTTCAAATCAAAAATTTTCCAGATGTCTGTTTTGAAAGGAGGCAAACATATCTATTTGAGGTATTCCCCACATCTGGACTAGATCCTGGAACACCACTACCTTGAGCACTTGTGTAGGTCTGCCCAGAATCTGCTTAGTCTGTCTGCTACAACTTTCTGCTCTGACAGGATGAATGATGCCTGAAGAGTTAGAGAATGCTATAAAGCCAGCTCCCAGGACATCATTACTAACAAACACAGTGGAGATGATTTTGTACCCCACATGTTTGTTGAGGTACCACATCAATGTGGGGTTGTCCGTAACCATCAGAAGAAGACTCAATTGTCCACAGGTGGTGAAGGATTTTCAAGGAATTAATCACTGCCAAAATTTCCTTGATACTGATGTGCTTCTGTGCATACTTAGGCCCCCAAGTGGCTTGCACTTGCACCCTCATCGACACCGCTCTGCGACGTCACCTTTGGGGAGAAGTGAAGTCCTGGGTTGATACTCAATTGTGCTCTCTACCACAGTAACTCTTGTCTGATGATGAACAGCACTAGCAACTGGGATTCCAAGGAATGAAGGTGCTGGGTCCAACAATTTCAGACATACCATTGAATTTTCCTCACATGGAGGCATGCCAATGGTATCAAGAAAATCATGGACTCCATCAGTCCAAGAATTTTTTGAAATTCCTGCGAAAGCAACATTTCTCCTGAAGAATTACAGAAATAAGAATTCTTTTGTTGGAGTTGACACTCCAGAAAGACTAATTTTTCAAGGGTGTCAGACATGATCTCCGGAGGTTCATCTTGAACCTTAATTGGAAGAGTAAGGCCGAGACCTTCTCTAGCAATTCCAAACACCTGGAAGCAAACTCTGTGCAGATAAGTCATTCAAGTAAGGAATAATGTAAATGCCCTGAGTCTGACAGTGGGCCACTACTTGGGCAAGGCATTTGGTAAATATTTGAAGTGCAGTGGATAACCCAGACGTCAACATAGAAAACTGCAAACCAGACATAACCAATCTCAGATATCCCCTGAACCAATGAACAATGGGGATATGATAATATGCATCCTTCAAGTTCGGGCTCCCCAAGAAGCAGCAGTCTGGAAAAAGAGGAAACATTGTCTGCAGGGTGAGCATCTTGAACTTGGGGACCTTGACAAAAGTATTTCAAAGAAACTAATAATTAGTTTAAAATTAACAGTATAACTCTTACATCGTAAGTAAAATAAAACTCAAATCATATATAATTTTCCATTCAGAAAAATTACAGCAAATCAGCAAAATACACAATACAAACACTGATAGAAAAAGGTAGGAGAAGGGTATAAAACCCAAAAGGTTTCTTATCTGAACTCAATAGCTGAATTAATCCAGACAGAGGAGCAGTCTTCCAAGAGATCCTTCTCTTACTATGGCACTATAAAACTAAAAAAGCCCTGTCTGTGGGTCTGAAAGGTAATACCATTTCTGTTAGGTCATTCACACACAGACAGGAGTGAGAGAAAGTACAGTTGTGTACACTTACTATAAATGTAGATGTTGGAGTGTATTCACTGCTGCAGTCCTTACAAAATGGGTTATTCGGCTCCCGGTAGCCCACAGTCAGCCAGAATACCAAAGTCCTTGGTATATGATGTCGGCTGCCTTCGGTTTAGGCTTGACGTCGGGTTGTCAGGTACAAAAGAAGGCAGCCAATGCCATTTCCTCAGTTTTTCTTTCCTTAACTGTCAGGAACCCCCAAAAAAGGATAGACCAGGAAAAGAAAATCCAGCCTGTGCCCTAGGAAAAAAAAGGGGGGAACCAGGACTGCAGCAGTGAATACACTTGAACATCTACATTTATGGTAAGTGTACACACAACTGTTCTATGGTCATCGTGTTTCACTGTTGCAGTCCTTACAAAATGGGACGATTCCCAAAGCCCAGGAAAAAAAAAACAAAAGGGAGGAGGAACACCCACTGTTTAAGGGTTGGTAAGGATGCCCTGCAACACTGCAGTGGCAAATCCATCCCTGGACTTAGAAAACAAGGATAAATTGTAATGCTTAGTGACAGTGTGGACACAAGTCCATGTAGCTGCTTCCAGTATGTCCCTAGTAGGTACACCTCTTAAAAAAAAGCTGCTGAGGTAGAGGCTGCCCTAGTAGAATGGGTCCTAATACTCTGAGGAGAAACCTTGCCATGCTGTAAGTAACAAAAGTGAATACAATGAGCAATCCACTTAGAAATGGTCCGTTTAGAATAGCTTTGCCCTGAGCTCCAGGAGCAAAACTGACCAACAACTGATCCGACTTTCAAAAAGATTTAGTCCTGTCCAGGTAAAATCTAAGCTGTCTATGCACATCCAGGGAATGCAGTAACCTTTTCCCTTTATTCTGAGGATTAGGAAAGAAGGTAGGCAGGTGGATAGACTGGTTAAGAGTTAGGCTAGAAACCATCTTGGGTATAAAGGAGGGATTAGTTCAAAGAGAAACCCGATCCACATGGAAGATGATAAAAGGCTCTATTGCCATTAAGGCCTGCAGCTCATAAACTCTTACAGCTGAAATAATAGCGAAAAGAAAGGCAGTTTTCCAGGAGAGAAACTTCAGGTCTGCTGAGGCAGCTGGTTCAAAAGGAGGTAGAGTAAGTTTCTCAAGTACAAAATTGAGATCCCAAGCAGGAGTAGGTGCCCTTCTGGGAGGCTTTAAATTGCTAGCTCCCCTGAGGAACTGTTTCATCAAGGGATGAGAGAAAATGGGATGCTCAAAGGAACAATGAGCAGAAATAGCTGAAGCATGAATTTTGATAGAAGAAAAGGAAAGTCCACCATTAAACAAGCCTGCCAGATCGTCAAGAATAAGAGGAAGAGTAGGTTGAGAAGGGTCTTCCCCTCTAGTCTGCATCCAAATGGAGAATCTTTTCCACTTATCTGCGTAAGATTTCCTAGTGCTAGGCCTCCTGGCCTCACAAAGGACCTCAACCACTTGTTGGGAAAGGTTTAAATTATGAGCCAAGCTGCCAAATGCAGAGCCTGAAGATGAGGATGCAGAATTTTTCCCCCCTCCTGAACCAAGAGATCTGTTATCAGGGGAAGATGCCAAGGATGAGACTGGAAGAGACTGCGAAGTAGTGGATACCAATGTTGTCTGGGCCAATCTGGAGCTATGATGATGGCCCTTGGTTTTTCATCCCTTATCTTTTAAAAGCACTCTGGGAAGAAGAGGCAGAGAAGGGAATGCATAGATCAAGAGCTGTGTTCAGGGGAAGGACAGAGCATCCACCTTCCAAGCTTTGCTGTGAAGATCCCTGGTGCAAAAGGTTGGAAGAAGGTGGTTGGTTGGAGATGAGAAGAGATCCACCTGGGGGAGTGCCCCAACGCTGAATGATGCAATAGAAGATGGTCTTGTTTAGTTGCCACTCGTGAGGATCCAGGACCTGCCTGCTCAACCGGTCTGCCAAGGTGTTGAGCCTTCCTGGAGGAAACTGAGCTGTCAGATGAATGCCCATGGAAGCTGCTATGGACCATAGTATCAAGCTTTGTCTGCACAGGGGGTAAAAGTGCGTCTCTTCCTGCTTGTTGATGTACCGCATGATTGTGGTGCTGTCTGTCCTGACCAGAAGAGTACCAGGAGAGAGGTGTTTGAAAGCCATTAAGGCCTGGTGGACTGCCATCAACTGCTTCAGATTTATGTGCAGATGAACCTGTTGAGAGTTCCAAGTCCCCTGAATGCATCTGCCCTCTAGATGTGCTCCCCAGGCATAGTCTGAAGCATCTGTGCTGAGAGTCTGGCTGGCAGGAGGTGGACAGAAAAAAGGCAGGCCTTTGTTCTGTGCACAGGCCATCGCCCACCAAAAAAACTCTCTGCAGGCAGGGAATCAGAGGAAGTATCAAGTCTAAATCCTGAGTGTGCTGACACCAAAGGTTTTTGAGGTACCACTGTATTTTCCTCATATGCAGTCTGGCATATGGAATCATCAGAATACATGAAGCCATAAATCCCAGGGCTTGCAGGAATTGCCTTGCAGAGAGCTGGGTCATGCTTGCCAAATTTTTGAAGTAATTCGAAAGATCCATTTGTTTCTCTTGAGGGAGGAATACCATCTGGGTGGCTGTGTTCAGGCTCGCTCCCAGGAATACAATCTCCCTGGTGGGTACCAATTTCGACTTCTTTTTGTTGATGGTGTAGCCCAAAGAGGTGAGAAGGTTCTTTACAAAGTCCAAATCTGTTAGAAGTTGCTCTAGAGAGTTTGCCTGAATAAGACAATTGTCTAAGTAAGGGTAAATTTGAATGTTACTTTGAATGCAAAAAGCAATGACCAGAGCCAGGCATTTGTCAAATACTCTGGGAGAAGTAGATAAGCCAAAGGGCAGTGCAGAGAATTGGAAGTGCCTGTTCCCCACCCTGAACTGAAGGAACTGCCTGCAGCCTTCCCTTATTGGGATGTGCAGATAAGCTTCTTTGAGATCCAAAGTCACCAGCCAGGAATCCTTGGTCAGCATTGGCAGCAACTGCTGAAGAGTGAGCATTTTGAATTTAGGAATAACCAGAAAAGTGTTCAGAATGAACAAATCCAGAATAGGGTGCCAGGTGCCCCCTTTTTTGGGAACCAGGAAAAGCTTTGAGTAGAAACCCTGGCCAATCTATAGTGCATGAACTGGCTCTATCGCTCCCAGGTTTAGTAAAGAAGAAACTTGTTTTTCTGCTTCTGCCCTTTGATTTGGGAGATATCTGGGTATCCTTGGTAGACAGGGACGGTGTGAAAGGAGAACTTGTAGCCTTGGGATACTATTTTGAGCACCCATTTGCCGTCTGTGATGGAGAACCAGACATTTGCAAACAAGGCTAACCTTCCCCCCAAAGGAAACCCTGGGCCCGCATAGGCAGGCAGGGGAAGGTCGGATTCATTGGGAATGCTTGCTTTGGGAAGTTTGCTTAGAACTCCCCGATTTAGAAGAGGAAACCTGCCAGTGCTTAGCCTTTTGAAGGGTGGAAGTCTGTCCCCTAGAAGACCTGTAAACCCTAGACCTAGTGCGTCTCTGTTTACAAGGGTCAGGAAAAGTCCAATTATTAGAAGGGTAATGTCTACTAAAACTAGGAGGCTGAACTTGCAGAAAGTCCTTAACAGTTTGCATAGATTTGGCCTTATCCTCCAACTTTTTCAACACCTCTTCTGCTTTGCTACCAAAAAGATTGTCCTTGTGCAAAGGCACATCCAGTAATTTAGACTTGACAAGTTCAGAAAGGGGCTGTTCCCTGAGCCAAGCATGTCTTCTAATGACAGAACCAGTGGCTGCTGCCCTGCAAGAAGCCTCCAAAGTGTTGAAACCACAATGTAGAGAATGTTTAGTGACAAGAGTGGCAGAATTCAATAAATCATGCATGTCCTTACTCTCCATCAGGCGCCTTAACAGCCTCCAAAGTATGCTGCTGATACTTAAGCATATAAAAAAGACAATTAACAGACCTAATAGCCAGGGTGGAAGACGTATAAACCTTTTTACCCCATCTAAGGCCCTAGATTCTCTGTCAGAAGGAACAGGATTTTTAGCAACCGTGGCTTTAACACCCTTAGGGCCCTGAGAAATAATCTCTGGATCAGCAGTAGGATTCTTGAAAAGAAACTGATGAGAATCAGGAACTCTATAATACCTGTCAGGCTTTCCGGGAGCAGGAGGAACCGAAAAGGAGTCAAAGAATTCTCCATGAAAACATCATCAACTTCCAAAACCGGAGAGATAGCCAAAGGCTTATGCTGTGGCAAATCCAAGAATTCCCTAATCCGTTTCTTAGACTGAGGAAAGTCCTGACTTTCCCATTTGAAATGCTCCCTATGAGTATTCAGAGTATCTCCAAAAGAAAAATCTTCTGGAGGGGAGGCAGAAGAGATGTAGTCTTCTGCATCAGAATCCCCAAAACCAGAAAAAAGTGGAGAGTTTCCCTCTTCATCAGCAGAGTTGCTGGAAACCTCAGAGTCTGAGGCAGAGAAAGCTTCTGGGGACAATTCCCAAATCCTTTTAAGAGGAGGTGGCTGAGAGCCCTTGATAAGGGTCAAGAGATCACTAGCCATTTTAACCATCTGAGCCTGAGGCATTTGAGGGGAGGTTGACGCCTGCTTAGGAGTAGACTTTCAGCAGGATGGCCTGCTAGAAAGTCGGAGGGACATGGGAGGCCTATCCACTACAGAAGTCTGAATCACGGTCGTCGGTCTGGATCTGGTCTCTAGGCAGAGAAAAAAGGCCTCAGAAGCAGACGCCTGCTTAGTGGCTCCGGATCCATCAGAAGCGGTGACTGGCAGAGGGTCAGTAGACGAAGTGGAAGCCTGAAGTATGGAGAACACAGAAAAGGTCTCCACAGACACCTGCTGCTAAACATCGGTGGACTGCAGGGGCAAAGAAAGCGCCTCACTGACTACCGCTGGGCTGACAACCAACTTAACAGGGACATTGTCAGCTAATTTGACCCGAAGCCTGTCGCGGTCCTTATCCTTGCGTTTCCTAGGAACATCTGAAGTCTGGAGACCAGAAGACACCATACCAACGAACTTAGGCCAACTCCGAAATGCTTGAACAAGATCCTAGCGCTACAGTGTATGGTACACGGGTTGAAAGAAGCACAGAGAACATAATTAGGGACGTTGTGCTCAAGGATCAAACAAGTAATACAATAGGAGTGAAAAATCACAGTGCGGAATCTGTTTTCCACAGGCAAGACAGTTATTAACTTTCTCTGACATTCATTAAAGCAAGAAAAGAGGGCCCCAACAGGGTACTTATCTGAGGATGTCTTCAACTAAGCAGTCAGAATACAAAAAGACGGCACTCGGCCGATCGACACTCGTCCAAAATGCGTCTGCTTCTGGCTCCGTGGCAAGAAAGACTGAGGAAATGGCGTCAGTTGCCTTCTTTTGTACCTGACGTCAGGCCTAAACTGAAGGCAGCCGACGTCATATACCAAGGACTTTGATATTCTGGCCGACTGTGCGCTACTGGGAGCCGGATAACCCATTTTGTAAGGACTGCAACAGTGAAACACGATGAACATCCTCTGAGCTTTGATAGACTGCCAAAGGGGAGGGTAGTACAGCACTCTTACTCAAACGCCAGTAAGGCAGTATGTTTATTGAACATCTTCCTGACTTACTTATTAAAAACTCTTAATGTCTTTTATGACTAACTTATTTCTCACAGCATCTCAGTCTATACCGTTTTCATTAATTTCCTTTCCAAAGCATTCCTTCTTTTTTCCATAGACTGCTCTACACTGTGATTTCAGGCAATCATCCTGGCACAGAAAATCTTTCTTGTCAGTTCTAAATCACAGCCACCTTTTCACTTGCCTATTCCTATACTAACTTTACTTAAATAGGGCTTTTAAGGAATTAACTAATATGTCTGAAATTGATGAATTAGATCAGGAAGCAACTCTTCCTCCATCAACACACACACAGCTACATTTGATAAGACTGACTCAATATAAATACATATACATACATACATACATATAATAGAGAAAAGGACTCTTCCACTAGAGATTAAAAGATATGCTTACATCTTGGATTATGGAAAATCCTAACATGCACAGTTTTAAAAATTAGTTTGTTGAGTTTATGGAAGAAAACTGCTTCCTGCCAGAAAAATGACAGACATATTACAAGGGGTATTTTTAATTTGCACATTAAATATTCAGAAGGAGAAAAAAATATTTAGGACCTTTAGAGATCCCTTTCTCAGACAAGGCCCTGATGATTAAGGGTCCCTCATACTCCAGTTGGCAACACTGTTAGCAGATTAACTAGGAGAACATCAGTGTGTTTGTATTTAGTTTTGTTTTGCTGACCAGAAGGTTCAACTGGGCAAAATACAATTACATGCGAGGAAAGGGGAGGGAAGCTTCAGACATACAAAAATAACACAAATGCGGAATGTAAATAATTCCCCAATTAGGCAATTTACAATGTGTATTTTGTAAAAGACTACACGTGTCATCATGTATTTATATACATGTTTGACTACCAACACAAGGCGATATGGCAGTGAAAAGACAGGTGCTAGAGTTTGCCAACAGCAGAAGAAATTTATCAGCTATGTCAAGAACCTAAGTGAAAACTCTCAGATCTGCTCTGAGTTAGTGCAGAATGGCACAAAATACACTGAACCGACTGAAATTGTCAGCATTCTGGCAGACAGGTTTAGTGCAAACTTCAACCCCCTCTCATCCCCTAAAGGGCTCATAACCATACCAGAAGAATGTAGAGCCCCGACAATCACTGACACACAGCTTAAAACAGCCCTATCCAAAGCCAAAAACACAGCTTCAATGGGACCGGATGGTGTCCCAAGCCGTGTCTTACACAAGCTCCAAAATGAACTAACCTCTCACCTAAACACACTGTTCAAAACTCAGCCTCTCTTACAGGCTACGTACCCATAGAGTGGCGCACAGCAACAGTTATCCCGCTCCACAAAGGTGTAGCCACAACGGACCCCGGGAACTATCACCCTATAAGCCTGACTAGCCTGGTCTGCAAGGCTATGGAGCGCATCATCATAGAACTCATTAACAGAGACATTGGGAACCTCCAAACATTGGACCCTACCCAGTTTGGCTTTGTTAAGGGCAGATCATGCCTCCTAAACCTGGTAGACTTCTTTGAGACAGTTACCAAGGCTTTAGACGAGGGAAAGGAGGTCCACACAGCCTACCTAGACCTCGCAAAGGCTTTCGACACCATTCCCCATTCTGGTATTATAGACAAGTTCACCAGCCTGAACATAAACCCCTATGTCACGAGATGGGTTGCCAATTGGCTCACGGACAGAACACACACGGTGAGAGTTGCAGGCTCTAGGTCCAACTCTAAACTGGTTACAAGTGGCGCCCCCCCAGGGCTCAGTCCTGGGACCCCTCCGGTTCGGTATATACTTCTCAGAGTTACAGGCATGCACAGGAGGACTATGGCTGACCAAGTTCGCAGATGACTGCAAACTAGGGGCCATAACTGACTCTCCAGCTGATACAGACATCCTCCAGAAGGGTCTCACTGAGACGGATACCTGGTGACAAAATCATGGCCTCAAGCTAAATGCCAAAAAGTGCACAGTCATCCCCTTTGGAAAAAACAAAGTACTCGCAAACTACCACATAGGTGGTAGTCCCCTAAATACATAAAACGTAATAAGGGATCTGGGGCCCAAGTAGATAGTAATCTCTCCTTTGATAATCATATTGCCAAGGTGGTTAGAAAATCCTTCTATGTGGCCCACTTAATCACAAAAGGGTTCACATCTAGAACAAAAGAGGTTATTGTGCCCCTCTACTCATCAGACCCATCATAGAGTACAAAGCCCCATTTGGGATATACCTTACAAGACACCTGCAACAGCTGGAAAGACCATAGAAGTACATCACCAAGAGGATTACTGGCTTCAAACAGATGCTCTATGCAGCCCGACTGAAGAAACTCCAGCTGTACTCGGTTGCATACTGCTTACTCAGAGGTCTGCCCCACCTATAAAAATTCCTGACAGCCACACGCTCCAGGGATCCTCGCCACAACGATAAATAGGACGTGCTGGAGGGATAGATTCCTATCCCAGAGACTCCCCATGCTTTGTAACAGGATTCCAATCTACATTAGGCAGAGCCCCTCACTAACACGCTTCAAGAGAAACCTTGACGAGTGGATGGGAAACAGAAAATTTACCCCGGGGATTACTGCTGTGGCTCTGCTGGACAGAGGCACAGGGGACTAATGGCTCTGCTAGACAGAGGCACAGGGAACTAATCTAAGGGGGCGGCGAAAGTCAACACATTCTGGCTAGGCTTATAGATGCCCTCGGGCAGATAGCCTAGTACTTACGTATGAACCTATGTATTTATAGCAAACAGGCACTAATTTTTTGCTGCTCCTCTGTCCGTATGTTCTGCACTCACAAGTATGCCATACACCTTGGGTCGTTTTATTAGCAATCTTACCACTACCTCCTTTATGATGTCTATTTCTGTCTGTCTGTGTCAAAGACCTGAGTAATGGCTGAAAATGATTGCAATACCAAGCTACATACAATGTTAACAAATAAACAAATGGAAGAAAATGCAAATATGCAAAATGTACAATGTTAATGGCGTAGACAGACAGAATATATGCGTGTCACAGCCACGCTTGTCAGGGATCCAGTACAACTAAAGCAAGGAAGAACATCAAATCAACAAATATTCACTAGAACTTGCAGGGAAAAAAGCAGAAAGAGAAAAAGAGATCAGTATGAGTGAAGGAAGCTGGGATTATGACAGAAAGTAGCATGAGATGAAATATCTAATAGTAGTCAGAAACTGTTAAAGATCCGGATGAAGTCAGGAACAGGGATGTCAAAGTGAATGAAGAAGAAAAGCTGAGGTAGTGGACAAAAAAAGGAAAAAGAGGGACTAGGGAGAGATAATAAGAAGAAAGAGTGGAAATTAGAGTAAAAAAGAGAGAGAGAGAATGGAAAAGTACAATTGGGCTTGAACTATTTAGCTAGGTCAAGTAAACTCACAAATGTTAGACCAGACACTGGCAAGATAATGGTTACTATGAATCATTTTCTGGCGGCAATACCCCAGAATTTACAATCCTCAGGGACCTTGTAGAAGCAGTCTGGCTTCTTGGGGGCCAAGGACTGGGAGTCTGGGGTTTCTGAAGGATTGAAATGCAAGATGCCCACGTGGAACTGCAGAGGGACCAGAGACATCAACTTGTAGAAGTTGACAGTATCTTTTCTGGACATTAGAAGTTTTGAAAGTATCCCACTAAAAGTGTTCGCTAATTTTCAGGACAGTTTCAGCAAAAGATATCTCTTCCATAGGGAAGTCAACACCAACTGATTCCTTTTCAGGGGAAACATATTCCTGGAGAGAGGGGTTTTGTATAGAATAATCCAAAGATTCCTCCTCATCAGAGGAAAATTCACCAGATGAATCATTGCCCATAATACTTTTTTGAGAAGGTTGGGGAGCAGGTGTAGGAGCAGGCTGAGAGGAAGATGTCTTGAGTGTCACGTAGGCCTGAAACAAGCTTTGAGAAAAGGCCTGCCAATCTGAAGGGGACTCTTTCGTAGGGGACAAATATTTAGTTTTTTTGTTTTTTCTTTGCACGAGACACGATCCTATATAACTTTGGAAGACTGGAAAAAAGTCTGTATTCAAAAGTGTCTGACTCTTATCTCTTCTCTTGCTTGAGTCTGAGGCACAACCCCCGGACCCTCCATACTTTTCAGCCTAGATTCCCCCACGACATCCTGATCAGACATCAGTCCAACCCCCATAGACTTGCTTAAAGCTGAAGTCAAGGCGGCCACAGAACTTGGCTCAGCCTGTGAATCTGTGCCTGAAGTCAGACAAGCCTCCAGGATGACAAGCACCTCGAGAGAAACTTCTGAGGATGGAGGTGCAGAGGAATCCACAGGCTGAGGTTTCTTAGCCTTGTGCTTCACTGGGTCGGCATCGGACCCCAAGGTACCCTCCATACACTTAGCTAACAACTTAAGCCATTGGTTCTCTAAATAAACAGCAAGAGAGGAACGCCTGCTTCTAACACTCTTAGAAACAAAGGGCTGGCAAATGCTACAGAACTTGAGGTCATGGTTAGAGCCTAAACAAAAGAGACACTGTAAATGGCTATCCTTATGTGGAGTTTGTCTTCAACACTGGCATTTGCCCTTCTTGGATGACAGAACCAAAATAGTAGTAAGAGAAAATATTCCCCAATGGGGCACTTAACTGGCAAAAGGCGGAGGTCGCAAATGCTGAAACGATCAGACCGATGATTGGAATGGCATTCTGACTGGTGGCAGAAAAGTTCTGAGGATGGTACATATGTATGTCGCTTCTATGGCCTACGTCCGACAGCAGCTTGTGTGCGACATCCCACGTACCAAACAAGAGTATAAGACTTTTGTATACTGGTCGACAAAGGCTCGCCTTCAGGCGGGAGAGCCCTCAGGTTAAGAATACTGCAGCAAATGAATAGAAGGACATCTACGAGTGCTAGAATAGTATGACTCAATGTGCAAACATGAGAACTTGTACGTAATTCTGAGATAACAATATTTCACAGTATTTCCTCCTTTCCCTGATAAGCCAATCTTAACAATATACATAAGTATGGGGGGGGGGGTCAAGCCTTCCCCAAATGTTTGGGGTACAGGATGGCTTATTCCCATGCAAGAATACCTTTATAGTAGAATAGCGATTGTTGACATTCACAGTTCTCATTTGTTTTTGCTGTTTTCTTTTTTAATTCTGGGACTTGGAAATGCATGCCTTGGAATTAAAACTGAGAGCCCAAGTTCCCATGCATTTAGTTTACTCCATTATATAGCTAAGGTGACACCCTTAGGCTAAGTTTCCTTGTCTAGTGACAGCTGGTTTGACTTGCATTCATGTGATAGCTGTGGAATAATGTGGCTTTGAAGATATGCATCAGATCAGTATTCTTAGACTCTGGAGAGTTGTTACTGAAGTGAAAAGTACAGTTTTGTACCTACCATAAATGTAGATGTCCGATAGGCAAGCAACTGCAGTCATAACATGTGGGTTGTCCTGCCTCAGGCAGCCCTCGGTCGGCCGGATTCCAAAGTCTGGGTCCGACGTCGGCTGATGTCGCATTTCTCTCCGACGTCAGAGCGGCTGGAGTACATAAGCATCAGCCGACGCCATTTTCTTCAGTGTTTCTTGCCCCAGATGCCAGGTGCCCTCCAAGGAAGGCTGTAATCAAATTGGAAGACAAAACAGGATTCCAAACAAATAAATGAGCAATAAAACAAATACACCATAACAGATATCCCCAGCTAAGAGAAACAGGGATAGGAGTGGACCCTAGGCATAGAGGGGTATGGAGGGAGGAAAATCCGACTGCAGTTGCATGTCTATCGGACATCTACATTTATGGTAGGTACAAAACTGTACTATGTCCTTCAAGAATGCAACTGCAGTCATAACATGTGGGTAGAATACCATAGCTTAGCTGGGGAGGGAGATATGCTCTAGGAAAGAGATGGTGTGGCAATCAACCCCTGCAGGACTGCCAAGCAAAGCCTGCTCTGGATCTGGAATATAGAGGGAGATTGTAGTGTTTGGAGAATGTATGCACGGAGCTCCATGTAGCAGCTTCTAGAATGTCCTTGGTAGGCACCCCTCTTAGGAATGCTGTAGAGGTGGCTGTAGCTCTGGTGGAATGTGGTCTGACATTGGCTGGAACAGCCTTTCCATGAAAGGAATAACAGAATCTGATGCAATGTCCAATCCATTTAGAAATAGTCTGTTTTGAAATTGCTTTTCCTTGGACTGCAGGGGCGTAAGCTACAAAAAGTTGTTCAGACTTCCTACTGGCCTTGGTTCTGTCCAGGTAGTATCGAAGTTGTCTGTGAATGTCCAAGGTATGCAAAAGTCTTTCCCCCTTATTCTCAGGATTGGGGAAGAAAGCAGGCAGATGAATGGCTTGATTTAGAGAAACCCTAGATACCACCTTTGGCATAAAAGTAGGGTTGGTCCTTAATGAAACCCTGTCTCTGTGGAAAATAATAAAGGGTGGTATTGCCATTAGGGCCTGTAGCTCCGAAACCCTTCTTGCTGAGGTAATTGCCAACAGGAAAGCTGTCTTCCATGAGAGAAATTGCAAGTCAACTGAAGCTGCTGTCTCAAAAGAAGGTAGAGTCAGTTTTTCTAAGACAAAATTGAGGTCCCAGACTGGCACTGGGGCCTTTCTTGGTGGCTTAATGTTCTTGATTCCCCTGAGGAATTGTCTTAGTAAGGGGTGAGAGAAAACAGGAGGATCAGTGTTGTATCTAGCTGAAATAGCAGATGCATGTATCTTTATGGAAGAATATGAGTGGCCGTTCTTTAACATATCCGCCAAATATTCCAAGATGAGTGGGATGTTCAACAATGATGCATCATGTCCCTTGCTGGTATTCCAATTTGTGAATCTTTTCCACTTTGCTAAGTAAACCTTTCTGGTGGATGGTCTTCGAGCCTCTGTTAGTATCCGCTGAACTTCCTTGGAGAGAGATAAGCTGAAGTTATTTATGGGATCTCCCAGGCTGTTAGCTGCAGTGTCTGAAGATTTGGATGCAGTGTTTCGAAGTTGTGTTGAGTCAAAAGTAGAGGCCACTGAGGGAGGGCCCACCTCCTGGTGTGACATATGCTCCGTAGTAGTGGGTACCAGTGTTGTCTCGGCCAATCCGGAGCTATTATGATTCCCTTGGGCTTCTCTGCTTTGATCTTTAGTAATACTGAGGTCATCAGTGGCAGAGGTGGGAATGCATAGATTGCTAGGGAGTTCCAATTGAATGAGAGAGCATCTATTTTCCAAGCTTTTGGATGGTATGTCCTTGTGCAAAATTTTGGCAGAAGATGGTTGAGGTGAGAGGCAAATAGGTCCACTTCTGGTTTGCCCCATGTCGAAGTGAGTTGTCTGAAGGCCTTCGGATGTAACCTCCACTCGTGTGGATCTGTGAAATTCCTGCTTAGGCTGTCCGCCAACCCATTGTCTTTTCCTGGAACAAACTGGGATTGTAACTGGATGTTTAGGCTCAGTGATTTCTCCCAAAGCTGCATTGTCAGTCTGCAAAGGGGGTAGGAGTGGGTGCCCCCTGCTTGTTTATGTACCACATCACAGTGGTGTTGTCTGTCCGTATCATTAAATGGCCTTGCTGGAGTTGGTGTTGAAAAGCCTCGATGGCATGCATTACTGCCAGCATTTCCTTTTGGTTTATATGCAGATGTGTTTCCTTTGGAGACCATTGTCCTTGTATACACCTGCCTTCCATGTGCGCCCCCCATCCCAGGTCTGAGGCGTCTGTAGTCATGGTCTGTGTTATCTGTGGTTTTTTGAATGACATACCTGTGTTTTCCTGGCTCGCCGAGGCCCACCATAGGAATTCCTTTTGTAGGCATGGAATGAGTGGTATGAATGTCTCCAAGTTGTTGCTGTGTTGAGACCAAATGCTTTTTAGGTACCATTGAAGCTTTCTCATGTGTAGTTTTGCTAATGGAACCAGTAGAATGCAGGATGCCATGTAACCCAGGGCCTGTAGGAATCTCCTTGCAGTCATCTGGGTGAGTTTTGCTAAACCTTTGAAGTAATGAGTTAACTTCTCTTGCTTGTCTTCTGTCAGGTAAGCCATCTGAGAGGCTGTGTCTAGTTTGGCTCCTAAGAAGATTATTTGCTGGGATGGCTGCAGTCTTGACTTTTGGAAGTTGACTGTGTATCCCAGAGCTTGAAGTAATCGTATGACATAATCCAGGTTTTTTGTCAACATCAATTTGTCGTCCGCTTGTATGAGGCAGTCGTCCAGGGACGGGTAAATTTGTACACCCTGGAGCCTGCAATGAGCAATTACTGAAGCCAGGCATTTTGTAAATACTCTGGGCAGTAGATAAGCCAAATGGCAATGCTGAGAATTGATAATGCTCTGGCCCTGCAAGAAATCTGAGGTATCTTCTGCAGCTGTGTCTGATAGGGACATGCAGGTATGCCTCCTTGAGGTCCAGAGTAATCAGCCACGACCCCTTGCCCAGCATGGGAAGGAGTTGCTGTAGAGTCAGCATTTTGAACTTTGGTACTATGAGAAAGGTGTTTAATGCGGACAAGTCCAGTATTGGTCTCCATTAAGATTCTTTTCTTGGAACAAGGAACAGTCTTGAGTAAAACCCCTGGTCTTGTTCTTGTTGTGGAACTCTTTCTATTGCTTTCATTCGAATCAGCAGAGTGATTTGCTTGATAGCCTCTGCCCTCTGATTTTGTGGTAGGTTTGGCATGCCTTGTTTTCTTGGTAAGGTATGAAAATGAAACCTGTACCCTCGGTCTATAATGTCCAAAATCCATTTGTCCTTTGTCAGTCTGTGCCAGTTTTCTGCAAACAGAGATAATTTCCCGCCCAAGGGAGCTTCTAGTTGTTCCCTGGTAGGTGGTAGTAGAGGAAAGTCATGGAGTTTGTGGTTGTTGGGCAGGTGAAACCCCTGCGTCACTTCTTTGGTTTCCTGGCTGCCATTGTCGCCCCCTGTAAGGGCCTCTGTATTGGCCTCTTCCTCGGCCACGTCTGTTCTTACCCCTTTGAAACTTTTCTGGATTAGGAAAGGACCAGTTTTTTGAAGGCCAATTCCTACTGAATCTGGGGGGTTGAACCTGGAGGAAATCTTTCACAGTCTGAACTGATTTTGCTTTTTCTTCGATGGTCTTTAACACATCCTTAGCATTTGCACCAAAAAGCTTGTTCTTTTCCAAAGGTGCATCCAGAAGTTTTGCTTTTACATGATCTGGTAGAGGTTGATCTTTTAACCAAGCATGTCTACGAATCACTGCCCCTGTCATAGCTGCCCTACATGAAGCTTCCAGTGCATCATATCCACACTGCAGGAAGTGATTGCTTACTTGCTGAGTGTTATGTACAGCTTCCTGCAAAGTCTTCCTGTCTAAAGGATCAGGAGAAGCTAATGTTTTTTGTAAATCTTCTAAGAGATAATCCTGATATTGTAACATATGAAAAAGGCAATTTAAAGCTCTCATAGATAAGGTAGTGGATGTGTAAACCTTTTTGCCCCATCACTCTAATGACCTCGCTTCCCTGTTGGAGGGCAAAGGATTTTTTGAGGTGGAGGCTGAAACTCCTTTAGGCCCCTGTGAAATAGTTTCCAAATCAGCAGTATGGGCCCTGAATAAATGGGAATGAGTTTCTGGGACCCTGTAATACCTGTCTGGCTTGGCTGGAGCAGGAGGAAGAGAATCAGGGTAGCACTAGAGTCAGAATACAAATCATCCAGAACATCAAGTACAGGAGGAATAGCCAAGGGCCTATGCTGAGGCTTCTTAAGGAAAGTCCTAAGGAGTTCCTAGAATCAGAATATTCCTGACCTTGCCACTTGAAATGTTCCCTCATGGTGTGCAGAACTTCCCCAAAAGAAATATCCTCAGGAGGGGAGGCCGAAGGGATGGAATCTTCTGCATCCGAGTCCTCATAGGTCTGGAAGAGCTCTTCCTGGCTATCAGAGTGGACAGAGCCCTCAGAGTCTTCATCTGAAGGAGTAGGGTCAGAGGGTTCAACCCGGGGCCTTTTATCAGGAGGAGGCTGGGATGCTCTCTCAGGATGGGCCTGTGAACCCCTAATCATGGAAATTAAATCAGCAGCCATGGACATAATTTGTGTCTCCAGAGTCGGCTGAGGTAAGGATTTAGAAGTAATATGCTTTGTTTTGCTGGCTGCCTTAGCCCTAGTGTAGGCCTTAATAGACATGGCCATAGGAGGCCTGGCAGCTCCACGTGCAGGAGTGACCTTGTCTACAGCAATGGTCTCGGGCATTTCCTCGGTTTCGGTATCCGGAGGAAAATCTATCACTGGCGTCGGAGTAATGTCTGGAATCGGAGTCATCGGTAATGCGGTGTCTTCGGTTCGGAGCGGTGGAGAGACAGTCTCAGAGGGAACCGGAGCACTCGCGCTAGGTTTTGGCGTGGAGTCGGTGATAGACGCGGGCCGAGGATGTCGGTCCTGGTCTTTTCGCTTTTTGGGAGTTTGCGATGTCGGAAGATCCGATGGCATGGTGTAAGCAAATTTATCGCCGAAAAAATCTTCAGCGAACTCCGCCCGGTGCCTGAGAGTGCGCTTGTTGAAGCGAGCACAGGCTACACAGGCCAAGACGTCGTGGTCTGGGCCCAGGCAAGGGAGGCAGTAAGAGTGGAAATCCTTATGAGGTATTTGTTTACCACAAAAAAGACAATTGTTAACTTTTTCAGTAATTTCTGACATCGGCTGAGGCAAGAAAAAGGTCCCCAACGGGGTACTTAGCTTTTTTGATGACTTCGGTATCGTAGAATACAGGAGCTGACCGACCGGCACTTGCGAACTGCTTCGGGCACCGCGCGGCAAGAAAGACTGAAGAAAATGGCGTCGGCTGATGCTTATGTACTCCAGCTGCTCTGACGTCGGAGAGAAATGCGACATCAGCCGACGTCGGACCCAGACTTTGGAATCCGGCCGACCGAGGGCTGCCTGAGGCAGGACAACCCACATGTTATGACTGCAGTTGCATGCTTGAAGGACATCAGCCTATGTGCCGCTGTTAGCCATATAAGCTTACTTGGGTTTCACTGTAGTGACACCATAGAAATATCTACATTAAAATAAGCAATCTGTTTACAGTGCAGCTCAAATTTGTGTGTGAAGGTTCTGAGGTCATCTAGTATACAGGTTGCAATCTGGAGGGTGGATAGCAAGAAAAAAAGAAGTTATGTGCTCATCATAACATTCCATCTGTGTTGTCCTTTTTTAGTCTTCCTCAACAAGTGGGTTATGAGCCAACCCTTGGATCTAACTGGGCCGCTTTTTACAACTGATGGATAAGGGAAACTCTCAAGCTCCTCACTTACCCATAATGCTCTAGTCCTGCACCATACCTCAGATCTTGTTTGCTGAACTTCTAGTTTAACAGAAATATAGAAACAATTACAAAACAGAAACAGATATCTGCAGTTCAAAGGCAGGAAAAATAAGTTATGTTTTACCATAATGTTTCATCTGAGTTGTTGATCTTCTTCCATTCATCACTGATGGGTACAGTTCCGAACCCTCGGAACCGAGTCAGCCAAATGCCAAGCTAGCGTACACCAAACTCTCGAGTCATGCTACTACCCACAATGCCCTTCATCCCATACCTCAGATCGAGTTTGCAGAACCATAGTAGCAACACATATATAAGAAACAGAAACAGAGGCAGAGGCCATCTCTGCGCAAACACCCTAACACACCAAAACGACCCAAAGATCCACCAGGAACTTTGGTGGGGGAAGGTGGGAGAGTACGATGAATGGAAGAAGATCAACAACTCAGATGGAACGTTATGGTAAGACAACTTCTTTATCTGAAGTTGTTAATCTTCTTCCATTCCTCACTGATGGGACAGAGTCCCTAGCTACTACAGAATCTGGGTGGCCCTCGTGGAAGAACATTCCGCAGAACCATATAGCCAAAGGCAGCTCTACCCCTGGAGATCAAATCCAATCTGTAATGCTTGATAAAGGTATGTGGTTTATCCCAGGTGGCAGCTGCAAAAATATCATCCATGGAGGCCCTAGCATAAAAGGCGACAGAAGCGGCCACAGCTCTAGTGGAATGAGGTTTAATGCGACCAGGAGCTGATTCCTCCTCCAGAGAGTAAACAAAGGAGATGCAATCCCCAAGCCATTTAGACAAGTTAACCTTAGACACTGCTGATCCCTTTCTAGAGCCCGTAAAGGCAACAAAAAGCTGATCTGACTTTCAAAAAGATCCAAGGAATGAAGACAGTATTCCCCTTTGTTGGTATAATTAGGGAAAAACATGGGCAACTCAATGGACTGATTAATGGAGAATTCCGAAACCACCTTGGGTAAGAAACTGGGATTGGTGCTACGTGATACTCTGTCCTTATGGAAAATCAAATAAGGACTTTTAATGCATAATGCTTGCAGCTCTGATACATGTCTGGCTGAAGTAACCACCACCAGAAACAAGGTCTTCCAGGACAGAAACTGCACATCACAGGTTGCAGCTGGCTCGAAGGGAGGTAAAGTCAAAGTTTGCAGCACCCTAGACAGATTCCATGTTTCCACAGATTGTATAATGGGGGGTCTAGAATGAAAAATACCCTTCAAGAAAGTCTTACACAGATGGGAAGAAATAATAGGAATTCCATCTGAACCATCATGGAAATTGGAAATGGCAGCTAGATGCACCCGAATCGTGGATGCAGAAGCCCCGTTAAGGAAAAGCTCGGTCAGGTATTGAAGAACCATAGCTACTGGAACAGAAACAGGATCCAGAGACAGCTCTTGTGCCCACAAGAAAAAACGCTTCCACTTGGTAGAAGGTTTGTGGGAGGCCAAAATAATATTCCGTACCAGAGAAGAAAGTGACTCAAGCCTAGCTACTAACAGAAGTGGAGCAACCAAGCTGTCAGTTTGAGAGTGGCCTGATTTGGAGACGACAATCCTTTGGGGTGAGAGATGAGATCCTGATGGAAGTCTAGAATCCAAGGCGGTCGGAGCAGGTGTGGCTGAAGGAAGGGGAACCAAACCTGACAAGGCCAGAATGGGGCAATGAGAATCATTCTGCTTCTCAACTGAGTAGCTTTCCTTAAGACCAAGGGTATCAAAGGAATGGGAGGATTAGCGTACAGGAGACCCGTGGGCCAATCGAGAGTCAGAGCGTCTCTCGGGGACTCCCCCTGCAGAGGAAAGAGAACAAAGTAGCTGCTGCATTTCGCATTGGAGGGGGAGGCAAACAGATCGCAGCAAGGCTGGCCCCAGCGGCTGAAAATTTCCTCCGCCACTTCCGGGTTGAGACCATTCATGAGGAAGCAGGATGCATCTGCTCAGCCTGTCTGCAATCATACTGAACTCCCCAGTATGAGTGCAGCAATCAGGAAACGGTTGGTAGCTATCGCTCACTGCCAAATTCTCATGGCTTTGCGGCAAAGGGGTAAGATCGGGTCCCTCGCTGCTCGTTGATGTACCAGACCACAGACATGTTGTCGGACTGGATAGCAATTGGTCCGAGAGGAAGAGGAGGTTGGAGAACTTGTAACACCAGTAACACAGCTCTGAGCTCTAGAACATTGATGTGTAAGTAGACTTCTAGAGGAGACCACGTGCTTTGAACAGATCTTCCCTGAAATAGGCCCCCCCACCCTATCAGGGAAGCATCCGTAGTTACCATGGCGTTGAGCTGAAGAGATTGAAAGGGGCGACACCACAGACTTTCGTCCATTCTCATCCACCAGAGGAGATCCTGCTTGCAAAGATCGGTGAAGAGGATTAGTGCATTCAAGGGATGATGATTGTGTATCCATTGAGTTTGAAGAAGCCACTAACAGGCGCATATGAAGCCTGGCCAATGGAGCAATGGGAATGGCTGCTGCAATGGAACCCAGAGCCTGCAAAACCGCCCTTGCAGACACTTTCCTGCGGTCGGGTATCACTTGCACTTGTGTTCTCAGTCTTAACAGCCTGTAATGAGGAAGAGATATTAGACCAAGCTGAGTGTTGAACATAGCCCCTATGAATTCCAATTGTTGTGAGGGCTGAACGTTTGATTTTTCCCAATTGATAGTAATACCTATAGACTCCGCCAGAGACAGTGTGTGGCGCAGGGCCTTGGTCAGTAGACACTCGGTGGGGGTGGAGAGGAGCCAATCATCCAGATAAGGAAACACCTGGAATTCGTGCAGTCTCCAGTGAGCTGTCACAACTGCTAGACATTTCGTGAACACCCTGGGGGCCATCGAGAGACCGAAAGGCAGGGCTCTGAATTGAAAATGATTGGCTCCCAGCCAGAAGCGTAAAAGCCTCTTGGAGCGTTTGTCCATTTTGATGTGGTAATACGCATCCCGGAGGATTAGACAGCACATCCACACACCCTCCCGAAGGCATGGAAGGATGGACTGAATAGTGACCATGCAGAACTTGGTCTGTATAACTGACTCATTCGACTGAGATCCAGAATGGGCCTCCAGTCCCCCGTCTTTTTTTGGCACGAAAGAAAGTCTGGAGTAGAACCCTAATCCGCATTGATCTGGGGGGACCTTTTGGATGACTCGCTTTAGAAGGAGCTTCTTGATTTCGGAAGCTGCCTCCTCCCTTTGACTGGGTGGAATGTTGGCAAGGGAGAATTGAGGTCTTGGAAAGGATTTGAGGGAATGTGATAGCCTCTGGTGATAATTCTCTGCACCCATAGATCATCGGTAATGGAGGACCAGGCTGCGTGGGTGCAGAGAAAAACGTGCCCCGACTGCTTCCAGAGGAAAGCAATTGAGTAATGCTTCAGGAGAGCTGATAGGGCCTACCAGAGAAAGAATCTCTGGAGCCCTGATACCGGTAACCCCCTCTGCTCCTAAAGGGACGTCTTCCACCGTTGGACCCTCCTCTGCCTCTGGAGGAGTCCTCGCCATGTGCGAAAGAAACCTTGCAACTTCTTGTGCCACAACCTTCCACTCCTCTGATTCCTGGAAAAGGAATGCTGAGGTTCGGAGAAGTGCAGGCCCATGGCAGACAAGGTCTTTCCGTCCTACTCGCACCTGGCCAAAGTATCCTTGACCTTAGAACCAGAGAGAGCGGAGGGCTCAATAAGGGCATTCAAAAAGGAAGACTTGAAGGAATCCGGTAGGTCAGAATTGCGCATCCAGGCATGACGTCAGACAACCACGCCAGCACCTGCTGCTCCAGCTGCTCCTTCGATTGCGCAGGAGAGCAACCTCATGAAGGAATTCAAAATCGCTTCAAGGGTGGCAAGTTGGGAGGCCACTTTGTCACGTGCTCCATCCGACACTTGACCCGTGAGGCTACCAGAGAGGTTGGAAAAAAGGTCTCTCTGGAGTCTCGTAAAGTGTGCCAAGAAATTCAGTGAATGCATGGCAAAGGACGCTGCAGCAAAGACTCTCTTCCCTAGCCTGTCCACTGCCCGGGACTCCCTGTTGGGTGGGGAACAGCCGGACTCTCTTCTGCCAAGTCCTACTTTGTGGCCGCCGCCACCACCACAGCATCTACTGGCAAGCATTTCAACCAATGGGGTTGATCCTCTGGAGGAGGAAGTACTTTGTATGACCTCCTGGGGATAGCTTCTACTGAATCCGGACTCTTCCACGCTCGCTGCATGATGAATTTGAACAACTCATCTGCAGGAGGGGTCACCCAGGACGTAGATAGCCGGGAATGGAAAGCTTGTAAGAATATGGATTCCTCCGGGGAAGGGGTGGAAGATTTCCAATCACCCCGCTGACTCAAAATCTCCAAGATGTCCCCAAAGGAAACATCATCAGGGGGTGATCTAGAGGAACCTTCCCCATCATCATAATCCGTCTCCTCAGTAAGGGACTCTTCAGGTGAGTCCATGTGTTTTCTTTTGCACACCCTCTTCCAAGGGGGCTATTTGGTGGGAATGTCTGAAGAAGCCTCAGAAAGGGGGGTGCTTTGGATTAGTGGTCCCCCGCAAAGGGCTGGCGATGGCTGAGTAAGGGGGTAACCAAAGGTGGAGCTAACGGAAGAGGATTGCTAATCGCCAGTGCCCTCTCCATAATCCGGAAGGCAGGCCCACCCGAAGAGGGATGGGAGCCCGGAGCCAAAGAGGACTGAATTGGAACCGGGATCACACCCCACTCCGAATGGCCCACCTCCAAAACTGACATTTGAGAAGGGTTCAGTGCAAAAATAACTCTCAGATCCGAGATGGGAACCGAGAAGGCCGTCGGTGCTGGGGCCGGAACCGTATATTCCACCCCCGAAGCAAGGGATTGAGTAAGCTGAGCTGTTGTTGGAACTGAAGCCCACCAGGACTTAGATGCTTCAGGCATCAAAGCAGTCGGCGCCGAAAGAAGGGGTCCCATTGAAAGCAATGGGCAAGGGGGCATTGGGACCAAAAGATCCCCATCAGGAGAATACGAAGGAGTCGAAGGAGGAAAAATCCCAACACTCAGAGCGGAATGGGGTCTGGAGATTCCTCTAGCAGTCAATACCTGATCCACGAGACGAACAATGTCTATTTCGGACACGCTCCTGGCAGACCTAATCGATATCCTGGAAGGGGATTCAGGCCGTTCCAGAAAAGGACTGCAGGGTTGCCCAGCAAACTGGTCCACAGAAGACGAATATCTGGTCCGTGGTAATGAACCCAATGGAGTCGAGGATTCTGATTTGAATTGCGTAAATGGTAAAGTCGGCACCGAGAGGGAACTCGGAGCCGAAGTCACAATCGGGGTAATAGTCAAAATCCTATCCGAGGTCAGTGCCAAAGTGTCCTGAACCAGACTGGTCAGAACCGAAGAAAGAATTGGTTTAGTAGCCGTCGGTGCCGAGCCGGGCACCAACAATTCAGACTTCCCAGAAACTGTGCTAGGTGCTGAAATCGGTGACTGTGAGTTGTTGCTCGGAGGAAGATCTACCAGTCTTAGATCGATGATTTTTGCCCCTATCACCAGCCAGAGAAGAAGGGTCTGAGCGAGGATGCTTCTTATCCTTGCCTGGAGGGGTTGAGACCTCCGCAGAAATAGCCTCAGAGAAAGGAGAGGAAAGCAATCCTTTCAAAATCAACTTGTTGCACCGTTCATTCAACGTCCGTTGACTAAAACTCACACAAATATCACATGGGGGACTCGCAGAAAGACGAGAGATGCCCAAACAATAAACGCATTTAAAATGCAAGTCACTGTTAGGTAATTTACCACTGCACGACTTGCAGTGTTTAAAACCTGAAGTACCCTTTTTCTCAGACATACTAACCCTCGCTCAAACAGAGAAAAGAAGAAGAAAAGGAGCCAGACTAACAGCAATGGTAAGAAGAGTTACCATGAGGGTGGTAAAAGTAAAGAAAAAGGCAAGAAAATACCAACAATGGTAAGAAAAGGGATACCTGAGGGTAAAGCTAGACTATAAGAAGGTACTATAAGAAAAACTTTTGAAAGAAATACAAGTTTGAATAACTCAAAACTACTTAGCTGGAGAACTCGTTGAAAACGCTGCTATATGGCTGTGCAGCAAATGAGACCTGGGGTATGGGATGAAGGGCATTGTAGGTAGTAGCTTGGCTCGAGAGTTTGGTGTACGCTAGCTTGGCATTTGGCCGACTCAGTTCCGAGGGTTCGGAACCGTACCCATCAGTGAGGAATGGAAGAAGATTAACAACTTCAGATCATTGGTTCTCCTATTATTTATTATTTACTTTATTACATTTGTTAACCGGGTATGTCCGACTGGGCCAGGGGCCCATTTGCAGCGGAGACCAAGGGAGATAAGCTCCACAGTACTGCAGTATAGCAATCAATCCTGAATACAATACAAAAAGAGTAATACAATAACAAGCAATAATACACTGCAAGCAAATAGCACAAGTACTAGGAAATATTATATACAAAAAGAAATGAAGATACAAGTTAAAGTGGGAAAAGAAAAAGTATGTGAGAAAAAAACAATTAACCTGGAAAGTTATTATCTTCTCGTTGTTCTGGAAGTCAGGAAGCAAAAAAGGTAGGGGGCTGGAGGGAGAGAAGTTGAGGAAGAATGAAAATAGACAACACAGATGGAAAGTTATGGTAAGTACACAACAACTTTATCTGATGTCAATTTTCAATCATTTCTCAACAAGTGGGACAGAGTCCCCAGCTACCAGAATCCCGTGCAGACTCTAAGGAAGGATATTCTTAAGCAGTGCTGAGCCAAAGACTCCACTTCCCTCGAGAACAGATCCAGTATGTAATGAGTAATAAAGGCATAAAGATTAACCAAAGTTGCAGCAGCACAAATATCGTCCATGAAGATCTAGATAAAAATACTGATGGTACCATGAACCTGTATGAATGGGCTCCTAAAAGTTTCTACAAAAGCAACACTAGCTTGTTGTAGAAAAAGGAAATGCAATCCATTAACCATTTGGCAAGAGTTACTTTGGTAACTGGTTTGCCAAATTTGGATTCTGCAAAAGATGCAAATAACTGATCTGTTTTTCTCAAATCTTTTGTTGCAAACAGAAACTTAATTGTCTGTGAACATCCAACAAATGTAACATGTATTCTCCTTTGTTCATGAAATTTGGAAAGAAAACTGGAAGATGAACAGATTGACTGATGTTGGATTCTGACACCACCTTAGGAAAGAAGGATGGGTTGGTAGGCAACAATACTCTATTTGTATGGAAAATTAAATAAGGAGGCTTAGACGATAGGGCTTGAAGTTCAGAGATTCTTTGAGGAGAGGTTATAGCTAACAAAAAATAATTTTTCACGTTAAAAATTTGTTTACATTTTGCTAATGGTTCAAAAGGAGACTGAGTTACAGCTTGTAATAACAAATTCAAATCCCATAATGGAGTTGGAGCTTTAAAAGGGGGGTCCCCTTATAAAGGCCTTACAAAGTAAGGAAGAAACTAAGGAGGAATCATTTACTCCTATGTGAAAATTAGAAATGGCAGCTAGTTGAACTTTAACAGTGGAGGAGCTTCCCCTTCATTACAAATTGTAGCCAAAAACACCAAAAGTACAGTTGTGTACCTACTACAAATGTAGATGTTCGAGTGTATTCACTGTTGTAGTCATTACACTTGGGGTTATCCTGCTGGCAGGCGACCCGCAGTCGGCCCGAGTTCCAAAGTCTTGGTCCGGCGTCAGTTGCTGTCGCCTCTTCCCTGATGTCAGTGTGCCAGGGGTTTAAAAGTTGCAACCAATGCCATTTTCTTCAGTTTTTCTTGCCCCAGATGTCAGGTTCCCCCAGATAGGAAGGCTGAAAAGATAAAAATATGCCAAACAACCATGCATATATTACTATACACATTTCCTTCATCTACAAACAAACACACCACATAGGTTGTATAGAGTTCAGAAATACAGAATAGTCCCAGCAAAGAGAGGGGATGGTGGGTGGGTAACCTGGACTGCAACAGTGAATACACTCGAACATCTACATTTATGGTAGGTACACAAATGTACTATGTTCATCGTGTTTCACTGTTGCAGTCATTACACTTGGGTAGAATCCCAAAGCTGAGGTTGGGTGGCTGGGTCTAGATTGGATATGGCGAGGCTAACAAGTCCTGCAGAACTGCGGTGGCAAAGCATGCTCTTGATTTGGAGTACAGAGGTAGGTGGTAGTGCTTGGCAAAAGTGTGCACTGAGCTCCAAGTTGCAGCTTCTAATATGTATTTGGTTGGTACTCCTCTGAGGAAAGCTGCTGAAGTGGCTGCTGCTCTGGTAGAATGAGGCCTAATGCCCTTAGGCACAGATTTGCCATGTTATGCATAACAGAAGCGGATGCAGTGTCCTATCCATTTGGAGATTGTCTGCTTTGTAATAGGCTTTCCTTGTGATCCTGCAGAATATGCTACAAACAGTTGCTCAGGCTTTCTGAAAGCTTTTGTTTTGTCCAAGTAAAATCATAGTTGCTTGTGTATATCTAAAGAGTGCAGAAGTCTTTCACCTTTATTCTGGGGATTTGGGTAGAAAGTAGGCAAATGAATGGTTTGGTTTAAGGCCACATTGGAGACCACTTTTGGCATGAATGTTTGGTTTGTTCTAAGAGAAACCCTGTCTTGATGAAAAATGAGGAAAGATTCCACAGCCATCAATGCCTGTAACTCTGAGACTCTTCTTGCTGAAGTTACTAGGAGCAGAGCACTTTTCCATGACAAGAATTTAAGGTCAGCTGTGCTGGCTGGTTCAAATGGAGGCAGTGTTAGTTTTTCTAAAACAAAACTGAGGTCCCAAGTAGGTACTGGTGCTCTCCTAGGGGGTCTTATATTCTTTGCCCCTCTGAGGTACTGTCGTAGTAGGGGATGTGAAAAAATAGGAGGATCCGCATTGTAATGAGCGGAAATGGCAGAGGCATGGATTTTAATAGATGAAAAAGATAGGCCTTTGTCTAACATTTCAGTCAAGTATTGCAAAATCTGAGGTATATTAGGGACCAGTGGGTCGAGCCCTTGTACCTGGTTCCAAGCACAGAATCTCTTCCATTTTTCTGCATAAGATTTCCTAGTGCTGGGCCTCCTGGCTTCCAAAATTACATCCATAACAGCTTTGGAGAGAGATGCAGTCTGAGTGGCTACATTATCTCCCATGCTGCCAGGTTTAAGGTTCTGAGTTGACTGTGCAGAATCTGATTGTTTTGCTGTGTCAGAAGATGAGGGATTTGAGGTAGAGGCCAAGGTGGGCCTTGGGACAAAGTCTTTAGGATTGGGTACCAGTGCTGGCGTGGCCAGTCTGGTGCAATCAGGATCATTTTTGGCCTCTCTTGTCTGACTTTTAGAAGCACCTTGGTGAGAAGAGGCATCGGAGGGAAGGCATAGACTGTCAGGTTTTTCCAGCTGAATGGTAGAGCATCCACTTTCCATGCTTGAAAGTGATAAGTCCTTGTGCAAATTTTTTTTTATTTGGCAATTGTGAGGGGAGGCAAAAAGATCTATGTCTGGGTGTCCCCATTCCTTTGTTATCATGTTGAACACTTGTGGATTTAGCTTCCATTCGTGAGGATTCATGAGATTTCTGTTTAGTTCGTCTGCCAGTGTATTTTTTATTCCTGGCAGGAAATGTGCTTGCAGATGAACCTGGTAGGTCAGTGCTGTGTTCCACAAAGTAATGGCTTGTCTGCATAGGGGGTAGGAATGTGTGCCCCCTTGCTTGTTTATGTACCACATAACTGTGGTATTGTCCATCTTTATTAATAGTTGTCCTGGATGTATTAGGTTCTTGAAGGCTGTCAGGGCATTCGGTACAGCTAGCATCTCTTTTTGATTGATGTGAAGATGCATTTGTTCCTTGGGCCACGCGCCCTGAATACATTTTCCTGCTATATGTCCTCCCCAGGCATAATCCGATGCATCCATTGTTATTCTCTGACTGGCTGTAGGTAAGGTGAAAGGCTGTCCCTTGTTGTGGTGACAGGCCTGGGACCACCATTGAAACTCCTGTTGTAGGCAGGGGATCAAGGTTATGATTGTCTCTAGGCTGTGACAGTGCTGAGTCCAAACACTTTTTAGATACCATTGTAGTTTCGTCATATGCAGTTTTGCATATGGAATTAGTAGAATGCAGGATGCCATGAAACCCAGGGCCTGCAGAATTTTTCTTGCAGGGAGATGGGTCTTTGTAGCCATCATTTGAAAGTAATGAGTCAGTTGCATTTGTCTGGCGTGAGATAAGCCATCTGGGAAGTTGTATTTAAGCTTGCACCCAGGAATAGTATCTCTTGAGAGGGCACTAGTTTTGATTTCTTTTCGTTCACTGTGTACCCTAGGCAAATTAGCAATCTTTTTACAAACTCCAGGTGCTTTAGAAGAATGTCCTTGCTCTCTCCTTGAATAAGGCAGTCGTCCAAGTAGGGATATATTTGAATTCCTTTTTGTCTGCAAAATGCAATTACTGGTAACAGGCATTTTGTGAAGACCCTGGGTGCAGTAGAAAAGCCAAAGGGCAGTGCAGAGAATTGGTAATGCATTGAGCCTGCTATAAATCTGAGGTATCTTCTGCACGATTGTCTGATTGGGACGTGCAGGTATGCCTCCTTGAGATCCAAAGTAACTAGCCAAGCCTCCTTGCCCAGCATGGGCAGACGTTGTTGTAGTGTTAACATTTTGAATTTTGGAACATCCAGGAAAGTATTTAGGATTGACAGGTCCAGTATTGGTCTCCAGGCTTTGTCTTTTCTGGGTACTAAGAAAAGTCTTGAGTAAAATCCTTGTCCCTGTTGTTCTTGTGGAACGTTTTGAATAGCTCCCATATCCATAAAAGCAGCAATCTGTTTTTGTGCCTCTGCCCATTGGTTTTGTGGCAGGTTTGGCATACCTTTTAGTTTTGGAAGCATGTGGAAGTGGAACCTGTACCCCTGAGAAACTATATTCAGCACCTACTGGTCTTGGGTGATCATGTGCCATTTGTTTTGAGAAAAGTGCTAGCTTTCCCCCTAAGGGTGCTGTAAACTGGTAAGAGCTTGGCATTTGCAGAGGGAAGTCATTGTGACTGTTTCCTATAAGGTTGTGATTTGTCTTCTCCTCCTTTGGGGGCAGAAGCACCCCATTGTTTAGGTCTGTAGGAGCCTTGGGGCTGAGATCTGCCTCTTGGGCGTCCTCTTTGTGGCCTGTCTGACACTGGAAAGGACCAATTTTTTGAAGGCCAGTTTCTGCTAAATCTAGGTGGTTGAACCTGTAAGAAATCTTTCACCGTTTGCATTGACTTTGTTTTATCCTCCATTTTCTTTAACACTTCTTCTGCCTTAACACCAAAGTATCATGCTGTAGTGGAGCATCCAATAATTTTACTTTAACATGGTCAGGTAAACTTTGTTCTTTCAACCAAGCATGTCTTCGAATAACTGAGCCTGTAACTGCGGCTCTACAAGAAGCCTCTAATGAATCAAAACCACATTGCACAGTATGCTTTCCCACTTGTTCAACTGCATGCAATAAATCCTGCATTTCTTTACTGTCAGGACTTTTTATATTTGTAACCATTTTCTGCTTTAACAATGACATGAGATACTGTTGATATTTAAGCATGTGAAACTGACAGTTTAAAGCTCTTACAGCTAAAGTAGCAGAAGTGTAAACTTTTTTCCCCCA
Organism: Protopterus annectens; assembly: GCF_019279795.1. Taxonomy (NCBI): domain Eukaryota; kingdom Metazoa; phylum Chordata; order Ceratodontiformes; family Protopteridae; genus Protopterus; species Protopterus annectens. Next base: position 394,061,124 of record NC_056734.1, on the reverse strand, counting down.
TCTGTCCAGAGCTCTGGAATCCCTATCTGAGGGGACAGGATTTTTGGCAGTGGAAGCTTTAACCCCTTTAGGACCCTGAGAAATTGTTTCTGGGTCTGCAGCTGGTTTTTGTAAAGAAATTTATGTGAGTCAGGGACCCTGTAGTATCTGTCTGGCTTTACTGGTGCTGGGGGTAAAGAATCTGGAGACAGACTGTATTCAGAAAAAACATCATCTACAATATCAAGCACAGGAGGGATAGCCAGGGGCCTGTGCTGAGGCAATAAAAGGAAATCTCTGAGCCTTTTCTTGGATTCTGAGTAATCCTGGCTCTCCCAATGGAAATGCTCCCTCATGGTGTGCAGGGTTTACCCAAAAGAATAATCCTCAGGCGGTGAGGCTGAAGGAATGGACTCTTCAGCATCAGAGTCCTCATAGGGAGGGAAAGAATAGCCCTGATCAGAAGAAGAATCAGAGGAAATGGAAACCTGATCAGAGGAATCATAATCAGTGTCTTGCCTAGGCCTTTTGTCAGGAGGGGGATGGGAGCCCCTGATTAAAGTACTAAGGTCAACGGCCATTTTAAGCATCTGTTTCTTTGGCATGGATGACTGTTCTGGAGAATGCTGCACTTGTTTCCTTGTCTTTAATGGTGTTTTTGACTTTGCCTTTGCTGCTGTAGTAGCCTTAATTGTAAGCTGTGAAGGTCTGAAGACACTCTCAGAAGCTAGTACCTGCTCAGCGGCTCCGGACCCATCTGAGGATATAGTTTCCGTAGGCCCAATACCTTGAGTTTCCACAGGCCTCGGGGCCTCCACATGGCTGTCAGTTACGGCCTGTGGCTCTGAGGTAGCAGGTGTCAGGGACTGTGAAAGCGCCTCATTGTGCACCGGCGAACCGGCAACTGGCCTAGAAGAGGCTTCGTCGTCGGTTTTGGACCTCGGATGCCTGTCTTTTTCTTTGTCTTTGCGTTTTTTATACATTCCAGTCATCGGTTTTTCCGACGGCATTATATAATTAAATCTTCGTCCAAAATAATGTAAAGCAAAATCAAACAGACGTTTAATAGTGCGTTTATTGAATCTAGCACAAAACCGACAACTAGTAACGTCGTGATTAGGGCCTAGGCAAGCAATGCAGTAAGAGTGAAAGTCCTTATGAGGTATTTGCTTCCCACAAGAAATACAATTATTAACTTTTAGTGACATCGGTCTGGAGCAAGAAAAAGTTTCCCCAATGGGGTATTTAGCTTTATTGAAGACTTCAGTTCTGAAATTCAACTTTGAAAATCTCAGGAGTCGGCCGACCGGCACTTGCGAACTGCTTTTGCTTCGGGCACCGCGCGGCAAGAAAGACTGAAGAAAATGGCGTTGGTTGCAACTTTTATACCCCTGGCGCACTGACATCAGGGAAGAGGCGACAGCAACCAATGCCGGACCAAGACTTTGGAACTTGGGCCGACTGCGGGTTGCCTGCCAGCAGGATAACCCCAAGTGTAATGACTGCAACAGTGAAACACGATGAACATCTTTAGGTACTGGTGTTAGAGTCAATTTCTCTTTCTTGCATCCAAAAAACAAATCTTTTCCATTTGTTTCTGTAAATTTTTCTAATGGAAAGTTTATGGGAAGACAAAAATAATGTGACGTATAGGGAGGAGAGCCTTGAATGTCTGGCTATTAATGGAACTGGAGAAACCATTCGGTCAACTTTTGGCCTGAAATGTCTGGATGAATCATGCCTATCTGGTGAGACAGGAGGTCTGGAAATGGATCCAGAATCCAAGGTGGGCGAACTAGATAAGGCCAAAAAAAGGGGAACCAGATATGATGAGGCCAATGAGGTGCAATGAGGATGACTGTGCTCTTCAATCAAGATGCTTTCTGAAGATACTTGGGGATTAGAGGGGTTGGGGGTAAGTGTAAAGGATTTAGGGGGACCAATCATGGAGGACAGCATCTCTCGGTGATTCCCCCAGTGAGGGGATCAGAAGAAAGAACCTGCTGCATTTTTTGTTGAGGGTGATGTGCAGCAAGACTAGCCCCACTGCAGAATATCTTTTCTGCCACTTTCATGATGAGAGACCACTCGTGAGGTAATACAAGGGACCTGCTCAACTTGTCTGCTATCATGCTGGATTTACCTAGAATTTGCATTGTTACCAGAAACCAACTGGATGAGATTGTCCACTGCCACACTCTGAGAGCTTCTTGACACGAGGGGTAATATCAGGTTCCTCCTTTTTTGTTGATGTACCATACCACTGACATATTGTCTTGCCTATATGGCAATAGTAAGTCTTGAAAGGGGTGAGGAGTACTGCTCTCATTTCCAGGACATTAATAAGCATGTTGGCCTCTTCGGGGGACCAGATGCCTTGAACCGTCTTTCCCAAGATGTGTCCTCCTACCCAATTTGGGAAGCATCCGTGGTCACTACAGTTTTGGGCTGAGGAAAAATGAAGGGACAGCCTTGTAAGTGAAGCCACCACAAGAAGCACTTTTTGCATGCTTGAGTTATTCTGATCTGGGTGGACATACAGATGATCCTGGAAAACTTGGATCCACAGGGTCTGAAGCTAAAGATTGAATTGGAGAAGAAGCCAAGATGAGTGGAGTAGTACTGGAAAAGGTCTCCAGACTTGAAGGGGTAGGAGCTGGGAGAACTCCTGAATGTATCTGTGCCGAGTGAAACTTTCTTATCATTCTATCCACATCTACTTCTGTCAGGCTCCTGGAAGAACAGAAAGCAGAGGCCAATGAAGGGAACTTAGAATGGCAGCGTCTCTCTAAAAAGGGTGATGGCAACTGAGAGAGAACAGGACCTAGAAAGGATCCATACCAGGTCCAAGGGAGCTGCTTCAGCACTGAAAGTATCGGATCTGATGAAGCAGCTCAGGTATCCAAGACACCCAGATCCAAAGAGATTTAGTCTTCATATCTGACCATTTTGAAATTTTGCAGACAGGCTCTGTGGTCAGAGCAGAAGACAGAGTGGAGGATCTGGAAGGGCCCGATGGATGCTTTCTAGATGCCTTCTACTCTGGTTTGGAGGTTTGAGCTCCAGATAAAGATTCAGAAAAGGCTGTATAAAGAAGACCTTTCAAAATCAGCTTATTTTTCTGATCAGTTAAGGCCCACAGACTGAAAGCTTTACAAATATCACACGACAAATTTTAAGTGTGCCAGGCCTAAACAGTAAACACAAGAATTCTGAGCCTGGTAATCCTGGTAATTAAAGAAGCTACCACACTGGCAAAGGGGAAATGGAGGTATTACCAACTAATTTACCATCCAATTAATTTAAACTAAGTAAGAGTAGGATAAGAGAGGTATAAAACAGCTATAAAAATGGGATAGAGATAAACTGTTTACTTATCTGACAAGAAATCACACTTTCTCTACTTTCTAGTATCCACAAGCTGTAAAACTGGCTGAGTTGGATCCAAACCTACTTGCTGAGGAATGAATGAAAATTGACATCAGATCACTGGCTATGTCATAAATGCCCTGGCCCTGTAAAGAACATCAAATGTATGATTGCTTTTCTGCAATGAATAGTCTTATAGTCAGAGATAAACCCCAACATAACTTATAATGTTTCATAAATTCAATAGTCAAATAATATATAATGAAGACAGGAGCAGATGGTAAAGATGTTGGCACATTTGTTTTAGGATCTTTCAGGTATCAATCTAAGACACCAAACTTGGATGGATCTGAATACAACTTGAAGCAATGACTGCACAGTAAAGTCAGAGCAAAATATGTGAGTCCTAAATTTACTGGGTTAACTAGGAAACACCAAAACACTTCTAAACTTCCTTCCAAAAGCTGGAAATTGGAAGAAGTTAAGCACAGAGTACCAAGGAGAGCCAGATAGACTTCCAGGCGAAAGATGTGGCATAACCATACATCACTGCTTGAGATCTACCTTCAAGTCAGCTGCAAAGTCACTGTAAAAATATGCAGATTGCAGACAGTTCAGTGGAAGTAAATCTGCTCAGAAGCCCATGGTGTTTGAAAGCATCCAATGTCTTTGACGAGTGAAAAAGTAAAGAATTGAGAATACTGTCAGTTAAGTTCTGTGCCTGCCAGTTTCTGCTTACATCAAGGAAATCCATATCAGTTCCATGACCAGAAATGAAATATGGACAGGTAAGATGTCAGTGTTGATATAATAAAGCTGGAAGTGTACTCATTTCTGTGACAGTTTAGAAACATGACACAAAAGGGTTACAAGCCAAACATTACTGAACTGAAGTTGAGGGGCATCCTTACATATAGGGATTAACATCTTTGACTCCCAGAGCCTGGAAGTATGATTTTCAGGTATACACTGTTTTACCAGAAGAGTGATAAAAAAAGACATGGATTGTACAGCCATCTTTGAAATCAGGAAGGCAAGAGAGAATGAACCAGTAAGCCACATTTAAGCTTCAGCAAAATATTGTTTTTTCTATGAAGAACAGACTGTACAACCTGAAGAGTCATTATTACAAGGAATGCTAGAACTGGCAGCTGTGTGAGAAGTACAGAGTTGTTTTTTAAGGTTAATATTGTCAAAATGTACACTGAATTGTTTCGTTATTTCTTTTTTTTCCAAAATGTTTTTATTCATTTTACAACACAATAACTTAACAGTATAGTAACAAGAAAAAACAAACTCTATATAATGTCCATAACAACTAAAACAATATACACAGAAGAACACTTAATATTTCTCAGATTAGACAATTTTGTCCAAGCAATTAAATGATGGGTTGTGTTGTTAGTCCTTGCTTTTATAGTAGCAATCTCATTCTTACAAATGTATTTCACAAGATGAATAAACTCAACTTTAAAGATGGGAATAGATTGGGATTTCCAATTTTTGCTAACAATTTTCCTTGCTATAGAGAAGATATAACATAACATGTTTGGTTTTTAGGAATGACTTCAGGAACAGGAACATTGAAAAGGATAAGGGAGTCAGAAATTAAATCGTTGTCATTCCATAGAGCTTTACAAAGATATTTAAAGTCTAACCAAAACGGGGAAATTATTTTGCAATTAACAACCATATGTATCCAGTCAGCATCAGGATGCCCACATTTCCAGCATGTCAATTTATCTTTCTTGTACATTATTGCTAGTCTAGGTGGGGTGAAAAAATATCTATGTAAAAATTTCCATGTGTATACACAACAGAACAGGGAAGAGATTTCTTCACCGACTGTAAACAAAGTGTGTCATCTTTTTCCGAGAATACTTGTCTAGTAACTTCACTTGAATAATTCCAAAAAGAAACATCTGTTTTGCTAAAATTGTTTCTGAGAATTTTATAAATAATAGACGTATGAAATATTCTTGGGTGAGTTATTAATAAATGTTGAGATAAAATCCAATATTTTTAAGCTACTCTTATTGTATGCCTCTTGTGAGGGTAACAAGCTTAGCATGTGTAAAATACTTATAAGTTTGGATATCCAGCCAATTGCAATTTTGCAAACTATATCTGCTGATCAAATAATCTGCAGAATTTATTTTATTAGCTAACAGAAATTGACTCCAATGTAATAGGTCACCCTTTTTAAATTTTCTGAATATTAAAAGATATCAAACATTCATTTGTGTAAGCAATAGGAAACATAATTATTAATAAATTCTTAACTGATTAGAAAACATAAGATTTTTAATCAACAGCAATATTTGGTTTATAAGAGGCATGAGAACAAGTTTTGACCTTTCACTTTGAATGTATATTTTTAAAATTCATATAAAGATGTTTGCATGTACTTCAGTATATGGTTCAAGCAATGTCCTATTGCTATTAAGACATAAGGTTTCAAATACTGATTTCCAATATGATGTACAAGTATTATTCCAAAGCAACACACTGTGTTAAATAATGCTGAGTTGACATAAAAATCAATATCTGGAAACCCTATACCTCCTTCATCCCAGCTTGTGGTGTGCCAGAGAAGAGAAATTCTTGGTTTTCTGGGATACCAAAGGAAGTTAAGTAATAAGTTATTAATTTTCTGGTTAATTTTGACAGGTAGGGAAATTATTAGCACTTTGCCAATGAATACGATTTTAGGTAACAGTATCATTTTGATTAAAGTTAGTCGGTCTTCAAGCATGAAGAAGAGTCTGTTCCAACTGTGTATTAAACTAGTAATTAAGTTTATAACTTGTTGGTAATTAGATGCGAGTGTTTTTTTATAATTAGATTCAATAATGATACCTAGATATTTTATATGAGTGCCCTCCCAGTTTAGGTCTCTTTTTGATCCAAGTTTCATAGTAACAGTTGTATTCAGTACAAGTGCCTAAGTTTTGTTGTGATTGAATTTTAGACCAGAGATGTTTGGAAATAAGTCTAGATTATGTAATAGGTGATCTAATGAATTTTCAATATCATTAGAAGTTACTAGTAGGTCATCAGCAAACAGGTGTATCATGGGGGATAATTTGTCTCATACTTTATATCCTTTAACACCGTCATTTCTAACATAATTTGCAAGAGGCTCAACAGCCAGGGCAAAGAGAAATGGGGAGAGGGAGCACCCCTGTTTAGTACCTCTTAACATTTCGAATGGGCTAGATAGATAAGATCCAATCTTTACATAGGCTACGAACTTTTCATATAGTTTTTTAATTAATCCTATAAAGTTTGGGGAGAAATTGTATTTTTGCAGAGCTTTAAATAGATATGCCCAATTTAGGGAGTCGAAAACAATCTATACCAAGGCTTAAAATAGAAAGCTAATTTTTTTTTTGTTTACCAAATCTATTAAGGACAGTAATCTAATTACATTGTCTTGTACCTTTCTGTTTTTGATAAATCTGGTTTGATCTTCTTGAATTAATACTGAAAGAATATTATTTAACCTGTCTGCTAAGATAGACATGAATATCTTGTAGTCAATGTTAAGCAAGCAGACGGGCCTGCATGATGTGCAAAGGTTGGGCTCTTTACTTGGTTTTATGATGTGAGAGATGATAGAATACTTCCATGAGGGAGGGATGTTTGCTGTAGTTTTAACTACTTGGAATGCACTGAGTAAGATTTTCAAGATGTTATCAGGTAAGAGTTTGTAAAATTCTGGAATTAGACCATCCAGCCCTGGTGCCTCTTTTGTCTTAAGATTTTTTATTTGCTCCTTTAATTCTTTAAAGCGAAAAGGTTTATCTATGTTATTAATATTGTGTTTGGATAGCTTCTTTTGAATATTATTAGCAAGAAAGTTGTCTAGACTTTTATCACTTGTAGATAAGTTATTATCAATATTCTTGTAATGGTTTTTAAAACATAAGATATTTTTTATATCTAGAACTCTGATAGTCTGATTATTTCTAGTGTATATTATTTTTTAATATGACTTTTCTCATTTAAATATTTTGATCTAATCACAATCCTGTGCATACTCTTGGGATTAATTGAGTAAGACTGTAATCTGGGTTTTTTTTCCAGATTTATTGATATTTTATGCTGCATGATATCCTGAAATTCCTTGTTCAGTTTACATATGTCAGCTAATGCAGATTTGTCATTTGATGTAAGTTTTAGTTTTAGATTATCAATTTCTTTTTGTATGTTTACCAGTTTTTTTATCCCATTCTTTCCTTTTATTTATATACCAACTTTTGACTTTACCATGTAAGACTAGCTTTAAAGTGTCCCATAGGATAATATCTGAAACCTCTCCATTATTACTGTTGTCTAGGTAAAGCTTTATTTCATCTAGATAAGCAAGTAGTCTTTGGCAAAAGTTTAGGGGGTCAGCATTAAGTGTTACATTGAAGGTGATAGCACTGTGGTCAGATACAAGACATAATGTCAGCATTACATTATCAGTTTTGGCCAGTAAAGAACTGGTTACAAAGACTTTGTCTATGTTGGTCTGTGTGCCAAATCAGTAGAAGTGGTGAGAATACTTCAGGGAGGAGAATATTTTTATACCATCAGTGCCAATTAGGTGCCTGCCTTTTATGCAGTTGGTTCAAGTGCTTGGCAACAGGGGACATCTTGAAGGGCTTAGAGCTTGTGGTATCAGTGGAGGACAAGCTACAATTAAAATCAGCTGCTAATAGTAACTCACTTTTAGACTTTAATGTTATGGTGTCTAAATGTTTTTTCATAGTTTTAGTCCCACTACCCGGTATCCGGTAGGTGTCACAAAAGTGTACATCTTTTTATCTAGTTTTAGTATGGCTAAAGTAAGCATACCATCATTGCTTTCATTGATTGAGTATGAGTCAACTATTTCTGGAATTCTCATTGATTTTCTGTGTAAAATTAGGGCACCTCTTCTTTTGTGGTTGCAGTTTGATCTTACCAAAATCTTATAATCCTTAAAGGTTAATTTGTTTAGTTCTGTTACTAAGTGAGATTCCTGAATGAATGCAAAATCTGCTTTATGTAGCATTAAATATTTGTTGACACTACTCCATGTTCAATCCATTGACATTAATAGATATAATGTTAAATATTATCATTTGATGGAGACTGCTATTATAAGTAAAACTGAAAAGTACTTTCTTTGATTCATTATGACAAATGCATTTTTAAAACTGTTACAGACAATATAAAAACTCTAAATTTGAAAATAAAACTATATATTTTAATAACCTCCTGCATGGATATACTGTATCTCTCAAAGTAGCCACAAATTAACCCTCTCATGACATTTGGTGGGAATTCCTAGCTACTGCAGGTTCACAGCAAGCAGAAGGGAAACTGCATGTACATTAAAAACATACAAAAGGAAAAATTCAAGTTAATATACTATATATGCATGAACTAAGAACATGAAGCTGTATACAATTTCTTAGAATTCTTTTTATTTAAACAGACTAAGATAAATTGATTAATCTTAATAATTGTTTATTGCTATGAGTAAATACAGGACTGTAATGTCATTAAAGCAGACAGGAAAGGGATGCATTTAAAACTGTCACTGTCAGAAGCTTATTTGTAATTCTTATTTAAATATAAATGTAATTCAGATTAAATAAATCACTATTTACAGTAAAACACATGCTTATAAGACTTTTTACATAAAAAATAATTGCTAAATGTATGAAAAAATAGTTCAATCATTCTTGAATCTGACTGGCTGTTAGAGTTCAGTGAAGAGAAACAGATTCAGAGGTCGCACCTACTTCTTGGAAGACAGCACAGATTGTTTCTCATGAGTTTGTGAGCTAACTGAAGCCATTAGAAACTTAAGTTTCTCACAAAAGTTGTCAAAATTCCATCAAAAAAGTACGGTGGGAATTTTCCAGTGAAGTGAAGTTTTTAAGCATAACTTGTAAACTGACGAATATTTAAAATAAAGGCTCCAAATTACCAACCATACACAGCTGTAAGATATATTAGCTAAATGGAGCACATTGCAAAAGTTCAGCTAAGTAGTAAATGTATATAATGTCACCACTTTCTTTTTAATTACGTAACAGTAACACAGTAAGCACTGATCTCTCCTGCAGTGATTAAATACTATGACACTAGTACTAAAACAGAAAGAGAAGGCACATACATGCAAAAATAAGTATAGCATATAAAAGAAATATATATAAATATATGAAATGGGTAAGTGATTTTATACCATTTCACTAGTGCTATGCCATGTATTTAAAGAGATAAAAGTATAAAATAGTAGTCGGCAGTTGGATAAGATTGATGTACTTGAATTTTGAGTAATATATATTATCTATAAAGTTAGCATTGTGATGGGAAAGATAATAGGAAAGAAAAAAGTTGCATTACCATTCAGCGTATGATCACACATTATTTAGAAGGGAGAAGAAAATAAGTTATCGTTCCATGTTTGTTGCCTTCATCTCTCGCCTTCCTTCTTGCTGGTTGGGGTTGGGGCCGATTTACTATAGCTTGAGAGTTTTTACTGGCTCGAGGCTAACCCCTATCCCAACAAGCCTAGAGGTAGCTACCCAGATCTCGTTTGTAATAGCCCACACTAGACATACATAGTAAAAAAATCAATTTGCTTACTAAGCTCCTAAGCATTTAAGATAGGAAGGAAACAGGAACAAAATAAGGCATGGTTAACTAACCTGGTATGTCAGCAGGAAACTCAGCCAGTGTAACCAATAAAGGAACTCCTCTTGAACCTCTAGGAAGGGGGAAGGAGGGGGGATGCAAGAAGGAAGGTGAGATGGACAACAAACATGGAACTTTATGGTAGGTATATAACTTCTTTATGTTATGTTGTCCCATCTCGCCTTCGTTCTTGCTGGTTGGGACCACGTCCCCAGCACCTGGTTCTTGGGTGGTTCACTGGAACAAACTCTTCAGGACCATGGAATAAAAGGATGCCCTATTCCAGGAGACCACATCCACTTTGTAATGAGTGATAAAGGTATGATGATTTGCCCATGTTGCTGTTGCACAGATTGAATCTAAAGGCAATTTAGCTTGGAAGGCAACAGAGGTAGCCAAGGCCCTGGCTGAATGCCCTCTGGGCCTTTCTGGAAGTGTCTTTTTATGCAAATCATATGAATAACTGATTGTGTCCGACAGCCATTTTGATAAGGTCACTTTTGAAACTGGATAACCTTGTTTATTGTCAGCAAAGGATACAAACAATTGGTCTGATTTTCTAAGGTCTTTGGTCCTGTGTAAATAAAAACGTAATTGTCTATGAACATCCAATTGATGAAGTCTATACCCTGCTTTGTTGCTGTAATTGGGGAGGAACACAGGAAGCTCAATGGACTAATTTAAGTTATACTCTGAACATACCTTTGGCAAGAAGGAAGGACTGGTCCTAAGAGAGACTCTATCTTTGTGAAAAATGAGATACGGCGGGCAAATAGACAAAGCATGTAATTCATAAACCCATCTAGCTGAGGTTAATACAACTAATAAGAGGGTTTTCCAAGACAGAAATTTCAGGGGACAAGATGCTGCTGGTTCAAAAGGTGGCAGAACCATAGAAGCTAAAACCAAGTTTATGTCCCTTGGGGGCGGTTCTCTTACCGGGGGCCGTAAAAGAGTTGTACCTCATAAGAATGCTCTGCACAACTTATGGGACATGATGTTAGAACCCAAGTCTTCTACATGAAAATTGGAGATGGTAGCAAGTTGGACACTAATAGTAGCTGCAGCTGCCCATCTATCGAAGGTTTCGTCCAGAAAATCAAGAATCCTGTGAACAGGAGCAGTGAAGGGATCGATGTCATTATTCTTCGCCCAATAAGAGAACCTCTTCCATTTGCTAGTGTAAATCCTCCTAGTAGTGGGCTTGTGAGAGGACACTAGGATGTGTGGTACAGCCGGGGAAATGTTTGGGAGCCTAGCTAAGACTGCAAGTGGAGGAACCAAACAGTCAGCTTGAGAGTTTGGAGGAAAGGATGAAGCCTGCCTGACTGATGTGTCAGGAGGTCTGGAACTGGGTCCAGTATCCAAGGCTCCAGTTGAAGATGATGGCGAAGAAACGGGAACCATATCTGACTAGGCCAATAAGGACCGATAAGGATGAGTTTGGTAGCCAGTGACTTTGCTTTTTGAAGTACCTTTGGAATTGGAGGGAAAGGTGGATAGGCATAAAGTAGTCCCGGAGGCCAATCGTGAGCAAGTGCATCCCTGAGTGACTGTCCCAGAGGGGGAACTAGGGTGAAATAGCTGCTGCATTTGCTGTTGAGGAGAGTGGCAAAAAGATCGCAGCATGGCTAGCCCCATTTGCAAAAAATCTAATTCGCAACTTCTTGCTTCAGGGACCATTCGTGAGGCATGAGGATAGCACTGCTGAGCCTGTCCACTATCACATTGGATTTTCCAGGAATGTGCATCACAATCAGAAAACGTTGGGAAGACATTGCCTATTGCCATACTTGAAATGCCTCCCAACACAAGGGGTAAGATCTAGTTCCGCCCTGCTTGTTGATGTACCATACCACTGACATACTGTCTGTCTGAATTGCAACGGTCCCAGTAGGTAGAGAGTCTTGAAGTGCTTGCAACTCCAGAAGCACCACTCTCATCTCTTAGAACATTGATGTGCAAATGTTACTCATGAGGTTGCCATTTCCTTGGACAGTCTGTCCCAGATAATGCCCCCCCACCCTATCTGGGAGGCGTCCATGGTCACTGTGGCTACAGGATGGGGGCCTAGAAAGGGTGTGCCCAGAGTCACCTGGAGGGAGACAAGCCACCATACTAGGTCCTTTTTGCAAGATTCCGTGATCAAGCTCATGTGTGAAACTGGTAAATCTTGGAAAGTCCACTGAGCGAAAAGAAGCCACTGCAGAATCCGCATGTGGAAGCATGCTAAAGGAACTAGTGTAACTGCAGCAGCCATTGAGCCCAAGACTTGTAAAATTTCTCTTGCCTGAACTCGTCTTTTTTATGAGAAACAAAACTTGCTGACGAATGGTTGACACCCTGTCTTGAGGCAGTTTTGCTATCATGCATCTTGTATCTAAGTCTGCCACTATAAAGATAATAGACTGACAAGGCAACAAGGCAGACTTTTTGTAGTTTATGGTGATGCCTAACTTGGAACAAGTTCAGATTGTGTAGTCCCATGCTTTGATGAGATGATGCTCTGTGGTAGCAGTGAGGAGCCAGTCATCTAGATATGGAAACACCTGGAATCATATATGCCTCAGGTGAGCTGTGACCACTGCCATACACTTGGTGAACACCAGGGGGGCTGTGGTGAGACCAAAGGGCAGGGCACTGAACTGATCATGACTGGCTCCCAGCTGGAAGCGTAGGAATCTCCTGGATTGCCTGTCCATTTTTATGTGGTAGTATGCATCCTGGAAATCTATGGAGCACATCCAATTGTCCTGACCCAAGAAGGGAAGAATGGACTGCAGTGTTACCATCCGGAACTTTGTCTTTTTTACCGATTGGTTTAGCTTGCTGAGATCCAAAATGGGTCTCCAGTCCCCTGTCTTTTTTGGAACTAAAAAGAACCTTGATTAAGTTCTGGATCCGATTTAGTCTGCGGGGACTTCTTGGATGGCTCTTTTTTCTAGCAATCTTTGAACCACTAGGATTGCGTGATCCCGAAGACTGGGTGTAACATCTGGGATAGAATGTTTTTCTTTTGAGGGGGGAGACTGAGAAAAAGGAATTTTGTAACCCTGGATATTATCGACAGTATCTGTGTTTCTTTTGTGATAGTTTGCCAGGCTGCTGGGTACAGTGATAGTCTGCCCCCGACTGCCTCCAGAGTTGGACAGTCAGGCCTCCTTTTAGGAGTGCTGGAAGGGCCTAGCAGAGAAAGTATCTCTGTTGCCCTGCTGTTGCAGACCCCTTCTGTCACAAGGGCAGCGTCTTCCATTGTTGTTTCCCCCTCTGCCCCTGGGGGAAAAATCTCCACGTTTCTCAGGCAAAGCTCCCTGGGATTTTCAGAACCACATCTTTCCACACTTCTGACCTTCAGAATAGGGTCTTGATGGAGTGGAAAAACAAACTCCTATGGCAGAGAGAGTCTTGCCATCCTGCTCACACCTAGTGAGAGTCTTTTACCTGAGGTCCGAACAAGGACTGAGCTATCGAAGGGGGTGTTGGTAAATGAAGACTTAAAAGGTTCCGCAAACTGACAAAAGGTGCATCCTGGAGTGTCTCCGCAAAGCTACTCCGGTACCTGCTGCCCTATTGCTCCATCTGCTGCATAAGAAATGAGCCTCATAGAGGAGTTAACCACAGAGGTCAAGGTCACAAGCTGGGAAGCTGCCCTGTTCGCAACTCCCTCAGCTGTAGGATCTTGCAGGGTATCTCCTAGCTACTTCAGGAGATCCCTCTGAAGTCGTGTGAAATGAAACAAGTAATTCAGCGACCTGACAGTAAAGGTCACTGAAGAAAACATATGCTTCCCATACCTGTCCATCGTACGAGACTCCTTGTTTGGCAGAAGGACAGATGAAGTTTCCCCAAGTTCCTTCTTAGTGGCTGCTGCCACCACCATGGCATCAACAGGGACCCCTTTGGAAAGGAAAGGCTTATCCTCAGAAGCAGTAATAAATTTATTCTCTCTCCTCGGGACTGGTTCCATGGTCTCTGGAGCACTCCATGCCTTTCGACTCACTACAGACAAAAGTGGATCAAAATGGAGAGACACCCAAGAGGTGGAGGATCAGGAACCAAATGCATCCAGGTAGCCAGACACGTCCTCAGAAGGGGCTAGGGACTTCCAGACATCCCTCTAAGGATTTGCAAGATGTCTGAAAAGAAGACATCCTCAGCGGGGGACCGTGGGGACCCTTCCGATTCATCCAAGTCTGTATCTGAAGTGATAGACTCAAGGGAGTCTAGATGCTTCCTCTTACATTTCTTCTTCCGAGGTACCTCCTCCAAATACTCAGGGGAGGTTTCAGAAGAGGTGGAGTCACCCACTGTGGTGTCCTGGGGCACAGGCTCCCCACGCTTGGAGACAGGAGGAGGATCAAAGGCAGACACCAAGGGAGGAGGAGCCAATGGAGCTGAGGGTGGAGCAGTCTGAGGGGACAGCAAGCTCATCACCTCAAAGGAGCCATGGTCCCGAGTCGAAGGAGCCGCCGGCTCCGAAGAGCCCAGAGATCTCCTGTGAACCATGAGCGACGTCTCAGAGGCTGATAAGGGAGCCGAGCTCACCTGCGCCAAAGCTCCGAGAGGGAGAGTGGGGTCAGACAAGGGTCCGATGCCCCTTCCCCCATCGGAGCTGGCGAGAGAGCTTCGGCACCCAGATCCCTCAATGGACTGAGACATTGATGAGATCGGAGCAGTTGTTGGAACCGATAAAAGAGAAGAAACCGGAGCAGACAATTCCACCACCATGACATCCATGCACTCCGGCTCCGAGCTCAAGAGAGTCGGAGGTGGAACCGATGGAGAAGCTGGATGGGCCGAAGGAGTCAATTCCTTATGGGCTGGGCTCGAAAGTAATTTAGCAAGTGCCTGTGACTTAAGGAGCCTGTTGACCACTCTCTCCACACCATGATCCGAAAGCCTGGAGGACCAAGAGGAGTGCGAAGAGGACTGGTGACTGCCCTCTCCAGGTTGCAACAGAGGAGATTGTGGAGCAGAGTGTACCGGCTCCAAAGGAGGAGACCTTGTTCTCTTATGGGTCCAGACTGGCTCCGAGGACACAGACGGAGACGCTGGGGGCTTGGCTTTGTCAGAGCCAATGCTGGGAGCCGACAGGGCCGAAGGTGTTTCAGTGGTTTTTGTCTGTTCCAACGTCGGAAACGATGGCTTGGTGTGTTTCTCGGACACTTTAGCTGGCTGAGGACCCTGAGATGAAGAATCTTGAGGGTTCTTCGGAAGGCCACGCAAAATTAGCTTATTTCTTCTTTCCTGGAGGACTCTGGAACTGAAAGCATGACAGATCGAACAAGAGTCATGCAGGTGAACAGCCCCTAAACAATATACACAACTCGTGCCCGTCTGTAAGGGACATTTTCTGGCAACACGAGTCGCATTTTTTGAACCCAGAGGGTTTAGACTCTTTGGACATAATGCTAATTGACAAAAATAATTTTTCACAGTACTAGAAAAACACAAAACTATAAGCTAACTGCACACATCAACTAACTACAACCAGGTTGTAACAGCTATCCCAAACAACAAAAAAGGAAGAACTTTTTTTTTTTTTTTTTTTTTTGAAGGGGAGAAGAAAAAGGGGGAGAGCCTCTAACTTAAATGGCAACTCCCCCGATGAGCCTCTAACTTAAACAGCTACCCCAGAAATGGTGGGGAAAAAGAAGAGCCACCCTCTAATTTAAACAGGCTCAAAGGAGAAAGCAAGGCCTAAGGAGAAAATGACGGCCAAAAACACCCACAATAAGCAGAGAAAGGAGTTGTTAGACTAACAGGGGATAGTATACACTCTAGTGAGTCAATACAACAACTAAACCTTGGGAATGATACTGATAAAAGTGAAAAAAGCACAAAGTACTTAGCCTGAGCCAGTAGTCGCAATCTCGACTCTGCAAGCGGCAAACGAGATCTGGGTAGCTACTGCTAGGCATGTTGGGATAGAGGTTAGCGTTGAGACAGTAAAACCTCTCGAGCTATAGTAAATCGGCTGAGTCAAAGCTGAGGATCAGCTCCAAACCCAACCAGCAAGAACGAAGGCAGGATGGGACAACATAACATCAAAAACTTGATCTTTAAATAGTACACATTGAAGGGGTCAGCGTGTCTGCTACTCCCGTTCCATCCCTGCAGTTGGCTGCTCATATCGCTCCCGCTTGCTCCTCGGGTGCTCCCCCTCAACAAACATAAATTAACAGGAACACCCCCTGCAAAGGACACCTGCCTCGGACTGCCTTTTAAAGTGTTCCTCCTCCAACCTGCTTAGACTAGCATGTATGTGTCTGGACTAGCTCTTGGAATGTATAAAATACTGACTATGTAACCTACCCACAGTGAGCACATTAGCCTACCGCAGCCCCTTACCCCCCTTTCCGGTTGCTCTGTACCCTAATCTCTTTTCCCCACGGCCAACTAGATTTTCTCTGTATCCCACCCCCATTTCACCACTAGGTGGCATCAGACTCCCACTACAGTGAAACGCTCGCTTTCATGCTTGGCGTTCCACTTTCAAACCTTAGATAACTTATCAAGCATCTCACTTTTATGAAAGGTGAAACAACAGCTGTGCCCTTTACCTCTAATTCTGACTAAATCTCTGCAATTTACCTCCCTCGAGCCTACACTCAGTCCCAACTAGAGAGCCCCAACTAACTGATTGTTTCTTGCAGCTCTGTGGACCTCTCACACCTACCTGGCTCTCCCCTCCCCCTGGCCCTCTTCCAATACTACCCTTCCCTCTTACCTCCTTATTCCCCTCCCCCAAGGTGCACTTCCTCCCCTGAACCTATTTCCTAGTGGTGCTATCAGCGGTGCCATCTTTAAATAGTAGACAGTGAAGTGGTCAGCGTGTCCACTACCCCATTCCATCCCTGTGGTTGGCTGCTTGTATCGCTCCCGGTAGGTCGTTATCAGCTGCTAAATGTAAATGAATGCTCACATGCTGAATGAATCTGCTGCCTTGCCTGCCTGTATTGCATTATTTGTATTGAGTTACTATACAACATCTCCTGACCTGACGGTATGGGATGCCTATCACCCACGTGTAGGAAAGCAGTGTAGCCGTATCAATGTGTTAGCGTTATGCATAGATATAGCAAAGTAGAGCTTCACAATACTATACCTAGCTCAGATTGAGCTACTGGGGCTGAATGCTAAAACTGTTGGTTCCAACTATTGAGATTACCTCGGATTGTGCTATTGGGGCTGAACGCTAAAAACTGTTGCTTTAACATTATTGTAATTAGCTCAGATTGAGGTACTGGGGCTGAACGCTAAAACTGTTGGTTTCAAATATTGTAATTAGCTCAGACTGAGCTACTGGGGCTGAACGCTAAAACAGTTGCTTCTATAATATTATTTCATATATTGTAATTAGCTCGGATTGAGCTACTGGAGCTGAAAGCTACAATAGCTGCTTTTACAATATTATAATTAGCTCAGATTGAGCTACTGGGGCCGAACGCTAAAACAGTTGATTCTATAATATTGTTTCATACATTGTAATTAGCTCGGATTGAGCTATTGGGGCTGAAAGCTACAACAGTTACTTTTACAATGTTATAATTAGCTCGGTCTGAGCTACTGGGGCTGAATGCTAAAACTATTGGTTTCAAACACTGTAATTAGCTTGGATTGAGCTACTGGGGCTGAACGCGAAAACAGTTGCTTCTATAATATTGTTTCATATATTGTAATTAGCTCGGACTGAGTTACTGGGGCTGAAAGCTACAATAGTTGATTTTACAATATTATAATTAGCACGGACTGAGCTACTGGGGCTGAACAATAAAACAGTTGCTTCTATAACACTGTTTCATATTTTGCAATGAGCTCGGATTGAGCTACTGGGGCTGAAGCTAAAATAGTTGCTTTTACAATATTATAATTAGCTCAGATTGAGCTACTGGGGCTGAATGCGAAAAATACTGGTTTCAAACAATGTAACTAGCTGGGATTGAGCTAATAGGGCTGAACACTAAAACAGCTGCTTTTATAATATTGTAATTAGCTCGAACTGAGCTACTGGGGCAGAATGCTAGTACTGTTGGTTTCAAATATTGGAATTAGCTCGAATTGAGCTACTTGGGCTGAATGCTAAAACTGTTGGTTTCAGACATTGTACTTGGCTCGGATTGAGCTACTAGGGTTGAACGCCTGCTGAAATGAATGTTTGTTATTCTCTGCATTTATATTTTCCTAGCTGTACCCTCTACTTACACTCACTCTCTATCCAGCTTCTACCTGAGCCTCTACTTACACTCACTCTCTACACAGCTTCTTCCTGAGCCAACTGCAGTTTCTACATATCCCACCTGTCCTGTAAACGCTAACCTACCTCTCTCTCTTTACAGCTTGCTCCTCGAGTGCTCCCCCTCAACAAACATAAATTAACAGGAATACCCCCTGCAAAGGACTCCTGCCTCGGACTGCCTTTTAAAAGTGCTCCCCCTCCAACCTGCTTAGACTAACATGTATCTATCTGGACTACCTCTTGGAATGTATAAAATACTGACTATAACCTACCCACACTGAGCACATTAGCAGCCTACCGCAGCCCCTTACCCCCCCTCCTGTTGCTCTGTACCCTAGTCTCTTTTCCCCATGGCCAACTAGATCTTTCTCTGTATCCCACCCCCATTTCACCACTAGGTGGCATCAGACTCCCACTACAGTGAAACGCTCGCTAACATGCTTGGCGTTCCACTTTCAAACCTAAGCTAAGTTATCAAGCAACTCACTTTTAGGAAAGGTGAAACAACAGCTCTGCCCTTTACCTCTAATTCTGACTAAATCTCTGCAATTTACTTCCCTCTAGCCTACATTCAGTCCCAACTACAGAGCCCCACTAACTGACTGTTTCTTGCAGCTCTGTGGACCTCTCGCACCTACCTGGCTCTTCCCGCTCTGTTCCCCTACCCTGCTCCCAATTTCCACCCGCCCCCAGCATGCCTACCTTTATTCTTCCCTTTCCCCACCCAGCCAGCCTAATTACCCAATAGGAGCTCTTACCCCATTACTCCGCCTACTTACAGCCATCCCACAAATACATCACTCTACCTCCTTAACAATTAAAGTCCCCTCTTCTTTCTTATAATTCTAAAAAAAAACCTGCATCTCTTTCCAAATCCTCTTATGCATAGCCTTCTCTCTTCTCCAAACCTATACCTATCATTCTTCCTTTGCACAGATATGCTTTCCTTAATTTTCTGCACCCTCCAAGCCCCCTGCTTCCTCTTTGTGTTTCTAATTCCCTTATGCTATGTCAGCTCATACTCGTCCAATGTGTGTCCAATTGTACCTACAAAAATAACCGCTATACAAACCTACCTTTACCCACAGTTATACTCTCATTTCCATTCTATCTCCACTTCGCTCATTCAGCCTAACCCTCTGCACCTTGTGCATAGTGTTGTGGGCCTAGTTGTTCGTTAAAGGCTGTTTTCTGAGCTCATTGTCCAGGTCATCATAGCAAAGACAATCCTCCACTTTAGTGAGAGTTTAGTGGTTATGGTCATTGTCTAGTTGGGATGCCAGGGCTACCTCTTGGAGAAAGCACCTCATTGGCCTTCTGAACATTTTTTAAGTTGTTTCAGGTTTCAACTTTCTGCTAAGAAGTTAACTTGAGTGTTTCAGCTATTACACACATAGCTATCTGAGGAGGAGCGGCTGATCTGTGATATATAGCAATAAGTAGCCTGTTTTTTTTTTTTGCTTATTTGTAGTAGTTATTGCTTATTTTAGATATTTATGGCCATTTTATGGTATACTGCATACTTGTACTGTATATCATAGCTATTGGCTCACTTGTGATAGACATTTCTGTAGTGTTTTCTCTCACCCACCCTCCCTATTGGCATCTTGTCTTTATACCTGCTGGCCTTGCAGTTGCCCGCCCCTACTCTAAGCTTGATCTTGGACACTCCTCCCAGTCTAGTGTCATTAGCTCATTCTACCGAATACAGAGATAATTTCCTTCTGCCTCTCCTTTCTCCCTTTCTAAAAAAAAAATTGTCTGAATATCCTTGTGTTCTGACTGTGCTTCTCAAACATTTTGGAAATATAGAGTATATTTTAGTGCATTTATTAAAACTGTACTTGCCTTAATAGTGCTACAACTCAAGTGCTCTAGGTTGCACTGCATCTGAATTGTTTTAGTGTGTTTTACCTGCTTTTCTGTATATATAGACTTTTCTGTATCTGTAGACTAGCTACTTATTCTACTGTATTACTACCTCTTAAATCGTTTGTCAGTTGTGCACTTGCCTTGCTTCATTTAAAAAGTTTTAAATTGCTAACTTTGTAGAGTTTTAATTGTATTTACTGTTTAGGGCTACACACTCCAGTGCGTTAGCCGTTTCAGTGTTTATTTAGTGTATTATTTCATTGTTTAGCCTGTTTTAACCAAAAAAAAAAAACTACCTTGTTTGCTCATTTCCCACCTTTCCTAGCTAGTATAGTCCAGATCCCAGGCTTTGCTGGTTTCAGGAGTTTATTTTCTGTGGTCATAGCTATCCAGACCTTGCTGTGGTAGAGGGAAATCCTAGTGCTTACCAGTGGGAGTGGTGAGCACTGTACTGCCTTGTCTGACAGTAGAGGAGTGGTTTCCAGCTCTGAAATTGTAATTTTAGCTATTTGGGGCTGATTTCTATCCCTTTCAACTTTCTGGCTTAAAAATGCGCATGTTTGTGCATTTCTCACATCGTGCAGCATCACTGGGCTACGGTTAAACTATGCCAGGTGCCAGAAAGTCTGCTCTTGAAATTCTCCCTTAGAACTAGCTGGTTTAGTATGACTAAAATCTGAACCCCTGTGACTAGCACTTGCTCTAGAACCTGCTGGAAAGCACTAGGAAGCCTTAAACTGATACAAGCACTCAGCTCTCCTTGTTAATAAGGAGAAATTAATCGTAGGCACTAAATAGCCTACAATTGCAAAGTACTTTGCAAAGGTAAGGGAAAACAGCTCTTGTACTTTACAAAAAAGCACCTAAACAGGCATGTCCACGGGTCAGCTTCCGTTGATTTTTCCTGTCCAGCTGGTGAATCTGGGCATACTGGGGCAATGCAGCAACTGCCTCATGTACACAGACAACCCTCTTCTCCTACCACCCAACATTGCAACCGGCGAGAGATGAACTTACATAGCCAAACTGGAAGCAAAGCTCTCTCCAGTCAAGATTGTGCTAGACAGTCAAGAGGAGAAGGTTAACACCTGCACTACACCTCAAGCAGCACACAGCCCTTCATAACCCATACCATCAACACCCACACATAGCAACACTAAACCCACATATGTGGAGGTTCTTAACATTAACCTACCCAAGCAACAAGGACCTCCAAAGCTGAAATGCAAACAAACACCAGTCACTACCAAAGTGACACATAGCTCACAGCACCAGTGTGCCACCCAACAACAGCCCCTAAGGCAAGAAAACGTACCCAATACTTTAGTCATAGGTGACTCTATAGTCAGGCACACTGATGTCCAACTCACCAGGCTGAACAAGGAGCAAATTACAGTCAGCTGTCTGTCGGATGTCAGGATCCACCACATAACGCATACACTTAAGTCACTCCACAACAAGTACAAATACGACTCTTGTCATTGTCCATGTTGGAATGAATGACTTGAGACGTACCTCCCTGGACTACATGAAAAGAGACATGGAAGAGCTCTCGGATCATGTGGCCCAGGCAGGTATGACCTTAGCCCTGAGTAGCATCCTGCCTTCACCCAGAATGATACCACAGTATAAGGACAAAATGATTTACTTCAACAACTGGCTAAGCTTCTGGTGTCATTCAAAGGGGATCCAGTATCTGTCTGTCTGGGACGACATGATCGACAAACCACAATGCTTTGCCAAAGATGGTTTGCACCTGTCACCCCTGGGATTCAGGTTACTGGCTAAAGCTCTCGCCACCCCTATAGTGCCTTTTTTAAGCAAGGTTCAAAGGACAAAACCACCACTGTAAGAGATACAAACATACAAAATCTGAAGGTAATGCTACTCAATGCTAGAAGTCTAAACCTCAAATTGCACTCTCTTGAGGTACTCCTAAAAATGGAGAACATCAACATCTGTGCAGTAACTGAGACCTGGTTCAAGGCTCCAGAGAGCACCCCTGCAATACCAGGCCACCAAACCAAGACCGAAACACTAAAGTTGGGGGAGTGTCCATATTCACCAAAGATATTCACACCTCCAGGTTAGTTGCCCAACACAATGCATCTGAAATTATCCAGGTGCAACTAACACTAGGTAAGACTGCAATCCAAATTGTAGCTTGCTACAGATCCCCCACCATGCCCCAAGATTCTCACTACACCTTTCTAAACATACTGGACAATATTAAGATACAACCAAACACCCTAATACTGGGTGGTTTCAACTACCCTGCCATTAATTGGGAAAACTACCCGGGCACCAACACCTTTTCCCAACAGTTCTTGGAATTCATAAATTTCCAAAGCCCTGGATCAACTAATCCATTGTCCACCAGGGGGTCCAATATCCTAGACCTGGTCATTACCAACATGGGAGATAGATGCTCCACACCAGTGGTCACCCCCTCATTGGTCAGGTCTGACCATATGCAAATCACCCTTGACATCCAGATCCCACCCCCACCCCCCAGTAAGGAAACCTCTGTAAAAAACGTCTCCAAAGCCAACTTCATGCTACTCAAGTCAGAAGTGACAAACTTCATGATACCCATGCAGATGGGAGATGAAAGTTCGACTGCTGAATCCTACACTAAGGCACTGTACGAGCACATCCACTCGTGCATGAATCATGCCATCCCAAATAGAACCAAGATGCTCTCCTCCAAAAAAGGAAGCCAATCTAGTGGTCCCCTGCCATAAACAAACTATACAACAGAAGAAAGAAACTGCTGCAGAAAAGAGGAAAATCCCAGGATGCAAAACACACCCTTACCAGCCTCAGTAAGAAGTTGAGATCCCTCATAAAATCCTCCAAAGCTAGTTACGAAAATAAAATTGCCAAAAATTCCAAATACAGCCACAAGGCATTCTAGAGTTATGTCAAAAATCTAAATGGCAATGCTCAGATATGCTCTGAGCTACAACAAAATGGCATTAAATATACTGATCCCAAGGATATTGCCAATATCTTGGCTGATCGATTTAGTGTAAACTTCACCCCCCTCTCACACCCTAAAGGGCCCATCTCAATACCAAACGATTGTCAAATTCCGGTAATCACGGCCACAAAGGTAGAAACTGCACTCTCCAAAGCTAAGAATAGAGCATCCATGGGACCAGATGACATCCCGGGCTGTGTACTACATGAACTACAAAATGAACTGGCACCACACCTAAGTGTCATGTTTAATCATGCCCTCACCTCAGGCTTCGAGCCCACTGAGTGGAGCACAGCTACAGTTATCCCACTCCACAAGGGGGGGATCCACCTTGGATCCCAGGAAAGTACAGTTGTGTACCTACCATAAATGTAGGTGTTCAAGTGTATTCACTGTTGCAGTCATTACACTTGGGTTATCCTGCTGGCAGGCTACCAGCAGTCGGCCCGAGTTCCAAAGTCTAGGTCCGGCATTGGTTGCTGTCGTCTCTTCGCTGACGTCACTGCGCCAGGGGTATAAAAGATGCAACCGACACCATTTTCTTCAGTTTTTCTTGCCCCGGATGTCAGGTGCTCCCAAATAGGAAGGCTGGAAAAAATTATGCCAAAAAAACATGCATGTACTAAAATGAACATTTCCTTCATCTACAAGCAAATACACCACATAGGTTGTATAAAGTTGAGAAGTACAGAAAAGTCCCAGCAATGAAAAAGTACAGTTTTGTACCTACCATAAATGTAGATGTTCGAGTGTACACCCCGCTGCAGTCATCACACTTGGGTTATCCTGCCGTCAGGCGGTCCCCGCAGTCGGCCAGAATTCCAAAGTCTTGGTCCGGCGTCGGTTGCTGTCGCTTCTTCCCTGACGTCAGAGCACCAGGGGTATATCAGAGGCATCAGACGCCATTTTCTTCAGTTTTTCTTGCCCCAGATATCAGGTGCCCCTAATAGGTAGGCAAAAAATAAATGTATGTATATATATATATATATATATATATATATATATATATATACACACACATACATATACATAAAGCTATATGGATAAAATAAAACAAAATCCTTAGGCACATGCAAATACACCACAGAGGAAGAATAGAATGGAGTGGTAGAGATTAGTTCAGAGGGGATGGAGGGAGGGTAACCTGGACTGCAGCAGGCTATACACTCGAACATCTATATTTATGGTAGGTACAAAACTGTACTATGTTCATCGTGTTACCCTGCTGCAGTCATCACATTTGGGTAGAATCCCAAAGCTAAGGATGGGAGGTGGAGTCAAACAGGGTTAGAGGAGGCAAGGCGGCCCTGCAAAACTGCAGTGGCAAAGCCAGCTCTAGTCTTAGAGTAAAGTGGTAAGTGGTAATGTTTGGTGAAGGTGTGAATTGAACTCCAAGTTGCAGCTTCCAGAATATCCTTGGTTGGCACCCCCCTGAGGAAGGCTGTAGATGTAGCTGCTGCCCTGGTGGAGTGGGGTCTTATGGTAGCAGGAACTGGTTTTCCATGGTGGGTGTAGCAAAAACGTATGCAATGTCCTATCCATTTGGAAATGGTTTGTTTTGAGATAGCCTTTCCATGTGATGCTGTAGCATAGGATACAAAAAGCTTGTCAGCTTTTCTGAAAATTTTAGTTTTATCCAAGTAGTAACGTAGCTGCCTATGAATGTCCAAGGAATGCAGGAGTCTTTCTCCTTTGTTCTGTGGATTTTGAAACAAGGTGGGATTGATTTAGAGCCACACTGGATACCACTTTAGGCATAAAGGAGGGATTAGTTCGTAGAGAAACTCTGTCTTGATGAAAAATGAGAAAAGGCTCTACTGCCATTAGTGCCTGAAGTTCTGAAACTCTTCTAGCTGAAGTGATTGCTAGCAGCAGGGCAGTCTTCCATGATATAAACTTTAAGTCAGCTGAGAAAGCTGGCTCAAAAGGAGGTAGCATGAGTTTTTCCAGAACAAAGTTGAGGTCCCAAGTAGGTGTTGGTGCTCTCCTGGGAGGCTTAATGTTCTTGGCCCCTCTGAGAAACTGTCTTAAGAGTGGATGTGAAAATAAGGGAGGATCTGTGTTGTAGTGAGCAGAGATGGCTGAGACGTGGATTTTAATAGATGAAAAAGAAAGTCCTTTGTGTAACATCTCAGTTAGATATCGCAGAATCTGAGGTATGTCAGGCTGAAGGGTATTTTGGCCTTTAGCTTGGTACCAGGCACAAAACCTTTTCCATTTGTCTGAGTAGGCTTTCCTGGTGCTGGGCCTCCTGGCCTCCAGCATAACTTCCATAACAGCTTGTGAGAGAGGAGCTGGCTGGTTGCTTAGGTGATTTGCCATGCAGCCAAGTTTAAGGTTTTGAGCTGGCTGTGTAGAATCTGATTGTCTTGTTGTGTGAGCAGGTGGGTAATTTGTGGGAAAATCCATGGTGGGCCCTTGGACATATTCCTTAATAGTGGGTACCAGTGCTGGCATGGCCAGTCTGGGGCAATGAGTATCATTCGGGGTATCTCCATCCTGACTTTCAGAAGTACCTCTGTGAGAAGGGGTAGTGGAGGAAAGGCATATACTGTTAGCATTTTCCAAATGAATGAGAGTGCGTCCACTTTCCACGCTTGATGGTGAAAAGTCCTTGTGCAAAACTTTGTTAGCTGATAGTTTTGAGGGCTGGCAAACAGGTCTATGTCTGGGAGCCCCCATTTATGAGTTATCATTGCGAATACTTGTGGATCCAGTTTCCACTCGTGGGGATCCATGATGTTTCTGCTTAGGTCATCTGCCAATGTGTTCTTTTTTCCTGGCAGGAACCTGAGCTTGTAATTGAACTTGGTAAGCCAATGCTGTGTTCCACAAGGTCATTGCTTGCCTGCATAGAGGGTAGGAGTGTGTACCCCCATGTTTGCTTATGTACCACATTACTGTGGTGTTGTCTGTCCTTATGATAAGCTGTCCTGGATGCAAGAGGTCCTTGAAGGCTGTCAGAGCATTTTGTACAGCTAGCATTTCTTTTTGATTGATGTGCAGATTCCTTTGATCTGCTGTCCATAAGCCTTGAACGCACCGTCCTGCCATGTGTGCCCCCCAGGCATAGTCCGATGCATCTGTTGTCATAGTTTGCCTGGCTGGGGGTAGGGTGAAAGGCTGACCCTTGTTGAGGTGACAAGCCTGTGACCACCATAGAAACTCCTGCTGAAGGCAGGGAATGAGATTTATCATTGTTTCCAAGCTGTGGCTGTGTTGAGTCCATATGCTTTTTAGGTACCATTGTAATTTCCTCATATGCAATTTTGCAAATGGTATTAGTAGTATGCAAGATGCCATGAAGCCCAAGGCCTGCAGAATTTTTCTTGCAGGGAGTTGGGTCTTTGTTGCCATTGTTCTTAAGTATTGAGTTAGTTGTAGTTGTTTATCTGGCATCAGATAAGCCATCTGGGCCTTTGTATTCAAGCTGGCACCCAGGAATGTCATATTTTGTGAGGGCACTAATTTTGATTTCTTTTCGTTTACTGTGTACCCTAGGCAACTTACAAGATGTCGTACAAAAGCCAGGTGTTGTAAGAGAATGTCCTTGCTTTCTGCTTGGATGAGACAGTCGTCCAGGTATGGGTATATTTGAATTCCTCTCTGTCTGCAGTACGCAATTACTGGTGCCAGGCATTTTGTGAAGACCCTGGGCGCAGTAGATAAGCCAAAGGGCAGTGCGGAGAATTGGTAATGGGTTGAACCTGCAATGAAATGGAGGTATCTTCTGTAATTTTGTCTGATAGGGACATGCAGGTATGCCTCCTTGAGGTCCAACATTACTAGCCAAGCTTTCTTGCCCAACATGGGAAGAAGCTGCTGTAGTGTTAGCATCTTGAATTTGGGTACTTGCAAGAAGGTGTTTAAAATTGAAAGGTCCAGAATGGGTCTCCAAGCATTGTCCTTTCTGTGGACTAGAAAGAGCCTTGAGTAAAATCCTTGTCCTTGCTCCTGTGTAGGTACCAGTTGAATGGCTTTCATGTCCATGAGAGTTGTAATTTGTTTTTGCGCCTCTGCCCATTGATTTTGTGGCAGGTTTCGCATTCCTTTTAACCTTGGCAAGGTGTGGAAATGGAATCTGTATCCGTGTGAGATAATGTCTAGGACCCATTTGTCCTTTGTGACGATGCGCCAGGTGTCTGCAAAAAGTGCTAATTTTCCTCCCAAGGGAGCTGCCAAGAGGGTTTTGCTTGGCAGCTTGAGGTTCAAGTCATTGTGTTTGCCTTCTAGTGGTTTGGGACCTGTCTTCTCCTCCCTTCTATGTTGTACTGCCACATTGGCCAGGTTTGTAAGGGATTAGTGCTTGTCCTCTGCCCCTTGGGCGCCTGTATTTACCCCTCTGAGGTCTGTCAGAAGCTGGAAAGGAGCAATTTTTTGTTGGCCAATTTCTGCTGAAGCATGGGGGCTGTACCTGTAAGAAATCTTTGACCGTCTGCATAGATTTTGCCTTATCCTTCATTTTCTTTAAAACCTCCTCTGCTTTAACCCTAAATAAAACATCCTGCTGTAAGGGTGCATCCAGTAACTTTGCTTTAACATGATCAGGCAAAGATTGCTCCTTTAACCAAGTGTGCCTATGTATAACAGACCCAGTAACAGCTGCTCTAGAGGAAGCTTCCAAGGCATCAAAACCACATCAAAACCACATTGTAAAGTATGCTTGCCCACCTGCTCAGCTGCATGCAACAGATCTTGCATTTCCTTGAATTCAGACTGTTGAGGGTGCGTGCCCATCTTTTATTTTATTTGAGACATTAGGAATTGCTGGTATTTAAGCATGTGAAATTGACAATTTAGTGCTCTCATAGCTAGAGTAGTTGAGGTGTAAACCTTCTTCCCCCACCTATCTAGTGCTCTGAAGTCTCTTTCTGAGGGTGCAGGATTTTTAGCCATAGAAGCCTTGGCCCCTCTGGGACCCTGGGAGATTGTCTCTGGATCAGCAGC
Organism: Protopterus annectens; assembly: GCF_019279795.1. Classification (NCBI taxonomy): domain Eukaryota; kingdom Metazoa; phylum Chordata; order Ceratodontiformes; family Protopteridae; genus Protopterus; species Protopterus annectens. Next base: position 394,033,057 of record NC_056734.1, on the reverse strand, counting down.
AGGGCTTCTGTAAAGGAATTTGTGAGAGTCAGGCACTCTATAGTATCTATCTGGTTTGGCTTTAGCAGGAGGCAAAGAATCTGGATTTAGACTAGATTCTAAGAAGACATCATCCACTATGTCCAAAACTGGGGAGATAGCAAGTGGTCTGTGCTGGGGGAGTAAAAAACTCTCTGAGCCTTTTCTTCGAGTCAAAGTAGTCCTGACCTTCCCAGTGGAAATGTTCCCTCATGGTGTGTAAGGTTTCCCCAAAGGAGTAATCTTCAGGGGGAGAAGCTGAGAGAATGGAGTCTTCAGCATCAGAATCTTCATAAGGGGGGAAGGAGTAATCCTGTTCCTCAGAGGAGCCTGAGGAAACAGACACCTGATCAGAGGAGGCATAATCCTCCTCTTGTCAAGGCCTTTTGTCGGGGGGGGGGGGGACCCCTGATCAAAGAAATCAAATCCTCAGCCATTTTAAGCATCTGTTTCTTAGGCATAGGGCCTTGGCCTGGAGACTGAAGTGAAGGCTTTTTTTGGTTTTAGAGGAGTCTTAAGCTTAGCATAAGATTTTATGGTGAGGGTAGTCGGTCTGAAGACACCTTCAGAAACCGAAGGTTTTTCTGCAGCACCGGCTTCCCCTATAGGACCTAAGGAAAATGGCTGTGTCGGCCTAGAACTCTCTGCTGGGAGATCCGATGCGGTCTGGGGATCCAATTCAGCAGTAGCCAGGGGCTGCGTAGGCGCCTCACTGAAAACCGGTGACCGGGCCAGCCGAGGCCTCGGTGTCTGGCTTGGGTCTAGGCTGCCTGTTCTTATACTTGCATTTTTTATGCACGCCGGTAGTCGGTTGCTCCAACGGCATAGTGTAATTAAATTTTCTACCGAAGTAATGTCGTGCGAAATCAAAGCGATGCTTTATAGTTCGCTTATTGAACCTACAACAAAACCGACAACCAGTGCCGTTGTGGTCTGGGCCTAGGCAAGGTATACAAAAAGAATGAAAGTCCTTATGAGGTATTTGCTTCCCACAAGAAATGCAATTGTTAACTTTTTCTGACATCGGACTGAGGCAAGAAAAGGTTCCCCAATGGGGTACTTAGCTTTGAAGACTTCGGACTGAAACTCGATTCGAATATCTCAGGTATTGGCCGACCGGCACTTGCGAACTGCTTCTGCTTCGGGCACCACGCGGCAAGAAAGACTGAAGAAAATGGCATCGGATGCCTCTGATATACTCCTGGCGCTCTGACATCAGAGAAGAAGTGACAGCAACCGACGCCGGACCAAGACTTTGGAATTCTGGCCAACTGCGGGACTGCCTGACGGCAGGATAACCCAAGTGTGATGACTGCCGCAGAGTAACACGATGAACATCGGGGATGGTGGGTAACCTGGACTGCAACAGTGAATACACTCAAACATCTATATTTATGGTAGGTACACAACTGTACTATGTTCATCGTGTTTCACTGTTGCAGTCATTACACTTGGGTTGAATCCCAAAGCCGAGGTTGGGTGGCTGGGCCTAAATAGGACTAGGAGAGGCTACCAGGCCCTGCAGAAAGTACAGTTTTGTACCTACCATAAATGTAGATGTTCGAGTGTTCACACTGTTGCAGTCATCACACTTGGGTTATCCTGCTGTCAGGCGGTCCCGCAGTCGGCCAGAGTTCCAAAGTCTTGGTCCGGCGTCAGTTGCTGTCACTTCTTCCCTGACGTCAGTGTACCAGGGATATATAAGATGCATCCAACGCCATTTTCTTCAGTTTTTCTTGCCCCAGTTGTCAGGTGCCCCCAAGTGGGTAGGCAATACATATTGCTAATCAAAAATATACATATAAAATAAAAACAATACCTTCAGTTACCAGCAAATACACCCCAAAAGTTGTATAGGATAGAAGGGTATAGATAAGTCCAGCTAGTTCAGAGGGGATGGAGGGAAGGTAACCTGGACTGCAGCAGTGTGAACACTCGAACATCTACATTTATGGTAGGTACAAAACTGTACTATGCTCATCATATTACACTGCTGCAGTCATCACACTTGGGTTGAATCATAAAGCTAAGTTTGGGTGGCTGGTCTATAAAGAGTTAGGATTGGCTAAGAGACCCTGCAGAACTGCAGTGGCAAATCCTGCTCTGGATTTTGAGTAAAGAGGCAGGTGGTAATGCTTGGTGAAGGTGTGCACTGAACTCCAAGTTGCAGCCTCCAAAATTTCCTTGGTAGGTACTCCTCTGAGAAAGGCTGCTGAAGTGGCTGTTGCCCTTGTGGAATGAGTCCTAATGTTATTAGGGACTGACTTTCCATGCTGTGTGTAGCAGTACCGAATACAGTGTCCTATCCATTTGGATATAGTCTGCTTTGAGATAGCATTGCCTTGTGATCCTGCAGCATATGCTACAAACAGTTGATCAGTTTTCCTGAAAGCTTTTGTTTTGTACAAGTAGAAGCGTAGCTGCCTGTGTATGTCCAAAGAATGCAGAAGTTTCTCCCCTTTATTTTGGGGGTTTGGATAAAAAGTAGGCAAATGGATGGTTTGGTTAAGAGCCACAATAGATACCACCTTTGGCATGAAGGTAGGGTTTGTCCTTAAAGATACCCTATCCTGATGAAAAATTAAAAAAGGTTCCACTGCCATTAATGCCTGTAGCTCTGAGACTCTTCGTGCTGAAGTTACTGCCAGGAGCAGAGCTGTTTTCCATGATAAAAATTTTAGATCGGCTGTATTGGCTGGCTCAAAAGGTGGTAGGGTCAGTTTTTCCAAAATGAAATTGAGGTCCCAAGTTGGTGTTGGCGCTCTCCAGGGCGGTCTTATGTTTTTAGTCCCTCTGAGGTACTTCTTTAGCAAGGGATGAGAGAATAATGAGGATCCGTGTTGTAATGTGCAGAAATGGCAGAGGCGTGAATCTTAATTGATGAAAAGGATAGGTCTCTGTCCAGCATTTCAGTTAAGTATTGCAAAATCTGAGGAATGTTTGGAACAAGAGGGTCAAGGCTGTGAGCCTGATTCCAGGCGCAGAATCTCTTCCATTTTTCTGAGTAAGCTTTCCTGGTGCTAGGCCTCCTGGCCTCCAAAATGAAATCCATAACAGCTTTAGAGAGAGGTGTTGCCTGTTTGACTAAAGTATCTGCCATGCAGCCAGGTTTAAGGTTTTGAGCTGACAGTGCATGATCTGATTGTTTTGCTGAGTCAGAAGGTGTGGAATTTGGGGCAAAATCCATGGTGGGCCCTGAGCCAAGTTCCTTAAGATAGGGTACCATTGCTGGCGTGGCCAGTCTGGAGCAATCAGGATCATCAGTGGTTTTTCTTGTCTGGCTTTTAGGAGTACCTTTGAAAGGAGAGGCAGTGGTGGGAAGGCATAGACTTTTAGGTTTTTCCAGCTGAACAGAAGAGCACCCACTTTCCATGCTTGTTTGTGATAAGTCCTTGTGCAGAATTTTTGTAGTTGGCAATTCAGAGGAAAGGCAAAAAGATCTATGTCTGGGCATCCCCATTTTTGTGTTATCATGCTGAAGATTTGTGGGTTCAATTTCCATTCATGAGGGTCCATGATATTTCTGCTTAAGTCCAAAAACAAGCAAGCAGAGAACTTCCACGTGGAATAAAATACCATAAAACTTTATTTTCACTGATGAGCGCTTTCAGGCCATATGCCCTTCGTCAGATAACACACAATCTAAAACATCACATATTTAAAATAAGTAACAACCTATCACATTTCAGTAAATCACCCTCCTTTTCTTAAGGATGGGTTTTAAAGGTACAAAGCCATTAATACCAGGTAATCTATCTGCTCCTAGTCTCACTATCCATCTGGTTTCAGCACATTCTGTTTCATTAACCAAATTACCTCCCCTAGTGTTTGGAGTAACAACCTGCATCACCATAAATAAAAATAAATGAGTAGGATTATCTTTTATGTGTAATGCCAGGGCATTATGCTCATTACTGAGTCTAATGTCTGACAAATGTTTAAAAATCCTGGTCTTAAACATATTGTTGGTCTTTCCTACATAATATGTATCATATCCTTGACATACAGCTATATATACCAAGTTCTTAGTTTTACAATCAGCATACCCTTTGAAAACATATTGCTTATTAGTCCTTGGGTGCACAAAAACTTGGGATTGCAAAATAAATCGACAAGCTTTACATTGATGGCATGGGAATGTACCTTTACTATTAATCTTAATGTTTGTCTTAGTACTGGGTTCCTTGCATAATATATCCTTCAAGTTCTTATTCCTCCTAAAAATAAATTTCGGGACATTCCCTAGTTGTACCCTAAGTTCAGGGTCAGTATACAATACTTGCCAGTGACATTTGATGATGTCACAAATATTACCAACGTCACTACTATACGTAAGAACCATCTTAATATCCTGCCTGTCCTTACCTTCAAAAGCTGTTTTATTCTTCCTTACCATATCCTGCACCCTTCTATTTATCCAGGGTTTAGCTGTATTGTTCCTCTTAAATTTACTTTGATATATTAAGGAATTTACTTTGATCTATTAAGGAATTTATCCTATCATGCTTATATCCTCTTCTTACTAAATTTTGTTGGAAGCGATCCACTTCCTCATGAAACCTGTTACCCTCACTGCATAACCTAGAAATCCTACACACTTGTCCTTTAACTATATTATCAAAAGTATGTTGTGGATGCATGCTATCATGATGAAGTAAACTGTTATGCCAACACTCTTTCCTAAACAGTGAGGTGGTGACCCTCCCCATCACATCCCTTTCCATTCTAACATCTAAGAAGTCTATGGAAGTGGTGGAGTGATGAATGTTAAATCTGAAAAATGCAGAGTTGTCTTCTAGATATTGAACAAATGCTTCTAACTGCTGTATATCACCATCCCACAAGAAATAAATGTCATCTACAAAACGTGCATAAAAACGTAAATGTTGAGTCCATGCATGTGTAGAATATAACCTGATCTTCCCAATACGCCAACACTAGGTTGGCGTAAGAATTAGCACAGTGTGTGCCCATGGCAACACCCTGTTGTTGTCTATAATACATGCCTTGACAATAAAACACGTTGTTTTCCAAAACTGCTTTCAACAGTTTACATACACATTGAATTTCATCATTATTAAACTGGGTCTTATAACATAGCAATTGCTCTATTGCATATACTCCATAGACATTATCAATAACTGTGAACAAATTGTTGACATCCAAAGTCACAAATAATAACCCTAACTGAAAGCGCTCATCAGTGAAAATAAAGTTTTATGGTATTTTATTTTACATGGAAGTTCTCTGCTTGCTTGTTTTTGGATATTTTTATTTTTTTGTTACTTGTCGGAGGACTTTGGTGCAAGAGAGTTTTCTTGGTTGCCTCATTTCTGCTTAAGTCGTCTGCCAGAGTATTTTTTTTCCTGGCAGGAATTGTGCTTGCAGGTGAACGTGGTACATTAGAGCTGTGTTCCACAAGGTCATGGCTTGCCTGCATAGGGGATAAGAGTGAGTGCCCCCTTGTTTGTTTATGTACCACATTACTGTGGTGCTGTCTGTCTTTAGTAATAGTTGTCCTGAGTGTAGAAGGTCTTTGAAAGCTGTTAGGGCATTTTGAACAGCCAACATCTCTTTCTGATTGATGTGAAGATGCATCTGGTCTGTGGTCCACTTGCCCTGAATGCATGTTCCTGCCATGTGTGTTCCCTAGGCGTAATCCGAAGCATCTGTTGTTAGAGTTTGCCTGGCTGTGGGTTGGGTAAAAGGCTGACCCTTGTTTAGGTGACATGACTGTGCCCACCATCGAAACTCCTGTTGTAGGCAGGGAATTATTGGAATTACTGCTTTTCGACTGTGAGAATGTTGAGTCCAAACACTTTTTAGGTACCACTGTAATTTCCTCATATGCAGTCTGGCATATGGTATTACTGGTATGCAGGATGCCATGAATCCCAGGACCTGCAGAATTTTTCTTGCAGGGAGATGGGACGTTTTTGCCAGTAGTTGAAAATATTGAGTTAGTTGGCACTTGTTTGTCTGGCGTGAGGTAAGCCATCTGGGCCGTTGTATTTAAGCTGGCACCCAGGAATGTAATCTGTTGTGAGGGCACTAGTTTTGACTTCTTTTCGTTTACTGTGTATCCTAGAGAAATTAGCAACCTTTTCACAAATGCCAAATGCTGTAGAAGAATGTCCTTTGTCTCTGCTTGAATGAGGCAGTCATCCGGGTATGGATATATTTGAATCCCTTTTTGTCTGCAAAATGCAATTACTGGTGCCAGGCACTTTGTGAAGACACTGAGCACAGTAGATAAGCCAAAGGGCAGTGCAGAGAATTGGTAGTGCCTTGTACCAGCTTTGAATCGGAGGTATCTTCTGCAATTTTGTTTGATAGGGACATGCAGGTATGCCTCTTTGAGGTCCAGAGTAACAAGCCAAGCCTTCTTGCCCAGCATGGGTAGAAGCTGCTATAATGTCAACATTTTGAATTTCGGAATATCCAGGTAAATATTCAGAATCGAAAGGTCCAGTATAGGCCTCCAGGCTTTGTCCTTTCTGGGGACCAGGAAGAGTCTTGAGTAAAATCCTTGTCCTTGTTCCTGTTGTGGTACTTTTTGTACAGCTCTCATGTCCATGAGGGCTGAAATTTGTTTTTGTGCCTCTGCCCATTGATTTTGTGGCAGGTCTGCCATTCCTTTTAGCTTTGGTAAAGTATGGAAGTGGAATCTGTAACCTTGAGACACAATATTCAGGACCCATTTGTCTTGGGTAATTGTTTGCCAGTTTTGAGAAAAAAGTGCTAGTTTTCCCCCTAAGGGGGCTTCCAGAAGGGACGTGCTTGGCGTACGCAAGGGAAAGTCATTGTGACTGTTTCCTGTAAGGTTGAGACTTGTCCTCACCTCCTTTTGGGGTTGAAGTGCCCCACTGTCGTTGTCTGTTTGTGCCTTGGGGTTGAGATCTGCCTCTTGGGCTTCTGTATCTGCCTCTCTGTGGCCTGACACTGGAAAGGACCAATTTTTTGTTGGCCAATTTCTGTGAAACCGAGGTGGCTGTACCTGTAAGAAATCCTTGAATGTTTGCATAGATTTAGCTTTATTCTCCATTTTCTTTAACACCTCTTCTGCCTTAACACCAAACAAGGTATCATGTTGTAAAGGAGCATCCAATAACTTTGCCTTAACATGTTCAGGTAAACTCTGTTCTTTTAACCAAGCATGTCTTTGAATAACAGAACCTGTAACTGCAGCTCTACAAGAGGCCTCTAAAGAATAAAAAACACATTGCAGAATATGTTTTCCCACCTGTTCAACTGCATGCAATAAATCCTGCACTTCTTTACAATCAAAAGCTTCTAAGCTAGCAAGCATTTTCTATTTTAACTGAGCCATTAAATTTTGTTGGTACTTAAGCATGTGAAACTGGCAGTTTAAAGCTCTTACTGCTAAAGTTGCAGACGTGTATACTTTCTTCCCCCATCCATCCAAAGCTCTGGAATCTCTGTCAGAGGGTACTGGATTTTTTGCAATGGAAACCTTAACTCCTTTTGGACCCTGGGAAATAGTTTCTGGATCAGCAGAAGGGTTTTTGTAAAGAAACTTGTGAGAGTCAGGGTCTCTATAATACCTATCTGGCTTGGCTGGAGCAGGGGGCAAAGAGACAGGAGATAAGCTGGATTCAGAGAACACATCATCCACAATGTCTAGTACAGGTGGAATAGCCAGGGGCCTGTGCTGAGGCAATAAGAGGAAATCCCGGAGCCTTTTTTTTGGATTCTGAGTATTCCTGACTTTCCCAATGGAAATGTTCCCTCATGGTATGTAAAGTTTCCCCAAAAGAGTAATCCTCAGGAGGAGAGGCTGAAGGGATAGATTCCCTCAGAATCAGAGCCCTCATAGGGGGGTAAAGAGTATCCCTGGTCTGAAGGGGAATCAGAGGAAATGGAAACCTGATCAGAGGAGTCATAGTCTGTATCCTGCCTAGGTCTTTTCTCAAGAGGGGGATGGGAACCCCTGATCAGAGTAATGAGGTCTTCGGCCATTTTAAGCATCTGTTTCTTAGGCATGGAGGACTGTCCAGGAGAATGCTGTACTTGTTTCTTTGTCTTTAATGGTACCTTTGTCTTGGCTGTTGATTTAATCGTAACTTGTGAAGGTCAGAAAACACCCTCAGAAGCCGGTGCCTGCTCAGCGGCTCCAGACCCATCTGAGGGATTAGTTTCCATAGGCCCAATACCTTGAGATTCCAGAGGCCTAGCTGTCTCCACGTGGGAGTCAGAGGCGGCCTGTGGCTCTGAGGTAGCGGGTGTCAGGGGCTGCGAAAACACCTTACTGAGAACCGGCAAACCGGCGACTGGCCTAGAAGAGGTTTTGTTGTCGGTTTTGGACCTCGGATGCCTGTCTTTATCCTTGTCTTTGCGTTTTTTTTGGAAATGCGGTTGTCGGTTGATCTGACAGCATAGTATAATTGAACCTTTGGCCAAAGTAGTGCAAAGCAAAATCAAAACGTCTTTTTATAGTGCGTTTGTTAAATCTAGCACAAAACCGACAACTAGTGACGTCGTGATCAGGGCCTAGGCATGGAATACAGTAAGAGTGGAAGTCCTTATGAGGTATTTGCTTCCCACAAGAAATACAATTATTAAATTTTTCTGACTTTGGTCTGAGGCAAGAAAAAAGTTTCCCCAATGGGGTACTTCGCTTTATTGAAGACTTCGGATCTGAAATTCAACTTTGAAAATCTCAGGAGTCGGCCGACCGGCACTTGCAAACTGCTTCTGCTTCGGGCACTGCACGGCAAGATAGACTGGAGAAAATGGCGACGGAAGCATCTTATATACCCCTGGTGCACTAACATCAGGGAAGAAGCAACAGCAACAGACGCCGGACCAAGACTTTGGAACTCTGGCCGACTGCGGGCCCGCCTGACGGCAGGACAACCCAAGTGTGATGACTGCAGCAGTGTAACACGATGAATATCTGCAGTGGCAAAGCCTGCTCTGGGTTTAGAGTAGAGAGGTAAGTGGTAATGCTTGGTGAAAGTGTGCACTGAACTCCAGGTTGCAGCTTCTAAAATGTCTTTGGTTGGTACTCCTCTGAGAAAGGCTGTTGAAGTGGCTGCTGCTCTGGTAGAATGTGGCCTAATGCCCTTAGGCACTGATTTGCCATGTTGTGCATAGCAGAAGCGAATGCAGTGTCCTATCCATTTTGAAATTGTCTGCTTTGAGATAGGCTTTCCTTGTGATTCTGCAGCATAAGCTACAAACAGTTGCTCAGTTTTTCTGAAAGCTTTTGTTTTGTCCAAGTAGAATCATAGCTGTCTGTTTATGTCCAAAGCGTGCAGAAGTCTCTCCCCTTTATTCTGGGGATTTGGATAGAAAGTTGGCAAATGAATGGTTTGGTTAAGAGCTGCACTGGAAACCACCTTTGGCATAAACGTTGGGTTTGTCCTCAGAGAGACCCTGTCCTGATGAAAAATGATGAATGGTTCCACTACTATTAATGCCTGTAACTCTGAGACTCTTCTTGCTGAAGTTATTGCTAGGCGCACAGCAGTTTTCCATGATAAGAATTTTATATCAGTTGTGTTGGCTGGCTCAAAAGGAGGCAGTGTGAACTTTTCTAAAACAAAATTGAGGTCCTAAGTAGGTGTTGGTGCTCTCTTTGGGGGTCTTATGTTTTTTGCCCCCGTGAGGTACTGCTTTAGTAGTGGATGTGAAAAAATAGGAGGTTCCGTATTGTAATGAGCTGAAATGGCAGAGGCATGGATCTTAATAGATGAGAAGGATAGGCCTTTGTCCAGCAACTCAGTTAGGTATTGTAAAATCTGAGGTATATTTGGAACAAGTGGTTCGAGTCCTTGTGCCTGGTTCCAAGCACAGAATCTCTTCCATTTTTCTGCATAAGATTTCCTAGTGCTGGGCCTCCTGGCTTCTAAAATGACATCCATAACAGCTTTAGAGAGAGGTGTGGTCTGAGTGACTATATTATTTGCCATGCAGCCAGATTTAAGGTTCTGAGTTGACTGTGTAGAATCTGATTGTTTTGTTGAGTCAGATGATGAGGAATTTGAGGTAAAGGCCATGCTGGGCCTTGAGACAAGTTCTTTAGGATTGGGTACCAGTGCTGGCGTGGCCAGTCTGTGGCAATCAGGATCAGTTTTGGCTTCTCTTGTCTGACTTTTAGGAGCACCTTGGGGAGGAAAAGGCAGTGGAGGGAAGGCATAAACTGTCAGGGTTTTCCAGCTGAATGAAAGAGCATCCACTTTCCATGCTTGTGAGTGATAAGTCCTTGTGCAGAATTTCTGTAGTTGGCAGTTGTGAGGGGAAGCAAAAAGATCTATGTCTGGGCGTCCCCATTTCCTTGTTATCATGCTGAAAACCTGTGGATTTAGTTCCCATTCATGTGGATCAATGAGATTTCTGCTTAGTTCGTCTGCCAGTGTATTTTTCGTTCCTGGCAGGAATTGTGCCTGCAGATGTACTTGATAGGTCAGTGCCGTGTTCCACAATTCATGGCTTGCCTGCAGAGGCGGTAGGAATGTGTGCCCCCTTGCTTGTTTATGTACCACATAACTGTGGTGTTGTCCGTCTTTAGTAATAGTTGTCCTGGATGTAGTAGATCCTTGAAGGCTGTCAGGGCATTCTGTACAGCTAGCATCTCTTTTTGATTGATGTGAAGATGCATTTGTTCCTTGGGCCACGTGCCCTGAATACATTTTCCTGCCATGTGTCCCCCCCAGGCATAATCCGATCCATCTGCTGTTATTGTTTGCCTGGCTGTGGGTAAGGTGAAAGGCTGTCCCTTGTTGTGGTGACAGGCCCGGGACCACCATCGAAACTCCTGTTGTAGACAGGGAATTATAGTTATTATTGTTTCCAGGCTGTGGCAATGTTGAGTCCAAACACTTTTTAGATACCATTGTAGTTTCCTCATATGCAGTCTTGTATATGGAATTAGTAGAATTCACGATGCCATGAAGCCCAGGGCATGCAGAATGTTTCTTGCAGGGAGCTGAGTCTTTGCTGCCATCATTTGAAAGTAATGAGTCAGTTGCCTTTGTTTGCCTGGCGTGAGATAAGCCATCTGAGCAGTTGTATTTAAGCTTGCACCCAGGAATATTACCTCTTGAGAGGGCACTAGTTTTGATTTATTTTCATTTACTGTGTACCCTAGGCAAATTAATAATCTTTTTACAAACGCCAGATGTTTTAGTAGAATGTCCTTGCTCTCTGCTTGAATAAGGTAATCGTCCAAGTAGGGATATATTTGAATTCCTCTTTGTCTGCAAAATGCAATTACTGGTGCCAGGCATTTTGTGAAGACCCTGGGCACAGTAGATAAGCCAAAGGGCAGTGCAGAGAATTGGTAATGCATTGCTATGAATCTGAGGTATCTTCTGCAAGATTGTCTGACTGGGACATGCAGGTATGCCTCTTTGAGGTCCAAAGCAACTAGCCAAGTCTTCTTACCCAGCATGGGTAGAAGTTGCTGCAGTGTTAACATTTTGAATTTTGGAACATCCAGGAAAGTACTTAGGATTGACAAGTCCAGTATTGGTCTCCAGACTTTGTCCTTTCTGGGTACCAGGAAAAGTCGAGTAAAATCCTTGTCCCTGTTCTTGCTGTGGTACTCTTTGAATAGCTCCCAGGTCCATGAGAGCAGCAATTTCCTTTTGTGCCTCTGCCCACTGGTTTTGTGGCAGGTCCGGCATACCTTTTGATTTTGGAAGGGTGTGAAAGTAGAACCTGTAACCCTGAGAAACTATATTCAGTACCCATTTGTCCAGGGTGATTATGTGCCAATTTTGTGAGAAAAGTGCTAGCTTTCCCCCTAGGGGTGCTGCCGAAAGGTAAGTGCTTGGCCTTTGCAGAGGGAAGTCATTGGGACTGTTTCCTATAAGGTTGTGATTTGTCTTCTCCTTTGGGGGCAGAAGCACCCCATTGTTTATGTCTGTAGGAGCCTTGAGGCTGAGATCTGCCTCTTGGGCGTCTGTATCTGCCTCTTTGTGGCCTGTCTGACACCGGAAAGGACCAATTTTTTGAAGGCCAGTTTCTGCTAAACCTAGGTGGTTGAACCTGTAAGAAATCCTTTACTGTCTGCATTGATTTTGCTTTATCCTCCATTTTCTTTGCCACCTCTTTTGCCTTAACACCAAACAAAGTATCATGCTGTAGTGGAGCATCCAATAATTTTACTTTAACATGTTCAGGTAAACTTTGTTCTTTCAACCAAGCATGCCTTTGAATGACAGAGCCTGTAACTGCGGCTCTGCAAGAAGCCTCTAATGAATCAAAATCACATTGCAGAGTATGCTTTCCCACTTGTTCAGCTGCAAGCAATAAATCCTGCATTTCCTTATTGTCAGGACTTTCTGAGTTTGTAAGCATTTTCTGTTTTAACAAAGACATGAGGTACTGTTGATATTTAAGCATGTGAAACTGGCAGTTTAAAGCCCTCACAGCTAAAGTAGCAGAAGTGTAAACTTTTTTCCCCCCTCTATCCAGAGCTCTAGAATCCCTATCAGAGGGGACAGGGTTTTTTGCAGTGGAAGCCTTAACCCCTTTGGGACCCTGAGAAATTGTTTCTGGGTCAGCAGCAGGGTTTTTATAAAGAAGTTTATGAGAGTCAGGGACCCTGTAATACCTGCCTGGCTTGACTGGTGCAGGGGGTAAAGAATCAGGAGACAGACTGGATTCAGAGAAAACATCATCAACAATATCAAGCACAGGGGGGGATAGCCAGGGGCCTGTGCTGAGGCAGTAAAAGAAAGTCTCGGAGCCTTTTCTTGGATTCTGAATAATCCTGGCTCTCCCAGTGGAAATGCTCCCTCATGGTGTGCAGAGTTTCCCCAAAAGAATAATCCTCAGGTGGAGAGGCTAAAGGTATAGATTCTTCAGCATCAGAGTCCTCATAGGGAGGGAGAGAATAGCCCTGATCTGAAGAGGAATCAGAGGAAATAGAAACCTGGTCAGAGGAATCATAGTCAGTGTCTTGCCTAGGCCTTTTATCAGGAGGGGGATGGGAACCCCTGATCAAACTAATTAAGTCTTCGGCCATTTTAAACATCTGTTTCTTTGGCATGGATGACTGTCCAGGGGAATGCTGTACTTGTTTCCTTGTTTTTAATGGTGTTTTTGATTGTGCCTTGGCTGCTGCAGTGGACTTAATAGTAAGCTGTGAAGGTATGAAAACACCCACAGAAGCCGATGCCTGCTCAGCGGGTCCGGACCCATCTGAAGGAATAGTTTCTGTAGGCCCAATACCTTGAGTATCCAGAGGCCTAGTTGTCTCCACGTGGGAGTTGGATACGGCCTGTGGCTCTGAGGTAGCGGGTGCCAGGGGCTGCGAAAGCGCCTCACTGAGAACCGGCGACTGGCCTAGAAGAGGCTTCGTTGTCGGTTTTGGACCTCGGATGTCTGTCCTTTTCCTTGTCTTTGCATTTTTTATGAATTTCGGTCGTCGGTTGTTCCGACGGCATTATGTAGTTAAACCTTCAGCCAAAGTAATGTAAAGCAAAATCAAACCGACGCTTAATAGTGCGTTTGTTGAATCTAGCACAAAACCGACAACTAGTAATGTCGTGGTCAGGGGCTAGGCAAGGAATACAGTAAGAGTGAAAGTCCTTATGAGGTATTTGCTTCCCACAAGAAATACAATTGTTAACTTTTACTGACATCAGTCTGGAGCAAGAAAAAGTTTCCCCAACGGGGTACTTAGCTTTATTGAAGACTTTGGTTCTGAAACTCTATTTTGAAAATCTCAGGAGTCGGCCGACCAGCACTTGCGAACTGCTTTTGCTTCGGGCACTGCGCGGCAAGAAAGACTGAAGAAAATGGCGTCAGCTGCATCTTTTATACCCCTGGCGCACTGACGTCAGGGAAGAGGCAACAGCAACCGACGCCAGACCTACACTTTGGAACTCGGGCTAACTGCGGGTAACCTGCCAGCAGGATAACCGAAGTGTAATGACTGCAACAGTGAAACACGATGAACATCTACCATCCCATCAGATTGACAAGCCTGATTTGCAAGGGCATGGAACGCATTATCATGGAACATATAAATAAAGACATTGGCAACCTTCAAATACTGGACCCCAACCCAGTTTGGGTTCGTGAAGGGGTCTCCTGAACACGACTGACTTCTTCGAATCAGTCTTCAGCCCTCACCAAGGCCTACGACACCATCCCCCACTCTGGAATCATAGATAAACTTACTAAGCTGGGCATAAATGCTTACGTCACTTAATGGGTTGCCAACTGGTTTACTGACAGAACCCACACTGTAAAAGTAGCAGACTCCAAATCCAGTTCTAGACAAGTGGAGTACCTCAGCGTTCAGTCCTGGGACCGCTCTTGTTTGGCCTCTACTTCTCTGAAGTACAGGCCAACACTAAGGGACTCTGGCTAACAAAGTACGCAGATGACTGCAAACTGGTAGCCATTATTGAATTCCCAAATGATGTGGATATTCTACAAAAGGGCCTTACAGAAACAGATGCTTGGTGCCAGAGCCATGGGCTCAAGCTTAATGCCAAGAAATGTATAGTTATCCCCTTTGGAAAAAAACATGTACCCATGAATTACCACATAGGTGGCAGTACACTAAACACCAACAGTGTGATGAGAGACTTAGGGACACAGGTGGACAGTGGTCTCACCTTCAATAACCACATCGCCACAACAGTCAGGAAATCCTTCTATGTGGCACACCTCGTCATTAAGGGCTTTTTATCCAGAAAAAAGGAGGTCATTGTCCCACTGTACTCATCCCTCATTAGACCCATTATAGAGTACAGTGCCCCGTTTGGTATGTACCTCACAAGACATCTTCAACAGCTGGAAAGGACGCAGAAATACCTCACTAAAAGAATCCCAGGCCTCAAGCAGATGCCCTGTACTGACCGTCTAAAAAAACTCCAGCTATACTCTGTGGCATATTGTCTACTCAGAGGGAATCTCTGCTTAACATACAAGGCCATGTCAAACCCTGAGCTGTTGGACAAGCTTCACATAAAGAAATCTCAATCCCTCAGAGCCACATGCTCCAGGGATCTAAACCTTGTCATCACAATGGACAAAACATGCTGGAGGTATAGGTTCCTGACACAGAGACTCCCCATACTCTGGCATAGACTGCCCATACATGTCAAGCAGAGCACCACCTTGGCGCTCTTCAAAAGGAACCTTGACGATTGGATGGGAGATGGGAAATTCACCCCGGGAATCACGTCAGTCACCTTGCTAGACAGGCGTCCATGGAAGTAAATATTGTGGGAAGAAATATCCCGGGAATTGTTACGGCTAGGCTTGTATAGGCTCTAGGGCCGATAATCTAGTACCAACCTATGAACCTATTCCACCCTAAAATCTTCTCCACCACAGCTAATATACTGACACCTAAACTAATCTTAGAAACTCTTACTTTGCAAACCTAAATGGCTAAAGGTTATTTCCTTCAACAACCTAGTCTTAGCTGGAGATATCCATCCCACCAACCCTGATCCCAGTCCCTTTATTAACACCTACCCCTTATATCCTTCCTCCCCTCACAACACCCTAAAAATCTTTACTAACACCACCCAGAGTGTTAACAACAAAGTTCACCAATTTCAAGCTTGGCTAAGCCATAACCAACCAGACATCCTAGCGATCTCCAAAACTTGGCTCAAACCCTACCTTCTAGGGGATGTAAATATTGACTGGAATAAAGTCTATAGTCCCTCTCCCTCCCTAACTATTGACCTCTATATCTTTACTCAAATAATCCTCTCCATCACCCAAACCTAACAAAACAAATCCTCCTGGATCCACTATTGATTGGATCCTAGTCTCCAATCCAAATAAAATAACCAACTCTGGCAATTCCTGACACCTTTAGCGACCACCTCACAGCTTTCATTCATTACTCAACTAGCTCTTTACCTCACCAGCACCAATACATTCTCACTTGTAACCTCAGTAGCTTTAACCCCACAACTTTCTCAAACATGTTCAAACAAATGAACTGGCAAATTCTAAACACCCTTCCTCTTGACAATGCTATAGACTACTTCAACTCTGTCTTCCTAGACAGTCTAAACTCTCTAGCCCCACTAAGAAATAAAAGGATAAAAACTAATGCAGCTCCTTGGCTATCCAAACATACAAAACAAATTATGCACCAAAGGGACAAATTATGGAAGCTTTACCAAAACAATAAACTGCCCAATACCTTGCTCCAATACAAACAGCTTCATAACCTTGCGAAACAACTAATTAATAAGGACAAAAAATCCTACTATATCAAGCTCCAGTCCGATAACAATAAAAACCCCAAGCAATTCTGGAAATCAATAAACTCGCTTCTTAATCCAGGCTCCAATAATAACCCCTGTCCTGACTCAAGTAAATTCGACCTTGAACTAGGCTCTGAATTTAACTCATTTTTCACAGAAACAATTTCTGACCTAACTAAGACATTCCCTAACAATAACCACCAGTGCCTTACTCTTCTCCATCTAATTCCCCTAATAACCATCCCCTTATGTTCGAGCTCAAACCTGTCTCCATTAACTTTACAAAAAGACTTCTGTCTAAACTTAAACCTTGCACTAATGCTCCTGACAATATTCCCTCCTCCTTCCTAAAATGTGCTGCTGATGGTATAGCTCTCCCAATCAGCATCATTATTAACAGATCTATAAAGGAATCATACATCCCCAAATTCTGGCACTCAGCTTATATTCTTCCTCTTCACAAAGGAGGCAAAAACACAAACATTTCAAACTTCCACCCTATTGCTCTGCTCACACCAATCTCCAAAATTCTAGAAAAGTGCATCCATCTCCAACTTATGCCTTTTCTAACCCAAAACCATCTTCTTACACCCACCCAACATGGCTTCTGCCCAGGCCACAGCACTATAACCGCTCTACTCTCTTTCCTAGAAACTGTCAATCAAGCCCAAGATTTAGGACACTTGGTTTCTATTGTTTTGCTTGATCTGTCTAAAGCATTCGATACTGTTTCCCACAAACACCTTCTCCTCTCAAATCTTCATCTCTCACCAAACACTTTATAGTGGTTCTCCAGTACCTATCAGACAGATCACAGGCAGTCAAATGGAAGAACTCCACCTCTTCCTTCTTACCTACCACAACTGGTGCACCACAGGGATCCATCCTTGGGCCTATGCTCTTTAATATCTTCATCAATAACTTTCACACTGCTATTCCTGATGCCAAAATCATTCAATATGCAGATGATTCAATCTTAGTCTGCTCTGCCTCTAACCTCTTTGAATTGCTGACTAAAACGCAAACTGCTTTTTCAACCACCGAAAAATGGATGCGCCAAAACCACCTCCCTCTCAATGCAAATAAATCAAAAATTCTACTACCCCCCCCCCCCACACACACACACACACACACACAAAGACCTACTCATGACAAAAATTATTTCAAAGTCCTTAGTCAAACCAACTCACCTATAGAAGTGGTTCCTTCTGCTAAACTACTCAGCATTACTATTGATGAATACCTCAAGTTTGACATCCATATTCAACAAAATATTAAGAAACCCCACCAAAAACTAGGTATGCTATACAGGAATTGCTTTCTCTCCAACTCTATTAGGCATACTCTGGCCACTACTTATCTTCTTCCCGCCTTATTATCCAGAGCCCCTCTCCTAACCAACCTGTCCTCCTCTATCACCTCTAAACTAGAAAACTGCTATAATAAAATCTCTAAATTTGCCACCAAATCCAGAAATCCCACCCATCATTGCCTTACCCTACAATTTCTGAATTGGCTAGAACTCCCAAACTACCTAAACTACCTCCAACTCACCACTGCACACAGACTTGTATTTCACCCTACAAAATGTCCAGCTCTAGCAAATATCCTTCCCCCTTGCACCTCCAACAGAACTCTCAGATCTGAACATCAAAACTTAATTGCTATCAACAAGCCTAAACGTCCTGCTGGCCAACTTCTCCTCTCTTTCTCACTAAGCAAGAAATGAAATTCTCTTCCTTCCACTCTAAGAACTATACCAAACTCAGAAAACTTTAAAACCCAGCTTTTCCAGCATCTGTCCACTAAATGAAAATGTACCTGCCTTCACCCTACCTAAATCTACCTAAATTATGCCCCCAGGAGGTTTTCTCCCAGGTTCCTCTAAATCTCCCATAGCTACTTTCCTATGAGTGTATCTAAGCTCTCTTCAACTCCTAGAGCTACTTATCGTACGACACAACTGTGTAAATATTGTAAATAGCATCATACTTTAAATGAGTGCATGTAAAGTGTTTCTACATTTACTTTAAAGGTGTGTGTGTAAAGTGTTTCCACGCCTACTATATAAGAGTGCCTGCATAAATGAATCTGTATAACCCTTAAGATCAATCACAATGAATTCTGTTTGACTATGTGTAACACTGAATGTACATATGTTGTAAACTGTTCTATATAATGTATCTTTCATACTTTTGTCCCTTGTATCTGTACTGTACTATGTATCTTGGAGCTTTTCGCCCCGGGCCTCCACTAAAAACGGTTCATTTGGGCCCAGTTGACTTCCCCGGTAATCAAACTGGAAATAAATAAATAAAAACTTGCATGAAATGTGAAGTTATATATAATCATTTGCCTCTGGGTTTCTTTCTTTTTTTTTCTTTAATAGTCCACTCATTTTTGAAGCTTGTCTTTTTAAGTTCATTGAAGAATCCATGGGTTCAGGTTGATTTAAAAGGTTCTTTTTTTGGACAAATGTGGATGCTTCTTTGAGAGAGTTAAAAGTTTTCTTTCCTTCTGACAGGGACAGTCTTATTCTTGTTGGGAATATGAGTTGTGCTTTGATTCCTTCCTTTTTTACTGATTTTATTAGAGGGACACATGCTCTTCTTTTGGCCATTACAAGGGGTGAAAAGTCATTGTCAAACCTGATGGTTTGATCACCAATTTTTAATGCAGCAAGGGACCGGGCAGTTCTTAAAACAAGGTCTTTGTCTTGAGTGGAGATAAATCTTACAATAATAGATCTTGGACGGCTGCTTTTACTGGATACAGGAGTTGTAGTTAAAGATCTGTGTGCCCATACTGGATACAGGAGTTGTAGTTAAAGATATGTGTGCCCTTTTTATCCCGAAGGATAGTGCTTCAGGTAGGTTTAGGATTTTAGGAATCCTATAAGTCAGAAAATTAATTACATTGTCCCCTTGCATCTGCTCTAGGATGCCGTAGATTCTTATATTGTTTCTCCTGGTTCTATTCTAAGTGTTGTCCATCTTTTCAATGAGTCTGGTGTTTTCTTGAAGAAGAAAGTCTATGTTTTTCTCTCTTTCTGTTAACTTGTAGTCTATATCTGTTACAGAATCTTCCAAAGCAGCAATCTGGGCAGTTTGTTGTTTAAGGACTTCATTTAATAAGATTATTTGTTTGGTGAAATCATTTATATTGTTCACTTTTAAGTTTAATTTGACTATTTTACCCACCAAGTCTTGAACTGTAGTAAGGATTGCCTGTATTTCTTTCTTCAGTGGAGTTTCTTGCTAAGAAAATTTGGAGGTGCTCATCTTCCTTTGTGAATGTGGTTTCAATGTCCCTTCTATTTGAAAGTTTGTCAGGAAAATATGAAAATTTTAGCTTAAAAATTACACCAACTTGTAGCTTACGAATTCCAAAATCTGATTTTAGTAGTTTCAGGTCTTTGTTGGTGAAATTCAATAAAAAAATCCGGTCAGGAAAAAATTAACACTGCAGAGCTCAAGAACCTTGCTGCTTTCAGCTTGCCATCCAAGCCACGCCATCCAATTGTTTCGTTATTTCAGCAGGACTTTGGCAGTGATCCTGTATCACCCATGAAAAAAGACACGTATCCAGTGGACTTACTTTGTTAGCAAATGTCTAAGGTAAAATAACTCAGAAGGGGAAAAAGGGAAAGGCTTCAGCTATTGTGACATGGACTTTTCGTTACTTTTTTTAAATTTAGTAGCACAGTTTTGGTGAAACCACTGGCTAATCTAATTATGCTGCAGTAGTATAGTTGTTGTGATTTCAATAGCAATTTGTCTCTCCGGTCCAGCTTCATCTTAATTTCTGGTGTCATGTAGGGAAAGAACCTGAATTTGACTGACTGGATTAATCTTAAAGGGACCAAGTTGCAGAGAATGTACAGAAAGGCAGGCTTGAAATACTCAACCACAATGTCAAAAAGAAAATGTGAATACTGGAGTCCAGTTCAGACTTCAAATTATTAAATTGAATGGACTGCTATAAAATGACCAGCAGCTTCTGCACAAGTAGCAATGCACTTTTTGGATCTTTGGATGCCAAGCAGCTTCTTTCAGCAGGTGACTATTTTGGTGTTTGCCATAAGACCTATCAGTTTCAATATTGACAAGTGCAGGATCTGTGAAAAGTCATCTCTTCTGGCAGAAAGGATTATTACCTGGGCCAGTCTAAACAAATGTATTGCTGGATGTCAAACTGAGTCTGAGAACAGTTTTCTGTCAATGCTGTAATTTCCCTCAGTAACATTTTCATTTTTTTTAAACTTAGATACAAGTCACTCCCCAAGCCTTTAACAGGATAATTAGGGAATAGTATGCAACAACTTGCAGAACAGCAGCAAGAAGAAATCCACAACTGGCCACAGCACAAACACAGGTTTAATAAAAAAAAAACTCTAGCGCTACTATGGTACCTGTAGGCTTAAATTTAGAGATTAATTGGAAACAATTACTATGTAATTGAATAATTAACTGATGAATGGTGTTATATAAAGTTTGTGTAAAGCTGTGTGTTTTGTATTACTCCTGGAAGGCTGAGAGCTGAGGCGCTAGAGTGTTTTATTAAAACTGTGTTTGTGCTGAGGATAATTAGGGAAGTCTGGTGGAGGAGTAAGCCAAGCCATATTGATTTTATGTGATTTATTTACAGGTACTACGGACAGCATAGACTCCATGTGTAGAGTATAATGCCCGATTCAAAAGCAGAGTGCACGGTGGAGTATCTACGTGCATGTGAACCACAACTACTGCCCCTCTGTGTTACCAGTTATTGAAGCCTAAGGGCAGAATTTTACCATTAAGTATGGGATAGCTTTAACCAAATTTCTATTATAGCCATATATGACTGTTGTTAGAATTTAAACCAGACTGAAATGACAGTTCACTGCACATACAGTGAGTGTTAATATGTGCTGCTTTTACATCATGTCATCATTCTGTGGATTTTGAGTGTGTGACAATCTGCTGTGGTGGTCCAGGAGTCGTCTGTAAGTTCCCATTTAAGATAAAGGTTGGAAGGTATGCATACTTTCAGAGCTTATACCAGGGATGACTTTGTCTTAACCCAAGCCTTGATTAATAGCCTGTCTAATAGGGTGAGAAGCAGCATTCAAGGTGTGAGAAGAGGAGGTGGAAATTATACAAAAATTTTAAACGATAGGCAGAAGATGTTCCTTCTATATGGTACAAGTGTACTAATAAAACAAAAACAACTGATGCAATGTAAACTGGTATAAATACACACATACAGGTGTAGCAGTCTCATGACTGCCATGTGTTTGGCACTGGATGACATGAGAAAAGAGAGGGATTTAAATGACTGTGTATTTTGTTGGCATAGTAGTTGTAGTCTAGGAGGGATAAGCTTAAAATCTGTAGGTATGGTTAGCACAGGACAATGCTGAGAGGGTTTCCAATGGAAACCAAGGTGTGGTAGGCACAGCTTTTCCACTCGAAAGTTGTATCAAGTCTTAGTGTAAGATATATCGGCAAATACCTTCAAATCCTGGGAAAGGTACTGTTGAATGAAATCACTTCATGACAAGCAGAATATTGCCTCATCCAAAGTTGCTATTTAACTTGAAAGTGTGGCTCAAGCTACAGAGAGGAAACTACATAATTTGCTCAGGATTTTGAATTTATGCAGGGTGCAAGGTCCAAAAGTCTCACAGGTATGGGATTAGATCTTTGCTCTAATGCCTACCCTCACACAAGGAGTGACACCTACAAGGCAGACCAAATGGATGACTCGAACCACTAAACTAGTGATACAGGAGGTATGTATCCCATGCTTATAAAATACCAGAATACACACCAACAAACATTCTTAGCCATAATGGCATTATGTCGTTGCACGACTTTTCAAGGAAATGCGTAAGACGTGTAAAAGAAATCTCTATAACTGTGAGTATGATGCTGCAGTGGGATGCCTCAGTATCCTCTCAAGCAGTGGAGAGCTTTCATATTAGGCCTGGCACCGGGGGGTCAGGAGTGACTCCTGGCACACAAGGTTAAGGACAGGCAGCAGTGGTAGCTGATGGTCTACTCCATATAGCCAAAAAATTTTTTAAAAAGTAGTGAAAACAAAGCCAAGGTAAAAAAATAGACAGGCCAGTGAATGCAACATACTGGCAGCAAAACAAGGAAAGCAAGTTAAACGTCATACTGCTAAATGTTAGGAGTCTAAACATGAAACTGCACTCTCATTGCAAGCATTCTTAACCCTGGAAAATGCTGACATTTGTGCAGTCACAGAAACCTGGTTCAAAGCTCCAGACAGCACCCCAGCCATACCAGGTTACAAAGCCTATCATACTTTCAGACCCCAAACCATGGGCAGCAAAGCAATAGGAGGTGGAGATTCAATATATATTGAAGGCATACACGCCTCCAGGCTCCTCAAACAGAGAGACCCACAAGAGACACTTCGGGTGCAGTTAACCATTGACAAGACCCCTATTCAAATCATAGCTAGCTACACAACCCCAACTTTGAATCAAGATGCCCACTCCACCTATCTGGACCTCTTCGAATCAATCAAGATTCAACCCTTTACCTTGATTCCTGGGCAACTTTAACTATACAACCATAGACTGAAAGAACTACTCACGCCAACACACAAATGCCCAGAGATTCCTTTATTTTGTCAGTTCAAATGCCTCGGACCAGCTGGTCACAACCCCCACAAGAGGTGATAATATCTTGGAATTGCTATTAACCAGCATGAGTAACCACTGCAGCATCCATACACTGTCATCCTCCCTATTAAGATTTGATCACAAAGTGGTCATTTTTGAAGTCCCCCCCCCCCCCAGCTAAGGTCAAACATAAAAACTTCTCCAAAGCTGATTACAACCTCCTGAGAGAAGGTAGCTTCACAGCCCCCTCCCCCTCCATAGGAACTGGCACAAAAGTCAAAACCTACACCAAAGTACTATATAAGTATTTATATAGCTACAAGGAATCAGGAATACCCAGACAGGCCAAAATCCTCCTCCTCAATGAAGAGTAAACCTGTATGGCGGACATCTGTAATAAATAAACTCTATAATAAAAGGAAAGAAATTGCTGTCCAGGACCAAGAAGGAGCAGGTGCCTAATTGGAAGCGATCTCTCCTTAGCCTGAACATGTAAATCAGAGAACTAGTGCAATCCTCCAAAGCAAACTTCGAGTCCAAACTGGCCACATCTACTAAAGACAATCATAAGGCCTTCTTCACACATCCACAATCTCAAAGGAAGCACTCAGATCTCCTCAGACCTGGTGATCAAGGCCACCACATACACAAATGCTGTAGATATATCCAACCTGCTGGTAGACAGGTTCAGCGAAAACTTCACCCCTCTACCCCCCCCCCCCCATTAGTAAATCAGGACATCCCAGTACCAGCCCCCTTCCCCTTATGTCTAGGGAGCAAGTCATCACTGCCCTCTCAAAGGCAAAAAATACAACCTCCATGGGACCTAATAACATCTCAGACTGCATCCTACATGAACTCAGGCAGGAACTTGCAGCACCATTAAGCACCCTATTCAACCAAAGCCTGAGTGCTGGCTTCATCTAAGGTGAGTGGAGGACAGCCATGGTCACCCCTTTGCACAAAGGTGGAGTGTCCACCACTTCAGGAAATTTTAGACCCATCAGCCTAACTAGCCTGATCTGCAAGGCCATTGAACGGATTATCATGGACCTCATTAACAAGGACACTGGCAACCTCCAAACACTCAATCCCACACAGTTTGGTTTCATTAAGGGGAGGTCTTGCCTATTAAATTTGGTTGACGTCTTTGAGACGGTCACCAGAGACATGGATGAAGGGAAGATGGTGCACACCGCCTACCTTGACCTGGCCAAAGCCTTCGATACTATTCCCCATTTGGGTATAATAGATAAACAATCTCAACTAGGCATCAATCTGTATGTTACCAGATGGGTAACAAACTGGCTCACTGACAGAACCCACCTAGTCAAAACAGGGGAAGCCACTTCAAGCAGTAGACCCGTAACAAGTGGTGTACCTCAGAGATCAGTCTTGGGGCCTCTGTTGTTTGGAATATACTTTTCTGAAATACAGGCCAAAACCAGTGGACTTTGGCTGACCAGGTTTGCAAATGACTGCAAGCTGGGCACCGTCATCAATCCCCCTAGTGATGTGGACATCCTCCAAGAGGGTCTCACCCAAACAAATGATTGGTGCCAGAAACATGGCCCCAAACTGAATGCCAAAAAATGCATCATCATCCCCTTTGAGGACACTGACATCCCCACAAATTATCACATTAATAACAAGGTCCTAAGCACACAATCAATTGTGAAAGACTTGGGTACCCAGGTTCATAACAAACTGACTTTTGACCACCATACTGCCTCCACTGTACGGAAAGCTTTCTACACGGACCACCTCATTAAGAAGGGTATCTCATCCAAGGACAAGGAGGTCATAACATCTCTGTATTCTTCCAATATAAGACCCATTATTGAGTACAACGCCCCAATTGGCATGTACCTCAGAAAACACATGCAGCAGCTGAAGAGACACAGAGGTTCCTCATCAAGAGAATCTAGGGCCTCAAAAATTTACCCTGCACAGACAGGCTAAAAGCCCTGTCCCTCTACTCACTCTCATACAGACTCCTTAGAGGTGATCTATGTCTAGCAAACAAAGCAATTTCAGACCCCGCCTTGACGGTACTGCTGCATATCCGCAAGTCAAGCTCCACTCGAGTAACTCACACGCTTGGCCTCAACATGGTCTGTGACATCAATAGGAGTTGTTAGCAGGACAGATTTCTGTCCCAAAGACTCCCACTTCTGTGGAACAGACTCCCTCTCCATGTCAAGCAGAGTTCCTCATTAAACCTTTTTAAGCACAACCTAGACAACTGGATGGGGAACAGAAAATACACCTCTGGGATTCCACCTATGTCCTTGCTGGACAGGGGCATTAGGTGCTGACTTGTCGGAACATGGGCTAAATTCTTGGCTAGGCTTGTAATGACCTTAGGGCCAAAAGCCTAGTAACTTCCTATGAATGTAAAAAAAAAACAGACTAACCTACAGCCCCTGGTAAGCCTTTAAAATTAATTTCAGTGTCACAAGTGTTGATTCAGTGGGAAACACTTCAGCAAGTAATATTAATGCGATTCATTCATACTGACCATAACAGTGCTGGTCCTGTCACCACAAGTGATGAAACAGTATGTGCACTAACTGGCAAAGTAACAAATTTCAAGTTAGAGAGAGAAGACTGCATTAAAAATAATACACTTACCTGACATTACCTAAATGAGAAGATGCCTGGATGCTAGTACAGTTGGCATTATTATTCAGAGGCAGGTAAGACAAAAAGAGAAAAGATCAAAATTTGGGCAACAATGAAGCGCAGTACAATTTACAGACCATCACTTTGGTCTAATAATTCTTACCAACTTTGAAATAGAAAGAGAGGCAGCTGACTGCACAAATACAATCAGAGGCAAAGTACTAAGGGATCTATACCAAAATACAATATAGTACACAGAACTTAAGTAGTGATACTAACATAATAATACTGGCCAAGGGAATAAAAACAATTATAAGCCATTTGATATGATTATGTCACTCAGAGAAATAAAAGATACACTTATAAAGTGAATTGATGCAATACCACTAAACGTATCCATTCTCAGATTACCACTGCTGAGTCACTGGGGAAAATATACCTATCCAGGTATTCAGTGAGCAGACACTCATCACTGAAGGAGAACATTAACACATGCTAAGCTGTCCTTTTATAAACATCATATATAAATATGCATGTGTGTGTGTATGTCTACTTCAGAAGAACGAAATCCCACTTACCCAAATCACTGATTGTCGAAACCACAAACAAACATTTGAATCACAGACTAGAAACTCCGGGTACGTTACTACATGTCCAGCACTACAAAAACATCAAACCGAAGCATAGTAAACCCACCCATGTTGGGAGGTTGTATTACCCCCCAACTATATACACCAACTCCGAGATTGTACTACAGTGGGGAAAGGGGCAAAGTTCAGCATGGTGGCCAAGTGGTTCCTTTCCCATGGCAACTTTCCCATCTTCCGAGTGTTCTTTTATTTGTGGTTTTGGCAAAGTCTTCTTGACATTTAGTGATTCAGGTAAGTGGGATTTTGTTCTTCTGAAGCAGACCCATATATCTTTATACATACATAAATGCATATATATATATATATATATATATATATATATATATATATATATATATATATATTTATATTCAGGGCCGGTGCTAGCATTTTGGGGGAAACCAGCAAGTTTCAAGTTGGGGGTCCTACCCAGGAGAATACAAAAAGTGTGACCATATTGCCATCATGCCCCCTTCCCTATAAAGCGCATGCAGCACTACTTAATCACTGTGTAGTGTTACTACATTCAGACCATTAAAAAGACCTGAAATGTCAGGGTACACACTGACTGGTACTTAGTGCCAATGTTGTATTATGACAAGCCCCTGTACCACAGCAAGGTAGCCACTCATAATGGTACACACACTGACTGGGACTGCGCAGTGGTGCAGCTGTTAACACTGTCGCCCCTTAGCAAGAGGTTCTCTGGTTTGATTCTCGGCTGGGGTGCATTCTGTGTAGAGTTTGCATGTCCTCCCTGCACTCACATGGGTTTCCTCCCACATTCCAAAGACATGCTTCTGCAACATCTCTCCCTGAGCCTCGGCTGAAAATTGGCTCTGTCCTAGTCAGACTTTCCCAGAAAACAAATGTTAAATAAATAAAATTTAGTGCCAATAAATTATGACAAGCCCCTGTACCACAGCAAGGTAGCTACACACAGAGGTTCACACACTGACTGACATTTAGTACCAATGTTACATTACAAGCCCCTGTACCACTGCAAGGTAGCCACTCACAGATGTACACACACACACACACACACACACTGACTGGCATTTAGTATTAATGTTGTTACATTATGGCAAGCCTCTGTACTGCATCAAAGTAGCCAGTCCCTCAGAGGTACACAAAAACACCCACACAGGCTCTCTCACACAGAACAGAGACACAAGACACAGTGAATACAACACTGAACCACAAGCGTCCAACAAAGGACAAAAAATAACATCAACATAACATTCCACAGCACAGCTTCCAAAAATAACAGCAGGCAGGGTAAATTTTCCACCATTTATTCTTCTCTGGTACCTCGGCTTTTTGCCTTCAAAGGAATAAATTAACTCCACAAAAAACCCACCTTATATACCATTCAGACAGACTTAATTAAAAAATAAATTCATTATCCAATAAATTAATTCTCCAATAAATATATTTTTTCCATAAATTCTGCAGTACTGAATACTCAAAAAGAATTATTTTGTTTAAAGCATCATTTTAAAACATTCAAATGTAGAGACCTACAGAAACATTATAAACAATTAATCAAATATAAACATTTACCTTATTAAATGTTTTTAACATTTAAGCATTTAAATGATCTTATACTTTAAACAATTTTAACACTAAATGCATAATGCCTATCTAACCCAAGTGAGTTATTTTATAAGATTAAATTACTATCAATATTCATACCACGTGTTTGAAGTGTTCTATAGTTAATAATGAATCTACATTTCAACTTATCCAATTAATTTTTTAAACTACCGCCGTATTCCATAAATGGACATGCTAGAACACTTAAAAATAAACTCTTAAAACCCCCATGTGCAGATGCAAAATGATCACCTGCTGGACAGACAGCTACACAGACTTGCACACAAGACATAGAGACCCACACATGACGAAGACTAAGAATTTAAAATACTGGGATTATGAACTAATGATGATGCTAGAATAAGCATGCACTGTGTGACCCCACATTTTTGATGAACAGACCAAAACTAACAAACATCTGGACATTGTGTAACATTATCACAGCCCCTACCAACATCCTAACCTCTCAGCATAATTCCAAAGCCGAAAAAAACTGCATAACAAAGGTGTAACATCAAGGATAGTTGCAAACATTGCTATGATAAACTTAGAAAGATATTAGAATAACGGGACTGTCGTCTTCTTTTTCTTTGGGCTGGTACCATTAGGGGTCACCACAGCAGATCATCTTTTTCCATTTCTTCCTGTCCTCCGCATTTTGCTCCGTCACACCAACCACTTGCACGTCCTCTCTCACCACAGCCATAAACCTCATCTTAGGCCTTTGTCTTTTCCTCTTACCTGGCAGAGCCATCTTTAGCATCCTTTTCCCAATATACCCAGCATCCCTCCTCAGCACATGTCCAAACCAATGCAATCTCACCTCTCTGGCTTTGTCTCCAAACCGTCCAACCTGGGCTGACCCTCTAATATACTTATTCCTAATCCTGTCTACCCTCATCACACCCAGTGCAAATCTTAACATCTGCAACTCTGCCACATCCAGCTCTGACTCCTGCCTTTTTCTCAATGCTACCGTCTCCAACCCATATAACACAGCTGGTCTCACTGCCCTCTTGTAGACCTTCCCTTTCACACTGACTGGTACCAGTCTGTCACAAATCACTCCTTTCCCTCTTCTCCACCCACTCTACCCTGCCTGTACTCTCTGCTTCACCTCTCTTCCACAACCACCATTACTCTAAACTGTTGATCCCAAGTATGTACACTCATCCACCTTCGCCAACTCTACTCCCTGCATCCTCACCATTCCTCTATCCTCCCTCTCATTCACACACATATATTCTGCCTTAGTCCTGCTGACCTTCATTCCTCTACTCTCTAGAGCATATCTCCACCTCTCCAGGTTCTCCTCAACCTGGTCCCTACTGTCACTACAGATCCGAATATCATCTCTGAATCAGAATATCATATCTGGAGCGTTTCTCCCTGGGCCTCCTCTGAAAACAGGCTCTGTGGAACCTAGTCGGACATTCCCGGTCAACAAATGTTAAATAAAAATAATAAAAAAAAAAAAAATCTGCAAATATGTGGACAAGGGATTGTATTAGCATTCATTAAAATAATCAGTACATTCTGCAGAACTCTCATAGCCCCCCCCCCCCAAAAAAAAGTCTCAGCACAGTTCTAGAGCAGGTAAAAACAAAATAAAAAAAAAAAATTAAAAAAGACAAGGGCGTAGCATTAGGGATTTAAAACACTGGACTTATGAACTAATAAAGAATAACAGATTTTTCCAGTAGCATGCATTGTGTGAATCCACATTTTTGATGAGTAAAAACACAGATCAAACATCTAAACATTGTGCAACATTCTCAGAGCCCCTACCCCTCTCCTAACCTCTCAGTGTAACAATTACAGACAAAGCCTCCCCCCAAAAAATGGCAGAACAAAGGTGTAACATAAGGGATAGCTTGAAACTTTGCTATGATCAACTTCAATAGTAGAACAGGGTTTGCATTGGCACACATTACGACATCAGTACATACGCAGAATTCTCACAGCCCCTACTCCCCAGTGTCTCAGCATAATAAATCTGGATGACGTGAAAGCAAAATAAAAACACAAAGGCATAACATTAAAAAACAATGTTTATGAGTAAACAAAGATGCTGGAATAATAGATTTTGCAGTAAAATGCATTGCGTAACCCCCACATGTTTTAATGGAAAAGAGGCAAATACCAGGCAAACATCTGAATATTGCGCAACATTCTCACAGCCCGTAACCCCCCCCCCCCCCCCCAGCCTGTCAGCACAATAACTCCAGACAAAACAAAAAAACGATCATAGATCAAAGGTGTACCATAAGGGATAGTTGTAAACACTGCCGGTATACACAATATTGGTATAACAGGTTTGCATTAGTATATATATTAAAACAACAGCTGTTCATTCTGCAACATTCTCACAGCTGCTAACTCCCCTCCCAACCCCTCAGCACAATAATTGTGGACAGAGCAAAAAATTATCATAAAACAAAAGTGTAGCATCAGGCATAGTTGTAAACATTGCTGGTATGCATAAAACATACTAGTAGAACAGGGTTTGCATTGGTATACATTAAAACATCTGTACATTCTGCAGCATTCTCACAGCCACTATCCCCCCACTACCAATATTTCAGCACCATTGTACACAAAACAAAAATGCATTAATGAATACTCTTATGTAGGACTAGCTAAAAAAAACGACTTCAGATCTGAATATTAATTACAGGCAAGACTTCCTTCCTCAATCTCTTAGCAGAAGAATTCTGGCCATAGGTAAAATAAAACTGTTGCAACCACAAGTCTATCTCCCCCCAAAAAAAATCATCAGCATAAGAACTCTGCAGAAAAAAGCTATACAATCTTCTCCATAGGTTTCCTTATCATCCCCCAGCAAAAAATAAAGTTAAAAATAAACCCAGTAACTTACCTTTTCTGCAGTTAATACAAGGCTGGTATTAATCCTCTTCTTACTTCTCCTACACACAGACCAGAGCAGTTCAGCCCCTTTAAAATTTCCCTCAAAAGGACAGTTTCTCAGATCTTTTAGAAATTGCCCTTACAAGGGCAGTTAAAATACAGCTGTTTTGCTGGTCCCACAGTCTTTCCAGAAAAACTTGTATTCTCCATCCATCCTCACACCACACCTGTCAACCTCTCGGTGTGAAAAATCTGGACAAAGCCAAAAATAATGGGGGTACAAAGGCTTAAAAATAGGGACACTTTTTAAATATTGCTCATATAAAGTTGCAAACTTGCTTTCAGGCTTTGCTTTAGCCTGCATTTTCTGAAGCATGTAAAGTCTGAAACGTAAATGTCTGCCATTACTTAGTGAAGAAAAACACAAATTTTATGAAGAACAAACCAAACATGAAGCAAATATGTGGACATTATTAAAAAAACTGGGCAGTTCAGAGGTATGCCTAACACTGATAATCCATAGAACTGACCCAACAGACCACAGATTACAGTAAAGCCGATCAGAAAACTGGAATTTCCGTCTTTGACTGCTGCATCCAATCAGGTCCCTAACTTCACTGAAGCGGACCTGATTGAGTGCAGCTTTCAAGTGAAGCAAGGGGCCAGATTGGCTGCAGCAGTCAAGGAAGCAAGTGCTTTAAAAAAAAAAAAAAAAAAAAAAAAAAAAAAACAACGGAATTGCGTGATGACGCTAAATGAAAGAGGCAAGGAGCAGAAAAGATGGAGAAATCCGCAGCTGCTTAATGTGGGGGCCCTCATATGTGGGGAGATAATCGGGGGCTCCCTGCGACCACGGGTGCCCAACGCTGGCTATGTATATATTATATATGTGTGTTTGTGTCTGTATAAGTATTTATATAAATATACAAACATACATACATACAGATGTACATGTGGACATATGCACACACTGTATAACAACATACATACACATAAACACACATATTAAATACATATGCACAAATGTGTATTTTAACCTTGCTCTTGTGGTCTATGTCTTGATATGAAGAACCAATTACACCTCACTCATTTTTTTCTATTACATTTTATGCATCCATTCTACTGTTCAGTGTCTGGCAAATACTATTTAGTAGAGCCATGCCATCTCCTGCTAAATGTTTTTTATCTACAACTACAGCTCAACTTGCTGAGCTCTACATGACTGTTTTTTTCAATAAAATCTATAATGTTGTCATGGATATGAATATTCCTACTGTCTCCATTACCGGTTTGGTGGATATGGGCATCCTGAGGCAATGCAGAAATTGTCTCATGTTCACTGACAATCGGTTAATTCTCAAACAAACTGATATTGTATGTGAGAGATGCATTTACACAATGTCGCTGGAAGCAAAGCTCTCACATAAAAGTACTCCTAATGTCAATAAGGTTCTCAGTATTAGATATGCTGCACCTATCACGCACAATTCAAAGTAGACATATAGACCCACATATACTGAGGCACTTACATGTAACCTTCCTAAACCACAAAGACCTCCTAGAAAAAGTATACATAACAAATACCCTCAGCAGCCCCAAATACACTTTTTCAAAACAACACCCACATCAACACATAAAGCTACATCTCATGAAGCCTCTACCTCTAAGCCCATAAGGCAAGTCACAAACACAATCCAACATTCTAGTCATTGGAGACTCCATCATGAGACACACTGATGTCCCTCTCACCAGGCAGAGAAAGTTATGGTCAGTTGCTTATCAGGGGGCTAGTCTCCGCCACATTATGCATGCGGTCAGTTGCTTATCAGGGGCTAGGCTCCGCCACATTATGCATGCACTCAGGTCAGTGGACCACAATTACCAATATGACTCCGTCATAGTCCATGTGAGAGTAAATGTCCTGAAATGTACCTCTCTAGACCATATGAAAAGACACATCATAGAGCTCTCTGAATATGTGTCTCAGGCTGGTATAAGCCTAGCAATGAGCAAGGCTGATGCCACAATATGAACAAAAGATGATTGACTTTAATAATTGGCTTAGTTTCTGGTGTCATTCTAAGGGGGTGCAATATCTGTCAGCATGGAAGGAGATGGGCAACAGACCACACTGCTTTGCCAGGTATGGTCTGCACCTCTCCCCTCCAGCCTTTCAAATATTAGCTAAAACACCATCTTCCTCCATAGTGCCATTTTTAGGCAATGCCAAACTGAAAGTACGCCCGACATAGCAAATCATAACCAAGAAAATTTAAAGGTATTACTGCTCAATGCAAGGAGCCTAAACAAAAAACTCCATTCCCTAGAAGCTCTCTTTACCCTAGAGAATGCTAATGTCTGTGCGGTCACTGAGACGTGGTTTAAAGCTGCAGAGAGCACACCAACAGTGCAAGGTTATAATGCCTTCCACACATTTAGACCAGCTACTTCACAGGCAGGGACTAAAGGTGGAGGTGTCTCTATTTACATCAAGAAAAAATATATTCAAGGCTGGTCAAACAGGGCAATGCACTTGACTGCTCCATGTTCAAATCATCGTAAGTAAAATCCAATACCACTTCCTTGCAAGATATAGGTTCCACTCTATGACCCAGGAAACCCATAACATGCATTTAAACTTATTGAAATACTAACCATCCAACCTAATACCATATTCATGGGTGACTTTAATTAGCCTACAATTAACTGGGAATCCTATACAGCATCAAACGTACATGCACAGAGATTCATGGATTTTGTAAACACAAACTCCTTGGACCAGACAGTCAATACACCAACCAGAGGTGCAACATTACAGGATCTGGTCCTCACTAATATGGGAGACTGCTACACACACTCTACTGTAATATCTTCCATGGTAAGGTCAGACCATAAAATGGTCTCCTTTGAAGTAAAAATAAAACCTGGACCCCCAGCTAAACCGGGAATATTCAGGAACTATTCTACGAACTATTCTATGGTTAACCTCCTCTGCTATTAAGTGAGAACCTGGAAAATTTCAAGTCCCCATAAACCCTGAGAACACTTCTGCCTATGCAGAACTTTTCACAGAAACCCTGTACAAGCACGTTAATAGCTGCACAGAGGCAGCTGTACCCATCAGGAAGAAGTACAGAACCATTCAAAAAACAAGCCACCCTGGTGGAATCACAAAAATCAATCGAATGTATAACAGGAGGAAGAAACTTAGCACCCAGCAGGGTAAAAGCACTCTCATCAAACTAAACAAACTCAGAGAATAAATAAAGTCTACCAAAGCCAAATCTGAGGTAAGTTTGGCCTCCCAGGCTAAAGACAACCACAAAGCATTCTTTAGCTATATCCGCAACCTCAAAGGCAATACACAATTGTGTGCAGAGCTCATTGTAAGTGGAGCCACCTATCCTGAGCCAGAAGATATAGCAAACCTCCTGGCTGATAAATTCAGCTCCATCTTTACTCCTCTCTCCCTCAACCTTCCCTCAGGAAATATCATCAAATATAATTCCCCCTACTATCACTAGGGAACAGGTCCTTAACACTCTAACACCAAGAACACTGTATCAATGGGCCCAGACAATATCCCACAATGCCTTCTAAATAGCATGAAACATGACCTATCAGGACCTCTGGAATTACTATTTAACTGTAGCCACCAAACAGGCTTCATGTCACATGAATGGAGAAAGGCAACAGTCATCCCTCTGCACAAAGGTGGGCCATCTATAGACCCTGGAAGCTACAGACCCATAAGTCTCACTAGTCTTACATGTACAGCCATGGAAAGAATTACCATGGACATGATCAACAGAGATATAGTAAACCTCCAGACACTGGACCCAACCCATTCTGGTTTCGTCAAGGGCAGATCATGCCTAGTCAACCTAGTGGACTTCTTTGAGAAGGTCACCAAAGCAATGGATGAGGGCAAAATCATTCACATTGCCTACCTTGACCTGGCCAAGGCATTTGACACAATATCCCACTCGGGCACTGTTGACAATCTCAAGAGGTTAGGTACAAACCCATATGTCACCCAGTAGATAGCCAACTGGCTCACAGACAGGACCCAGGAATTGGGGAGTCCACCTCTACAGAGACCAGTCACAAGTGGAGTCCCTCAGGGATCGGTCTTTGGAATGTTCCTTTTTGGCATTTACTTCTCAAAAGTCAAGGCCAATGTCAGTGGTCTCTGACTGACTACATTTGCAGATAATTGCAAATTAGGAGCTGTCACTGAATCACAGACTGACACAAATGTTCTCCAGCAGGGCCTGACACAGACAAACAACTGGTGTCAAAGCCATGCACTAAAACTAAATGCCAACAAATGCATAATGGTATCCTTTGGGAAGTCATGCATCCTTGTCAACTATCATATTGACAACATACCCCTTAGAATTGACCCAGTAGTCAGGGAGTTAAGGGACACACACAGATTGTAATCTAGCCTATGTGTCTACAGTGGTGAGGAAATCATTCTATGTCGCACAACTTATAAACAAAGGTATGGCATCCAAGCCCAAGAAAGTAATACTTCCAATGTATTGGGCCATTCATTAGACCTACCATTGAGTACAATGCCACCTTTGGTATGTACCTAACCAGGCATATCCAACAACTGGAATGTCCACAGAGGTACCTCACTAAAAGAATGCAGGGCTTAAGTAATATGTCCTATGCAGACCACCTCAAGGCCCTATCCCTGTATTCTGCCTCTTACAGGCTTTTGGGGGGAGATCTATGCCTGCCATACAGGGCATTGTCAGACGCCACTCTGATGGACTTCCTGCATATCCACAAAATAAACAGTACCAGAATTACCCATTCTAAAGACTTAAACCTTGCCTGTGATATAAACAGGACCTGCTGAAGAGAGAGGTATGTATCCCAGAGACTACCCCATCTATGGAACAGGCTCCCCATCCATGTGAATCAGAGTTCCTCCCTAACCCAATTCAAGTGCAACTTTGACAACTGGATGGGAAAATGGAAATTCATCCCTGGTTTGGCACCTATGTCTCTAATAGAAACAGGTAACCTGTAAATGGTTCATCTTCCAGGTCCATGCGTACACTTATCAAGGGTATCAGGACTTGTCAGAGACTTGGGAAACATGGCTAGGCTTAAAAAGGCCCTTGTGGTCGTTAGCATAGTAAACACCTATAAACCTAAGAACTTAATCTTTGCTTTTGCTTCTTTGAAGCAATAACATGGCTGTGGATACGAAGTGTGTCCTAGAGTATCTGATTTCAAAGCACATATCTCCTCTGCAGTTTTGAAAGTACAGTTGTATAAGAACTTAAAATAAAAGCAGATGTTCTACTATTCACTGTTGCAGTATTCTCATAGGGATATCCTGCCAAGTATAGCCATTCATCCAGCCAGCATACCAAGACTTGGGCCTTTCCATGCATCACACACTAGATGCATGTCCTATGCCCAAAGCAGAAAGTAAAGTGATATATGACATCAAAACCCTCAGAATGGAACTACCCCATACAAAAAAAAAAAAAAAAAACAGGAGCAGCAGAAGAGAAATAAAAGGATGTGGTACATCTACATCCAGAAAAGAGAAAAAACAATGGGGGAAAGAGGGAGGGAAATAATACTGCAACAGTGTTAAGCAGGACATCTGCTGTTATGGTAAGTTCTTCCAGAACTGAACTTTGTCCTCCCTTAATCACTGCTGCACTATTCTGTACTACACAGAGTGTACTTAAGCTACTGTAAAGAATGGGAGAAGGGTGGAAGAAGAAGCAATTGAGGAACCATCCAAAAACATGGAGGTTAGACCTAGCAAAACCTGCTCTAGCCCTTAAAACCACATCCAACTTGGAGTGTTTAGTACAGTTTAGTACAAGTCTGCACAGAAGACCAAGTAGCAGCTTCCAGAATGGATCTAGAATCTATACCTTTAAACAAGCTTCAGAAGAGGCAATTGGTCTACTCAAACAGAAGTAGGATGCTACTTCCTGTGAAAAGTGTAACAAAAGGAAATGGCTTTAGAAATGCAACAACTGGTTTGCTTGGAAACTGTCAAACCCAATTTCCAATCCTGAAAAACAATACAAGAATTTGCTCAGATTTCCTAATATCTTTAATCTTGTCTAAGTAATATCTGAGCTGTCTATGCAAACCCAAAATAATGCAGAATTATCTCACTGTTACTTTGTGGAGAAGGGAAGATGGATTATCAGATTCAAAGACATCTCACTGACAGTCTTAGGCATAAATGTAGGATTGGGTCTAAGAGATACCCTCTCTCTGTTAAAAAATAAGAAAAGGAGAGAGTACATACAGTTGTGTACACTTACCATACATGTAGATATTCGAGTGTATGCACTGTTGCAGTCATCACACTTGGGTTATCTGCCTGCAGGTAGCCCTCAGTCGGCCCGAATACCAGAGTCTTGGGATTTCTGCATCGGATACTGTCACCTCTTCCATGATGTCAGGTCATCAGGGGTATAAAACATGCAGCCGATGCCATTACATCAGTTTTTCTTGCCTCAGATGTCAGGAGTCCCCAAAATAGGAAGCAATTACATGGTATGGAACATCTCCAGTAAAAAGTAAATACCATAGCCATAAGATATGGCCAAAAAGAGGATAGGCAGAAAGCATAAACGAGTCAGGGGGCTGGAGGGAGGGTAACCAGGACTGCAACAGTGAATAAACTTGAACATCTACATTTATGGTAAGTGTACACAACTGTACTATGTTCTTTGTGCTTCACTGTCGCAGTCATCACACTTGGGTTGATTCCCAAAGCTGTGCAGTCAAGTAATAGTAGGGCTGGCTAGCAGGCCTTGTAAGACAGCTGTGGCAAATCCAGCTCTGAATTTAGAAAAGACAGGTAAGTGGTAATGCTTGGTTAAGGTGTGTACAGAACTCCAGGTTGCAGCTTCCAGGATGTCCTTGGTAGGGACTTCCCTGAGAAATGCTGTAGAGGTTGAGGTAGCCCTAGTGGAATGAGTTCTGATCCCCTGTGGGGTAGATTTTCCATGGTGTTTGTAGCAGAAATGGATGCAGTGTGCTATCCATTTGGAAATAGTTTGCTTTGAAATAGCCTTGTCCTCTGCCCCTGTAGCAAAGCTGACTAGCAGCTGGTCAGATTTTCTGAAAGGCTTAGTCCTGTCAAGGTAGAACCCGAGTTGTCTGTGTACGTCCAAAGAGTGCAGGATCCTTTCCCCTTTATTTTGAGGATTAGGGAAAAAGGTTGGTAAATGGATGGATTGGTTTAGAGCCACACTAGATACCAACTTGGGCATAAAAGATGGGTTAGTCCTGAGGGAAACCCTGTCAGCAGGGAAAATAATGAAGGGTTCCACAGCCATTACTGCCTGTAACTCAGACACTCTTCTTGCTGAAGTGATGACTAGAAGTAAGGCTGTTTTCCAAGAGAGGAATTTTAACTGTGCTGTAGCAGCAGGCTCAAAAGGGGGAAGCGTGAGCTTCTCTAGTACAAAGTTAAGGTCCCAGGCAGGGCTGGGAGCTCTCCTCGGGCGTCTTAAATTGTTAGCTCCTCTCAGGAACTGTTTTACCAGAGGGCGATAAAGAAAAGGGGCTCAGTATTAGAATAAGCTGAGATGGTCGAGGCATGAATCTTAATAGAAGAGAAGGACAGGCCTTTGTGGAGTAGCTCTGCTGGGTAATCTAGGATTTGAGGTAAGGTGGGCACGGCTGTGTCCTTTCCTTGAGACTGGCTCCAAGAACAGTATATTTTCCATTTTTCTGAATAGGATTTACTAGTACTAGGCCTTCTGGCCTCAAGGATGACATCCAGCACCTGTTTGCTGAGAGTTGCTGGTGGTGTATTCAGGGAATAAGCCAGGCTGCAAGGTTCAGGGTTTGCAGCTGAGGATGCAAAACCTGTCCCTCCTGCTTGGACAGCAGGGAGGGGGGTCTGATGTAGGTGCCAGGGTGGCACTGCTGCCAGACTGCATAGCAGTGGGTACCAGTGCTGGTGGGGCCAGTCCGGTGCAATAGGGATTGTCCTTGGTTTGTCCTGTTTGATACTGAGTAGTACTTTTGAGAGGAGGGGCAAGGGGGAAAGGCATAAATTGAGAGGTTTTCCCATGTAAAAGATAGGGGCATCCACTTTCCATGCTTGGCTGTGAGGATCTCTGGTGCAAAATTTGCTCAAATGATGGTTTTGGGGGGAGGCAAAGAGGTCCACCTCTGGTGTCCCCTACCTGTGGGTTACAAGTTTGAATGAGTTGGGTTCCAGTTTCCACTCATGTGGGTCCAGTAGATTTCTGCTTAAGTCGTCTGCCAGTGAATTTTGCTTGCCTGGCAGGAATTGAGCTTGCAGATGCACTTGGTTGCTCAAGGCTGTGTTCCACAGGGCCATGGCTAACCTGCAGAGTGGGTAGGAATTAATTCCCCTCTGCTTGTTTATGTACCACATAACTGTGGTGTTGTCTGTCTTTATCAAGAGTTGTCCTGGAAGGATAAGGTATTTGAAGGCTGTTAAGAGTATTCTGTACAGCTAACATTTCTTTTTGATTGATATGTAGGTGAATTTGTCCTGGGCTCCATTTGCCTTGAATGCATTTGCCAGCCATGTGAGCCCCCCATGCATAGTCTGATGCGTCTGTTGTCAGGGTTTGGGCAGCGAGGGGTTGAGTGAAAGGGAGTCCCTTGTTGTGGTTGCAAGCCTCTGCCCACCAAAGCAACTCTGCCCTTAGACAAAGAATGATAGGAATAATTGTTTCCAGGTCCTGAGAATATTGGCACCAGAGACTTTTTAAATAACACTGAAGTTTCCTCATATGCAGTCTTGCATATGGAATTAGTAGAATGTATGAGGCCATGAACGCTAGGGCTTGCAGTATTTTTCTTGCAGATAGCTGGGTTCTGGTGGCCATTACTTTGAAGTAGTTTGTCAACTAAACCTGCTTTTCTGGGGTAAGGAATGCCAACTGGGAAGTTGTGTTCAAGCTTGCTCCCAGGAATACAGTCTTTTGGCTGGGCACCAGATGTGATTTTTTTTTTTTTGTTGATGGTGTACCCCAGAGAAGTTAGAAATCTCTTTACAAATGCCAGGTGCTGAAGTAGCAATTCCTGACTGTCCGCCTGAATCAGGCAATCATCCAAGTACGGAATAATTTGAATTTTACTCTGCCTGCAGTATGCAATGGCTGGAGCCAGGCACTTTGTCAATACCCTGGGTGCAGTAGATAAGCCAAAGGGAAGTGCAGAGAACTAACAGTGCATAGAGCGTGCCCTGAAATGAAGATATTTCCTGCAAGATTCCCTTATAGGGATGTGCAGATAAGCTTCTTTTAGGTCTAGGGTGACTAGCCAGGAGTCTTTAGCTAGCATAGGAAGCAGCTGTTGTAGTGTAAGCATTTTGAATTTTGGGACCACCAGGAAGGTGTTGAGAATGGACAGGTCCAGGATAGGGTGCCAAGAGCCCTTTTTTCTGGGCACCAGGAACAGTCTGGAGTAGAAACCCTGTCCTCTTTGCTCTATTGGAACAGGTTGAATAGCCCTGATACTAAGAAGAGAAAGTACTTGCTTTTGGGCCTCTGCCCACTGGTTTGGAGGAAGGTCTGGCAAACCACTTGGGATTGGCAGTGAGGGAATGTAGAATCTGTATCCTTGGGATACAATGTTTAGGACCCATCGGTCCTGGGTAATGGACATCCAGTTTTTTGCATGCAGGGTGAGTTTTCCTCCTAGGAGTGCAAGTAGTTGGGCATGGTTGGGAAGGATGAGAGACAAGTCATCGTGAATTTTTTTCATAAGGGGGTGGCTTACCACTCCCTGTTTTTGAGGGGGGAGAACACCATTGTTTAGATCTCTGTGTACACTGAGACTGTAGCCTTGGTGGTCTGTTGCCCCTGGGTTTGAGCTGAGAAGACCTTGTAGGGACTGGAAAGGACCAGTTTTTTGAAGGCCAATGCCTACTGAATCTAGGTGGCTGTACCTGTAAGAAATCTTTAACGGTTTGCATAGATTTAGCTTTTTCCTCCATCTTTTTAAGAACCTCTTCTGCTTTTGTGCCAAACGTTTCTGGTTTAATGGAGCATCTAGAAATTTTGCTTTGACATGGTCTGGCAAGATTTGTTCCTTCAGCCAGGCATGCCTTCTCAGTACAGACCTAGTGACAGCAGCCCTGCAAGATGCTTCTAAGGCATCAAAACCACACTGCAAAGTATGTTTACTGACTAGGTTTGCAGAATGCATCCACTCTTGTAAATCTTTATTTTCTGCAAAATTTAGAAGCAACAACATTTTTTGTTTAAATAGTTCCATAATATGCTGCTGGTACTTCAACATGTGAAACTGGCAATTTAAAGCCCTGATGGCAAGAGTTGCAGAGTTATGTACCTTCTTGCCCCATCTGTCCAAAGCCCTCGAATCCCTGTCCGAAGGGGTAGGATTTTTGGCTGTAGTAGCCGTAATACCTTTAGGTCCCAGGGAAATGGTCTCTGGATCCGCAGTTTGATTCTTAAAGAGAAATTTGTGAGAGTCAGGTACCCTTGTAGTACCTTTCAGGCTTTCTAGGAGCTGGTGGTAAAGTATCAGGAGTAAGACTGGATTCCATGAAAACATCATCCACAATATCCAGGACAGAGGGTATAGCTAGAGGCCTGTGCTGAGGCAAGTCTGAAAATTCTCTGAGTCTCTTTTTGGACTGTGGGTAGTCCTGGCATTCCCAGCGGAAATGCTCTCTTAAGGTATACAAGGTTTCACCAAAAGAAAAGTCCTCTGGAGGGAAGGCAGAGGGAATGGAATCCTCTGCATCTGAATCCTCATAGGTAGATAAGGGTATATCCTGATAATCAGAGGGATAAGAGTCATCGGACTCATGGTCTGCTGAATCAGAAGGGAAATCAATTATTTGTCTTTTAGAGAGGGAAGGCTGGCTTCCCCTAATCAGAGTTATATGGTCTTCAGCCATTCTAAGCATTTGTTTCTGTGGCATGGGAGCGTGAGCATGCGTTTTGGTCATCGGTTTTCTAGGTGTAGTGCGAATTCTTTGCCTGAGAAACCCAGTCGTTTTAGTCTGAAATGAAGTAGTCAATTTAATACGAACATCGAAAGGTCGAAATACACCCTCAGAAGCTGGTGCCTGCACAGCGGCTCTGGACCCATCCAAGGTAGGGACATCCGCAGGTTCCATAATTGAAGAAGCATCTTGCGGCATACCGGACTCCAAATGGGTCTCAGCAGTGGCCTGTAAATCTGCAGAAGCGGGAATCAGGGGGTGCGAAGGCGCCTCACTGATTACCGGTGGACTGGTGACTAGCTTAACGGAAGCGTCGTTGGCAGTTTTGGACCTATGTGGTCTGTCTCTATCTTTATCCTTACTTTTTTTGGAAGATCAGTAGTCGGATGGCTTACTGAAGCCATT
Organism: Protopterus annectens; assembly: GCF_019279795.1. Classification (NCBI taxonomy): domain Eukaryota; kingdom Metazoa; phylum Chordata; order Ceratodontiformes; family Protopteridae; genus Protopterus; species Protopterus annectens. Next base: position 393,991,102 of record NC_056734.1, on the reverse strand, counting down.
TTGGAATACGGAGAACGAGAGTGAAAGAATTTAGCAACAAAGATAGCCCGATGATGAATAGTTTGGGTGTTAAACAAGGCACAAAACTGACAGAGAGGGACGTCGTGGTCTGGGCCTAAACAGGTGATGCAGTAATAATGAAAATCTCTGTGAGGTATTTGCTTTCCACAGGCAAGACAATTGTTAACTTTTTCTGACATCGGTTAGAGCAAGAATAAAGAATCCCTAACGGGGTACTTAGCTTTAGAAGACTTCAGGTTTGAAACTCGAAAAACGAAAATTTCAGGGAGCCGCTGACTGGTACTTGTGAACTGCTTCTGTTTCGGGCTCCCGTGCAGCAAGAAAAGCTGATGTTATGGCATCGGCTGCATGTTTTATACCCCTGTCGACTTGACATCATGAAAGAGGTGACAGCATCCGATGCAGAAATCCCAAGACTCTGGTATTCGGGATGACTGAGGGCTACCTGCAGGCAGATAACCCAAGCGTGATGACTGTAACAATGAAACACGAAGAACATCAGCCATAAGAGGGTGAAGTTCAAATAGTCTTTTGATAGAAGTCAAAGCCTTCAACAACACAGTTTTCCAGGCATAAAATTTCAGTGCAAGTACCCGCTGGCTCAAAGGTTGGCTGGGTCAGTTTTTGAAGAACATAATTCAGGTCCCAAAAAGGTGGAATGTTTTTTTCTTGGAGACCTAATATGAAGGACACCTTCAAGAAACTACTTGACCTAAAATCTAGAAGAAAGTGGTGGATCCAGTGGCAGACAGGCAGAAGTGGTTGACAAATTTGCTTCAGACTAGAACTGTTTAATTCATACAGCTAGGAAAGAACAGTAGGAGTTCCCACAGAAAGTGGGTCCTGTTCATTTTTGTGGCATCAAGAAGAAAATCATTTCCATTTAGCTACACAAGATTCTCTATAGTTGTGGGTTTTCTTGCCTTCTCTATAAAGCTGAAGCACATCCTCAGAATGGAATCAAACCTTTACCACCCACAGAGTCAGCTGTAGGGTAGGACAATGAGGGTGAATGAGACAGTCCATGTCTTGTTTAAGGAGGTCAATCCTATGGTGCAACTTGTGCTGATTGCTCCTGGCCAGGTGAAAGAGAAAGAGAAACCAATGCTGTCTGGACCAAAGGGAGTCACCAAGATTTTGAGGCCTCTCCAACATTATCTTAAGGACTTTAGCAAAAGGGAAAGAGGGGGAAATGTATACAAGAACATCCCTCTCAAACAGAGAGACATGGCATCCAGTTTCCAGGCCACAAGACTTGACACCATGGAACAGAACTTGCTGAGTTGTCTGTTCTGAGGGGAGGCAAACAGATCTACCTGAGGAATACCATATTGATTAACAATGTTCAGGAAAACCTCTCTGTGCAATATCCACCCATGAGGATCTTTCCTGGATATGCTCAAATTGTTTGTCACTACACTCTTTTCTAAGGGGATACCAACTGCCTAAAGAATCAACTTGTGGTGAATGGCAAAGACCTATGCTATGAGGGCCAAACTGCAAAGGCAATATGACCTTGCCCCCTCCTGCTTGTTTATATAGCTCATGTCTGAGATGTTGTCTGTAACCCTGAAGTGCCTGAGGAACCAAGATCAAAGTCTTCATTTCCTTAACAATCATTTGCTCAGTTACCTCTTAAGGAGACCAAACTCCTTGAAACCTGTTGTTGTTGGAACAAGCCCCCAGGCTAGGTTTGAAGCATCTGTATACAGCTCTTGGTTGGCAAAAGAAACCAGAAAAGGAAGACTTGGATTTAAAGGCATCTGGTTGATCCACCAAAGAAATTCCTTCCTTAGGCAAGGCAAGAGAGGAATTTGAAAATCCTGAGAATGGCAATGTTTAAGTCAAGCTGCCTTCAGACACTACTGGAACTTCCCATTTGGAGTCTGGCAAAAGGAACTATAGGGATAGTGGATGCTATGAACACGAAGACTCTTAGGAACTCCCTTGTTGGGGCCTCTTGCAGACAAAGAAGATACTGAAATAAAGTTGCCAAAGAGAGGACGGGTGGAGGCTGTCATGGTAAGAGTTCTGCAACTCAGAAAACCTGATCCTGAAAAGTCATCAAAAGTGACTTGTCTAGACTTAAACTGAAGCCTACACTACAAAGAATGAGCATTGTGAACTTTAGAGCCTGCTGTGAAGGAACATGAATGAGGAGTTCACACAGATAAGAAAATATCTGAATTCCATGAATACTGTAAAAAGTTATGACAACAGCTAATTTGGTAAATACCCTAGAGACGGTTGAAAGACCAAATAGCAACGAAGAGAACTGATAATGTGACAAAGATGCAAGCAACATTAAAAACCTCCTAAAGAAATGATGAAATGTGGAGATAAGCATCCTTCAAATTTAGAGAAAAGAAAGGCTTCTGGTATAAGCACTGGAAATAGAGTCTGAAGAATGGAATTTTCAGAAAAGTGCCTAAGAAGTCTTATATCCTGGAACAGAAACCCGTGCCCTTTTGTCAATCAGGAACTGGAAAAACAGTGCCCTTGAACAGAAGACCTTGAGTCAAAAGAGAAAAATTAAGCAAATGGCAAAGTGAAGGTTGAGAAATACCTGAAATGGAAAGAAGGAACTTCTACACCATCTGTAAGCCCTTGTGAATTAAAGACAGAATCTACTTCTCTGTAGTAACTCTGCCAAATGGGAGAGGACAAAGACAGTCTTTGAGAGAAAGGAATATGGCCAAGAGAAAGAGGAAGGTAGTCACATGGAAGCAGGTTTATCAGGAAAAGAAGACTTTTGCCCTTTGGAGTCATGACTTGCCTTCTCTGGAAAAGCATTTTAGAGGACCTTTTACCCTTTAGGGGCTGCCTTTGATGTAGATGCACAACTAGGCCTGCTTTATAAGGATAGTTCCTTTGTTACTTAGGAACAGGGGAAATGAATAACTACTTAAGACCTCTCATAACCTTACCTTTTTCCTGCATCACCTTAATGAGGTCTGCAGCTGCAGAAGCAAACAAACTTTAAGTATCTAGAAGCGAATCTAACAATTTAGTCTTGACATTCTCTGGAAGGGACTGAATCCGAAGCCAGAAATACCTTTGAATAATAGACCCTCTCGCAGCCACCCTTGAAGAAGCATCAGCAAAATTATAGCTGTACTTATTCGAATGTCTAGCTACCTGAGAAGAAAAACTGAGTAAAGAAAGAGATTAAGTCATGTTGTTAGAGTCTAGCATATTAGCTAAGACCTCCATCAGTTTGGAAAAAAGGAAAAGCTTATACCTTATAATACGCACTTGACGGCATTAAAAGCCAAAGTATCAGAGTGATCATCATAGGACCATAGGAGGTTACTAGGTTAATGGCCCTAAGGCTCTTACAAGCCTATCCAAGTTAGACGCTTATTTCCACGATCAGCAACTAATGCCTGTGTCCAAGAGGGTCACTGGTGGAATTCCCAGGGGGAATTTACTGTTACCCATCCAATCATCAAGACTGCATTTGAAGAGGGCCAATGAGGTGCTCTGCTTGACATGAAGTGGGAGTTTGTTCCAAACCTGTGGTAACCTCTGGGAAACAAATCTTTCCCTACAGAAGTTCAGTTAATGTCACATACCAGGTTAAGGTCTTTAGAGCGAGTAACTTGTGTACCATTTGACTTGTGGACATGCAGCATTTCCAGTAAAACAGGAGACTGCTTTATATGCAAGGCAAAGATCACCTCTGAGTAGTCTGTATGAAACAGAATAGAGAGACAGTGATTTCAGAAGATCCACATAGGACAGATGCTGAAGACCTTGAAATTTCCTAGTGAGGAACTTCTGTGGTTTCTCCAGTTGCTGCAGCTGCTTGGAAAGGTACATACCAAAAGGGTTTTGTACTCAATTACTGAGATGAGGAGGAAAGAGTACAGGGAGGTTACAACTTATTTTTTTTCTAGAGGCAATGCCCTTACTTATGAGATGCCCTTCTTACCACAGTGGAGGTATACTGATAAAAGGTAAGACTGCCGTCAACCTGTGTGACCAGGTCTCAAACCACTGAGTGCATACATAGGGTGTTGCTATTGATGTGGTAGTTAAAAGGAACATCACTCTTACTGAAAAAGATGATAATACATTTTTTGCATTACCTTTAAGGCCATAACTTTGGCACCCATCATTTGTTTGTGTAAGATCCTCTTGTAGGATGTTGACATCATTTGGGGATTCTATGACCACTCCCAGTTTACAGTCATCAGCAAACTTTGTCATCCACAGACAGTACAATTGTGTACACTTACCATAAATGTAGATGTTCGAGTGTATTCACTGTTGCAGCCAACACATTTGGGTTATCCCTTCCAGGGTATCCCTCGGCTGGCATGAATACCAGAGGTTTAGTACTTCTGCGTCGGTTGCTGTCACTTCAGCACTGACGTCAGGACGTCGGTAGTATAAAGTAAGGCAGCCGATGCCGTTACATCAGTTTTTCTTGCCCTAACCTCTCAGGAGCCTCCAAGTAGGAGCCAGTTACTGGTGGAAGAACCCCACCAGTAGAAAGTAAATACCAATATGTCCCTTGTAAGGAAAGAGAAGAAAAAAAGGGGGATGGAAGGAGGGAAACCAGAACTGCAACAGTGAATACAATTGAACATCTATATTTATGGGAAGTGTACACAACTGTACTATGTTCTTAGTGTTTCACTGCTGCAGTCATCACATTTGAGTTGATTCCCGAAGCTGAGGAAATGGGTGGAAGCAGTCAAGGAAACTAGGGGCTGCCTAGGATGCCCTGCAAGACTGCAGAGGCAAACCCTGTCCTGGATTTGGAGAAGAGAGGCAGGTGGTAATTTTTGGTAAAAGTGTGAACAGATATCCAGGTGGCAGCCTCCAGGATGTCCGGAGTGGGGACTCCTCTGAGGAAAGCTGCAGAGGTGAAGGCTGCTCTGGTGGAGTGAGTCCTGACCCCCTTGGGGGAAGGCTTTCCATGTTGTTTGTAGCAGAAATGGATGCATTGTGCTATCCATTTGGAAATGGTTTGTTTGGAGATGGCTTTGCCTTCTGTCCCTGTAGCAAAGCTAACGAGAAATTGATCAGACATTCTGAAGGATTTAGTTTTGTCTAGATAGAATCTAAGCTGTCTGTGCAGACCTTGAGAGCACAGGATCCTTTCCCCCTTGTTCTGGGGATTAGGAAAAAACATGGGCAAATGAACAGATTGGTTGAGGGCCACACTGGACACCACCTTGGGCATGAAGGATGGGTTAGTCCTGAGGGATACCCTGTCAGCATGGAAGATGATGAAGGGTTCCACAGCCATGAGTGCTTGCAGCTCGAAGGCTCTTCTGGATGAAGTGATGGCCAGAAGGAAAGCTGTCTTCTAGGAGAGAAATGTTAGCTCTGCAGAAGAAGCTGATTCAAAGGGGGGCAGGGTGATCTTTTCCAACACAAAGTTAAGGTCCCAAGCTGGGGTTGGTGCTGTTCTGAGTGGCCTCAAGTTGTATCAAGGGGTGTGAGAAAAGGGGCTGCTCTGTGGGAAAATGAGAAGAGATAGCAGAGGCATGAATTTTAATAGAGGTAAAAGAGAGGCGACTGTGTAGTTGGTCAGCTAAGTAATCCAGGATGAGAGGGAGGGAGGGCTGTGCCATATTGACTCCCTTAGCCTGAATCCAGGTGCAGAACCTTTTCCATTTGTCAGCATAAGACTTTCTAGTGCTAGGGCGTCTGGCCTCATGTATAACATCTAGAACCTGTTTACTGAGGTTGGCAGCTTGATCAAGGGTTAGGGAATAAGCCAAGGTGCCAAACTGAGTGTCTGCAATTAGGGATGCATCAATGCCCCTTCCCTCTGGGTCAGGAGGTTTGGAATCTGAGGAAGATGCCATGGTGGCAGGTGGGACGGGCTGCGCAGCAAGGGGTACCAGTGTTTGCGAGGCCAGTCTGGAGCTATAAGAATTGTCCTTGGTTTTTCCTCCTTTATTTTGAGCAGTACCCTGGGGATGAGAGGTAGTGGAGGAAAGGCACAGACAGATAGACTGACACAGGGGAGGGACAGGGCATCCACTTTCCAAGCCATGCAGTGATGCTCCCTGGTGCAGAATTTGTTGAGCTGATGGTTGGTGTGGGAAGCAAAGAGGTCGACCTTCGAGGTGCCCCATTTCTGAGTTATTAGGGTGAAGGCTCTTCTGTTGAGCTGCCACTCGTGTGGGTCCAGAAGATTTCTGCTTAATTGGTCTGCCAGAGAGTTGGGAGAACCTGGTATAAATTGTGCTAACAGGTGGAGCTGCATGGCAGAGGCAGTATGCCAAAGGGTCATGGCCAGCCTGCATAGAAGGTAGGAGTGAGTCCCTCCCTGCTTGTTGATATACCACATTACAGTGGTGTTGTCAGTTTTGATCAGGAGAGCCCCTGGGGAGAGAAGAGGGCTTGAAAGCTATCAAGGCGTGCTGGACAGCCATCATCTCTTTTTGGTTGATGTGCATAGGGATTTGCTGTGAGCTCCATTGGCCCTCTATGCAATTGCCGTCCAGGTCTGCACCCCAGGCATAGTCTGATGCATCTGTGGTGAGGATCTGGGCAGCGGGGGATGGTGAGAAAGGTAGTCCCTTGTTGTGAAGCATGCTGTTGCCCACCTAAGAAAATCTTTTCTGAGGCAAGGAATTATACATACAAGAGTCCCCAGGTCATGAGTGTGTTGACACCAAAGGCTTTTTAGGTACCACTGAAGTTTCCTCATATGCAGTCTGGCATATGGAATGAGTAGTATATGCAAGATGCCATGAACCCCAGAGCTTGCAGGATCTTCCTTGCAGATAGCTGGGATCTGGTGGCTAGTTGAGAGAAGTAGGCTGTCAGGAAATTTTGCTTTTCTGGTGTAAGGAATGCCATTTAGGATGCTGTGTCCAGGCTTGCTCCCAGGAATATAATCTTTGGGTGGGCACCTGTTTGGATTTCTTTTTGTTGACTGTGTACCCTATGGAGGTTAGTAGGGACTTTACAAAGGCCAGGTGCTTCAGTAGTTTCTCCTGGCTGTCTGCCTGAATTAGGCAGATGTCTAAGTATGGGTAAATCTGGATATTCCTTTGTCTGCAAAAGGCAATGGCTAGAGCCAGACATTTTGTGAAAACTCTGTGAGCAGTAGACAAGCCAAAGGGGAGGGCAGAGAACTGAAAGTGCTGAGATCCTGCCCTGAAACGGAGATATTTATTGCATGATTCTCTGATAGGAATATGGAGATAGGCCTCTTTTAGATCCAGGGTGGCAAGCCAAGCATCCTTGGAAAGCATGGGTAGCAGCTGCTGGAGGGTGAGCATTTTGAATTTTGGGATCACCAGGAAGGTGTTTAGAATGGATAGATCAAGGATGGGGTGCCAAGTGCCCTCTTTTCTGGGTACCAGAAAAAGTCTAGAGTGGAAACCTCGGCCTCTCTGTTCTGCAGGAACGTGCTCCACTGCCCTCATAGAGAGCAGGGAAAGGACTTGCTTTTGTGCCTCTGCCCACTGGTTTGAAGGCAGATCTGGGAACGCTTTTGGGGTAGGAAGGGTGTGGAAAGAAAATCTGTATCCCTGGGACACTATGCTGACAACCCAGCGGTCGTTGGTAATGGTGGCCCAGGTGCTTGTGTGAAAGGAGAGATTTCCCTCCTAGGAGTAAGTGAAGGTGGACAGAGGGAGGGGGTGGGGGAGGTGAGTCATTGTGAGTTCTTACCATAAGGGGGTGGCTTAAAACTCCCTGTATTTGAAGAGGAGGTAGTCCACTGCTTAGATCTCTGCATTCCCTCTGGCTGTTGTCTGGGGGGGGGGGTCTGGTTTCCTGGGGTCTGGGCTGGGCTGGACTGGCTTAGTGGGAGCAGGAAAGGACCAATGCTTGGTGGGACAATGCCTGCTGAACCTGGGTGGCTGGACCTGTTAGAAATCCTTAACTTTCTGCATAGATTTTGCTTTTTCTTCCATCTTTTTCAAGACCACTTCTGCCTTAGCGCCAAATAAGTTGTCTTTGTGCAAGGGGGCATCCAACAATTTAGATTTGACATGGTCTGGCAAGGGATGTTCCTTAAGCCATGCATGCCTTCTAATGACAGATCCGGTGACTGCTGCCCTGCAAGAAGCTTCTAGGGCATCAAAATCAGAGTACAAGCTGTGTTTAGTTACTTGACTTGCAGAATACATTAACTCTTGTAACTCTTTAGATTCTGCCCAAGCAGGAAGGGAAGACATTTTTTGTTTAAGGAGTTCCAGGGTATGTTGCTGAAATTTCAACATATGGAAATGACAATTAAGTGCCCTTATAGCAAGAGTAGCTGAGGTGTATATTTTTTTACCCCATTTGTCTAGTGCTCGGGAATCCCTATCTGAGGGGATGGGATTCTTAGCAGAGGTTGCTTTAATTCCTTTAGGCCCTTGAGAAATTATCTCAGGGTCAGCAGTAGGATTTTTAAAAAGAAATTTGTGAAAGTCAGGGACTCTATAGTACCTGTCTGGTTTTCTGGGTGCAGCAGGAAGGGTGTCAGAAGTCAAGCTGGATTCCAGGAAAACATCCTTCGGAACATCCAGGACTGGGGGGATGGCCAAGGATCTGTGCCATTTTAAGCATACGAGACTGAGGCAAGGAAGCCGGTGCCTGAGATTGGGTCAGTTTCTTGGGTGTGGTTCGTACTGTGGGCCTAAGAAACTCAGTAGTTTTCGAAAGAACGGTAGTCGTGAAAGAAGACGTTGGTTTGTGTCGAGAATCCCGAAAGACGATGTTGGTTTGTGTCGAAAATCGGTAGTGCGAAGTACTTCCTCGGAAGCAGGTGGCTGCTCAGCAGCTCTGGACCCATCCAAGGTAGGGACGACCGCAGGATCCTTAGTCGAAGAAGAGTTTTGCAGCATACTGTACTCCAAAAGGGTCTCGGTAGGAGCCTGCGAATCCACAGAAGCAGGCATCAGAGGCTGCGAAAGACCTCACTGAGGACCTGAGAACTGAAGACTAGCTTAACGGAAGCATTGTTGGTAGGTTTGGACCTGTACGGTCTGTCTCTGTCTTTATCTTTGCGTTTTTTCGAAAGATCTGCTGTAGGATGGCTTACCGAAACCATATCGGAGTTCGAGGACTGTAAGCAAAAATATCTAGTTACAATAAGGGCCCGACTACAGATAGTTCTGAAGTTGAATAAAGCACAGAAGCGACAGCGAGGGACGTCGTGGTCTGGTCCTAATAAAACAAAAATAGGTAGACACCACTGAAGGAAGCCCAAAAACAAACGAAGCAGACTTAGATAAAATATGGGCAAACCTAAACAAGTGACGCAGTAAGAATGAAAGCCTCAGTGTGGTATTTGCTTTCCACAGGTGAGACAATTGTTAACTTTTTCTGACATCGATTAGTGCAAGAAAAAAGGATCCCCAACGGAGTAGTTGGCTTTAGAAGACTTCAGCTTCAAATCGGTAGATGAAACTCGGGTAGAGGCCGACTGGCACTCGTACGAACTGCTTCTGCTTCAGGCTCCACAGCAAGAAAGACTGATGTAATGGCGTCGGCTGCCTTACTTTATACTACTGATGACCTGACATCAGTCCTGAAGCAATAGCAACCGACGCAGAAATACTAAGCCTCTGGTATTCTGGCCAGCCGAGGGCTACCCTGGCAGGGATAACCCAAATGTGATGACTGCAACAGTGAAACACGAAGAACATCTTTAGTTTTTGCTTGTGCTTCAGAGAAATAGATTCCAAACAGTAGAGGTCCGAGGACTGAAACTGTGGAACACCCACTAGTTACAGGTCTGCTGTTGGAGGTGAATTCCCCTATTTTAATGATATGTGTTCTATCAGAGAGACAATTAGCAACCCATCTAGCAATATTTATTTTATTTATTTAACATTTGTTTGCCAGGATAGTCCGAATGGACAACAAGAGTCCATTTTCAGTGGAGTCCTGGGGAGAAAAACTACATAAGTTTACAAAGAGAAGAAAAATTTACAAAAGAGACATTAGAGAGTAGTAGCATACAGATTGTAGACTTTACAGCCATTAGTATACAGTAAGAGGATATTCCCCCTTTTCGTTAAAAATACAAGTTCATAGGTTCATAGGTGTGTACTAGGCTAATGGCCATGGGACGTTTACAAGCCTAGACACAGGATTGCCCTGACATAGTGCCACCCGACCATAGTTGCCAGTGCCGCTGTCGAGTAGAGCCACTGCTGTTATCCCTGGGGTGAATTTTCTGTTTCCCATCCACTCGTCAAGATTTCTCTTGATGAGAGTCAGTGAGGTGCTCTGCTTGACAAGTATGGGAAGTCTGTTCCACAGCATGGGCAGTTTCTGGGTTACGAATCTGTCCCTCCAGCATGTTCTGTTAATTGTGGTAATGATGTTGAGGTCTCTGGAGCGTGCAGTGCGGAGGGATTGGGATTTCTTTGGATGTAGCATTTCTAACAGAGATGGGTCAGACAAGGCTTTGTAAGTCAAGCAGAGATCAGCTCCAAGTAGGCAATATGAGACAGAGAACAGAGTTTTTTGAGTCTGTCCATATAGGACAAGTGTTTAAGGCCTAGGATCCTCTTTGTGAGGTACTTTTGCGGCCTCTCCAATTGTTGCAGGTGTCTAGTGAGGTACATGCCAAATGGGGCATTGTACTCAATGATTGGCCTAATGAGGGAAAAATAGAGGGAGACAATGACCTCTTTCTTCCTGGGTGCAAAACCCTTAGTAATGAGATGTGCCACATAGAAGGACTTTCTGACCACAGTGGCAATGTGGTGATCAAAAGAGAGGTTGCTGTCAACCTGTGTTCCCAGATCTCTTATAACGTTTTCTGTGTTCAGTGGACTACCATCAATGTGGTAATTCATGGGAACTGGGTTTTTCCCAAAGGGGATGACAACACATTTTTTGGCACTGAGCTTAAGGCCATGGTTCTGACACCAATCTTTGGTCACAGTGAGGCCATTCTGTAGGATGTCATCATCACTTGGGGAGTTAATAGCTCTTCGTGTTGGCCTGGACAGAGAAGTAGATACCAAAAAGGAGAAGACCCAGTACCGAACCCTGTGGGACTTCACTCGTGACTAATCGGCAGTATGACTTGGAGTCAGCTACTTTCACACTGTGGATTCTATACGTGAGCCAGTTTGCAACCCACCTAGTGACATAGGGGTTGATGCCAAGCTTAGTGAGTTTTTCTATGATTCTTGAGTGGGGAATGGTATCAAAAGCCTTGGCCAGATCAAGCTAAGCTGTATAAACCACCTTGCCTTCATCTACAGCTCTGGTGACTGACTCAAAGAAATCAACCAGGTTGAGCAGGCATGATCTACACTTCACAAAACCAAACTGTGTGGGATCCAGAGCATGGAGATTCCCTATATCCTTGTTTATTAGATCCATGATAATGCGTTCCATAACTTTGCATATCGGACTATTCAGGCTAGTGGGGCAATAGTTCCGAGGGTCTGTAGTTGCTCCTCCTTTGTAGAGGGGGATAACTGTAGCAGTGTGCCATTCATCAGGGACAAAGCTTGAGGTGAGGCTGTGATTGAACAAAGCACACAGGTGAGGTGCTAGTTCACTCTGTAGTTCATGTAGAACACAACCAGGGATATTGTCAGGGCCCACAGAAGCTGTCTTCTTGGCCTTGGACAGTGCTGTTTCAACCTGTGCAGCAGAAATACTGGGTGCCTGGCAATCTACTGGTATTGTGACTGATCCTTTGGGGGGGGGGGGGTAAAGTTGGCAATGAATGTGTCGGCCAGTATACTGGCAATATCTGTTGGCTCTGTATAGAAGGCACCACTGTGCAGAAGTTCAGATCAAATGTGGGTATTACCATGGAGATTCTTTACATAACTATAGAAGGCCTTGTGGTTGTCTTTTTATCTGCTGCAATTATGTTTTCATACCTAGCTTTAGAGGATTTGATGAGGGATGTCAAGTTTTTGTTGAGGCAGATAAGTGGCTTTTCCAGTCTTGGGACTTCACCTTATTCCACATCAGTTTCTTCCTTCTGTTGTAGAGTTTGTTTATGGCAGGGGACCACCAGATTGGCTTCCTTTTTTTGGAGGAGAGTGCCTTGATTCTACTGGATATGGCGAGATCCATGCATTTGTGCATAACTTCGGACAGTGCACTGGTGTATGATTCTACAGTCAGGCAACTATTCTCCATTTGCATGGGTGCCGTAAAGTTAGCCACCTCTGGTTTTAGGATCCCAAAGTTAGCGTTGGAGAAGTTTTTCATGGTGGTTACCTTTGCTGGGGGAGGGTGGGTGGGAGGGATGTGGATTTACAAGGTGTATAGTTTGTGGTCGGATCAAACCAGGGAGGAGCTGACTGTTAGTGTAGAGCAATGGTCGCTCATGTTAGTAATGACCAGATCAAGGATGTTGCGACCTCTAGTAGGGGTAAGAATGAGCTGGTCCAGAGCATTGGAATTAATGAACTCCAGGAAACGTTGGGCTAGTTTATTGGTACATAAGTAGTTTACCCAGTTAATGGAGGTGTAGTTAAAGTCACATAGTGTTAGGTTGGACCCCAATATTCTCCAGGGTGCTTAGGAACATGGAGTGCGAGTCTTGGGAATGGTTGGGGACCTATAGCAGGCTATGACCTAAATCATTGTCTTACCCAGTGTTAGCTGCATCTGAAGTATCTCTGATGCGTTATGTTTGGCTACCAGCCTGTAGGTGTACGCATCCATTATGAATATGCTGACATCACCGCCTTTGGAGCTTCGGTCTAAGTTCTGGGGCCGAAAGGTGTGGAAAGAGTTACAGCGTGGTAGTGCAAGGATGCTTTCTGCTGCCTTGAACCAGGTCTCTGTTACAGAACAAATGTCGATGTTCTCCATTTTAAAGAGTGCCTCGAGCTAGTGCATTTTGAGATTAAGACCCAGCATTGAGCAACATGAACCTCAGATTGCATTTGTTTGTAGCTGTTACCGTGGTAATTTGGTCTTTGGAACACCACCTAAAAAGGCACTATACGGGCGGCAAGAGCCTTGGCCAGTATCCGGAAGCCCAGAGGTGACAGATGCAGGCCATCACTGGCAAAGTATTGAGGTCTGTCAATCATGTCATCCCAGGCAGACAGATAATGGATCCCCTTAGAATGAGACCAGAAACTTAGCCAATTGTTGAAATCATTTTCTGCTTGCACTGTGGTATCATTCTGGTTGATGGTAGGATGCTGCTCAGGGCTAGGATCATACCCGCCTGGGCTACATAATCCGAGAGCTCCTCCGTCTCTCTTTTCATGTAGTCTAGAGAGGTACGTCTCAGGTCCTTCACACCCACATGTACAATAACAGAGTCATATTTGTATCTGTTGTTGAGTTACCTGAGTGCATGCATTATGTGTTGGATCCTGGCACGTGACAGGCAGCTGACTGTTACTTTCTCCCCCGGGGGGGGGGGCCCCTTTTTTAAAAAAGGGGGGGGGGGGTTTTTTTTTTTTTTTGAAGGGGTTTTTGGGGGGGGGGGGTTTTTTTGGGGGGGGGGAAGTGCTGACCTTTTCCCCCCCCTTTTGGGGCGGGGGTTTTTTTTGGCCCTTTTTCAATTTTGGGTTGGGGGGGGTTTAAAAAATTTTTGGGGTTTTTTTTTTTTTCCCCTTTAAAAAAAAAAAAAAAAAAATTTTAAAGGGGGGAAAAAAAATTTTTGTAAAATTTTTTTTAAAAAAAATTTGCCAAAAATTAAAAATTTTAAAAAATTGGAAAAAAAATTTAAAAATAAAAAGGGGGGGAACAAAATTTAAAAAATTTAAAAGGGTAAAAGAATTTTAAAAAAAAAAAACCGGTTTTGGAAAAAAAAAAGGGGGGGGGAAAAAATTTTTTTTTTAAAAAAAATTAAAAAAAATAAATTTTAAAAAAAACCCCTTTTTAAATTTTCCCAGGGCCCCCCCCCAAAAAGAACCCCCCAAAAAAATTTTGGGGGGAAATTAAAAAACCCCAAACCCCAAAAAACCAAAAAAAAAAAAAAAAAAAAACCAAGGGGAAAAGAAAAAAAAAATTAAAAAAAATTTTAAAAAAAAAAAAAATTTTAAAAAAAAACAAAAAAACCCCAAAAAAAAAATTAAAAAAAAAAAAAAAAGGGAAAAAAAAACCCAAAAAAAAAAAAAAAAAAAAAAAAAAAAAAAAAAAAAAAAAAAGAAAAAAAAGGGGGAAAGGGAAAAAAAAAAAAAAAAAAAAATTTTTTTTTTTTTTTTTTTTTTTTTTTTAAAAAAAAAATATTTTTTTTTTTTTTTTTTTTTTTTGGGGGAAAAAAAAAGGTAAAAAAAAAATTTTTTTTTTTTTTTTTTGGATTTAAAAAAAAAAAAGAGGCTCCATAAAAAAAAAAAAGGGGGGTTTTGTTTAAAAAAAAAAAAAAAAAAAAAAAAAAAAAAAGAAAAAAAAAAAAAGGGGAAAAAAAGGGGGGGAAAAAAAAAAAAAAAAAAAAAAGAAAACACAAAAAAATAAAAAAAAAAAAAAAAAAAAAAAGGGGAAAAAAAATTTTAAAAAAAAAAAAAAAAAAAAATTTTAAAAAAAAAAAAAACAAAAAAAAAAAAAAAAATTAAAAAAAAAAAAAAATTTATAAGGGAAAAAAAAAAAAAAAAAAAAAAGGAAAAAAAAATAAAAAAGGAAAAAAAAAAAAAAAAAAAAAA